>NC_090273.1:34587500-35187500 GCF_040414725.1 Anabrus simplex
GCTCAAACCCCGCTGTCAGCAGCCCTGAAGATAGTTTTTGATGGTTTACGATTTTCACACCAGGAAAAACTGGCACTGAACCTTCATTAAGGCCAGAACATGCTATTTAAACGTTAGGACAAACAGATTTACAAGCATGTGCTCTTTGTATTTAGAGTGTTACCGGATTATTATTATTATTATTATTATTATTATTATTATTATTATTATTATTATTATTATTATTATTATTAACAAATGCATCGCAAATGGGAAATATCCTGGTGGCAATGATCACTTACAAGTAGTGTGATGATAAAGTAAAAACATAATTACCCAACAACAACAACAACAACAACAAAAACAACAACTACAACTACAGTACAACAATCAATTCCATGGAAAGAAAATATTACAAGAAATACTATTAGTTTAACATTCTAAATCCAGAATTATCATATACAAATTGACATACAACTTAAGTATTTGCTATGTTTAACACTACGGCTTACAATACATAATGTAATATCTAATGTCATTAATGTAGTCCTTGAATTCTAGGAAACTAAATGATCTGCATAAGTTTCCCTCTTAAAAGTAAGAATGTGTCCGATTTACCTTAATTTCATATTACTGCAGTTATACGCGAGTGAGTTCTTTGCAATGAAGTTTAAGAGCGTACACAGCAAGTGTTCGTGAGGCCATTTTGGCCCTCGCAGTGGTAGCACACGATCACATAATTCAAAATCAAAAGCACTTTATTTGCAAATGAGGTGTCTATCTCTATTATCAAGCACTAAATTTAAATTTAATCAAAGAAGAAAATTTCCTAAAATACAGTACTATACAGTACTACACAATTTTCACTAACATCTCTTCTGTTCAACACACAGCTCATCCTTAATAAATGCATATTATTTGAAGGGTGAGTTCACCACCTAATCATAGTAAATAATAGTAAATAATATTGACACTATGTAAAATAAAGCATTGATTAGGTGGAGAACTCATCCTTCATACTTGTGTGCTTGAACTATCAATACGGAGCATGAAGCTAATAGATTATAGCATATTATTTACAAAATACTACTCATAATATATTCTGTACTTACACACATAATGAACTCAAATACAGTACGTAGAATTACTTCAAATAATACTATACAACTGCTGTAGGATTCCAATTTAAATTATTTCTTTTGTTTTACCCGATTTGTTACTTAAAATGCACACCGACTGCTGCGTCTCAACCAGAGCCCCTTTTGCCAACGCTCTTCAGAGTTCGGAAAAGCCTTCACAGCTACCGTAGCGGTCCCGGGGTTCTTTAAATGGTGTATCCACACGACATGACATGCAGCCCAAGAATAAATCGCAGAGCGTCGTCACTGCTCTGTCTATATTAAAATCAAATCTGTATTTTCTATGGTTGCATTTGTGTTACCGTTAATGCTGAATGTATTATAATTTGATTTTAATATGTTCAATGTTTTAATGCTTCAGACGACATACTGTGTTATTAGTCTGATTTTTTAGAGTTACTTATCAGATGACGTTTAATATTAAATGTTCAGATTTAATTTTGTTACATTTTTTGATGTACGGTAGTTGAAGTTTGTCCTTGTGGCAGTCCAAAATACCGGGAAAGTCATTGGGTTTTCAAGAAATACATGTATATATTATTATTGTTATTATTATTTATATGTTATATGTTATTATTTGTACAATAAAAGACTACGTTTAAAATCACACCGTGTTATTATAATTTTCTTTTTAATTTCTTTCCGAAAAACCGTCTGTTTGCCACTCGATTTTGTGAAGACAGGGATATTCTTTAAGACGTCAGCTGGATGGGATATAATAAGTATGGCGTCTGCCCAAAGTCCATCACCATATGCTAAATACTACACCTGGTCGATGCAAACATTCCTGTCTATCATCAGCTGTCCTCTTTAATACGGTGGCGTTCTTTCATCCTGTACATCTGCGTGTATCATTCGGCTACAATTTTCGAGTTCTGACCCCTCCCCTTTCTCCCTTAGTACCTCGCCCTCTACGCTATTCTTCTCATGGTGTTCTTTATCAGGATAATTTCGTATACTCTCCAACTTCCATTAATACTTGTTCATTCGTTCCTATTCCTGTTCAGCTGATTCTTGTTATCCTTCCCCCTCCCCCCCCCAATATAAGTCCATTTCTACCGCTTCGAGACGATTCAGATGTGTTTTTCACAGCGATCAAGTTGCACTTCCACACGAATGAGTTTGTGAAACCTTTCTTGATATCCAAGCTGATCTGCTTGCTTGTATGGGAAAACACATTCCACCAAAGCTACACAAGGTCGTTCAGGATCTCTAGTGACGATTCTGAAGGCTGTTGGCGGTACTGTTATCAACATGAACACGTGATGATCCACCTCAGTATTGAGAAAGTGTGTGTAGTTTTGTGACATTAGCTGCAACGATGCCGAAGCGCATTCAATCTTACTAGGAGCACTCCATGATAGCCTTTCCGATGCTAAATATAGCTATTCTGCAATGCAAGGAATGCGCAAAAAGCGTGATTTCTCGATATCAAAGAACGGGATCAGTGCTGTATTGAATTTTAAAAAAAGGCAAATCCCAACTGGGCTTAATTCTATAGTGTAAAACAACAGCCAAATCCACGATAACCACCAGCCGTACACCAAAAGAGGTGAGGACCGTAAGCGCCCTTGTCTCATGTGGTAACCCTGTCCCCCAAAGAACTATCGCACGCAAGTTGGAGATGTCTGTTTCAACAGTCAGCATCATAATCGACAAGGATCTGCAATTAGAAAATCAGCAGAAGCGCCCAGTTCACAAGCTGTTGCCTCGTCACATTTCGGTACGTCGCACTAACGCAAGAAAGCTGTATGAGGGTCATTTGGCAGGGGACAGACGGAAAAATGTGGTGACATTGTAACAAGCCCCTATTGATTTACTACCGCCCTAGAGACATAAAAATAATCAAATATTGTATAAAGAATGCCAGGAATATTTTCCAACATTTTCGCTGGATACTGCGAAAATGGCAAGTTAACCGTTCGCCGAGTCGCTAATAATGTGACGGTGAACTCTACATACTATCAGCAAGAGGTTTTTACACTCATTTACAACACACATCCCAGCACTGTATGGGAGGGCGAAAAATCGGGTATGGGTGCATCAAGATAAAGCATCCAGCAACACCTCTCGTTCGACTCGTCTGTGCTTAGAGAGAATTGCCACAGGAAACTATTATTATTACATACACATAATTCGCTGGGGCCATCAAGGACCACGTTAAGTCTTCTTGCATTTGACACTGAACTTGGCCTTCTTTAGAGCCCAAATTTCCCTCATTCTTTGTGAGTGGGCCTGCCTACGTTCCTCTGTCCAAGGGGCACCGTGTCTTCTCTTCGGTTGCTCCTCTCGGTTTAGCCCGTTAGTCAATATTTTCTTACGGAACCAATCTCTGTTAAGGGCATCTTCTGCTGAGATATGTAGCATTTGCAAGTCTTCTTTGGTATTTCTAAACCAGGGAATTGTGGTTTGGGATTTGAATAAAAAATGTTAAAGCTCTCTTTAGTTAACTTTCCTCCGTCCATTCTTTTCAGATGACCGTAAAATCGTGCCCGCCTTTTTCGGATTGTGTCAGTTATTTTCTCTATTTTGCTGTAGACTTCTCCATTGGATCTCTTTTGATGGATTCCATTTCTGTACTTTGATCCCAAGATTCATCTCATAATTTTGCGCTCTTTTTTCTCCAGTTCTTCAAGGAGGCCTTTGTTGGCATTTAGAGACAGGGTTTCGGCTGCATATAGAATTACTGGCTTCAGAAATGTTTCATAGTGATGTATCTTGGTGTTTTGGGAAAGGCATTTTTGTTGTAGATTGCGCGGGATGTTTGGTAGGCTACTTCCAGTTTGCGTATTCACTCCTAAAGTGCTTCTTTGTTCAGTCCATTTTTCATGATGATCTCACCCAGATATTTGAATTTGTATACTCGGGTGATGTCCCCGTATTTTGTATGGAGTTTTGGTGGGGCCTCTTTGATTTTAGTCATTACTTCTGCTTTCTCAAACGATATCTGCAGACCAGATTGTTCGGCAAATTCCCTTTAACATTTCAACTTGAGCTCTAGCGGTTTCTACGTCGTTTGAGAGAATGGCAATATAATCGGCAAATGCTAAGCAGTCTCTTGTGATCCCCTTGGATTTGGTTCCTATTCTTAGTGGACTGTACTTGGTCACCTTGTCAGACTCCTGTTTTGATGTCAAAGGAATGCGAGAGACATCCGTGGAACTTTACCTTGGACTTTGTATCGGTCAGGGTGGCTCTAATTAATGCCAACAGTTTCAAATCAACTCCAAATTCATTTAATATGTTTAGCAGGACTTCCCGGTGAATGGAGTCGTACGCTTTCTTGAAGTCCACAAAGACAGACACATAATGCTTGGACCTTAGTGTACAATATCTTATGATCGTTTTGAGATTTTGGATCTGTTTGGCTGTTGAGCGACTTTTTCTGAACCCTTATTGGTATTCACCTATTTGATGTTCGACTTGTGCTTCCAAACGCTCCAGGATGGCAAGTGATAGAATTTTGTAAGTCACGGGTAGAAAAGATATTTATCTGTAGTTGTTGATGTTCTTCATGCTGCCTGTCTTGTGTAATGGATGGATCAAAGCTATTTTCCAATCTCCGGGTAGGGACACATTGCTCCAAATTTCTTCTATTTGCTTTTGCAAGATATCAACTGATTCCTCTGGGGCATATTTTCATAGTTCTGCTACTACTGAGTCTTCTCCCGGCGCTTCGTTATTTTTGAGACGGGCAATGTGGTGCTTGATTTCGTCTTTGCCGGATGGTCTGGAATCTGGGTACCTGAGTAAGGGTTCCTTGGTCTCAATGGGGCTTTGCGGTTTAGAGCAATTGAGTAAATTCTTGAAGTAGTCTGCCAGAATGCTACAATTTTCTTCATCTGACGTCGCCAGTGTGTCGTCTTTTCGCTCAAAGCATAGAGATGGTGGTTTATAGCCAGCGAACTTGCGTTTGAAGGCTCTGTCATACTCTCTGCTTTCATTCTTCCTAAAGTTTTGTTCTATCTTATCAATGAGAGATTTTTCGTATTTACGTTTCTCAGTTCTTAACACTCTAGCTGCTTGGGCACGTTGGGTTTTGTAGGATTCCAAATCAGTTTCTGATTTCGTAGAGTAGTACTGTTTCCACGCATTGAGTCTTTCTTGGAGGACTGATTCGCAGGTACCATTCCACCAGGCATGCTTTTTGCTTCTCCTGATTTCTGCAACGTCTTTGGCGGCCTCGACAAGGAGACTTTTGGTGTTGTTAAAGTCACAGTCATTTGGTCTAGCCTTCTCCTGGAACTCCTCGACCCTTTGCCGAAGTGTATCGTTGTCGAAGCGTGTGATCTGTTTTGCTGTCTTCCTTGTGTTTGGAGGAATTGGTTTGAATTTGATCAGAGACATATAGTGATCTGAGGCGACATTGATGCCTTTCTTTACTTTGACATAATCTCAGGGCTGTTTCTCGTGGAGATTGCCTCATGATCTATTTGGAACTCTCCGAGAGTTTGGACGGGAGAACGCCAAGTCATTTGCTTTCTGGGTAGATGGCGAAAGTGGACTGACATGACCTGCAGGTTGTGATTTTCGCAAATGGACACCAGTCTTTTGCCGTTGCGATTGGTTCTTTTGTGAGCAGGGTAATATCCTATAACTTTCTTGTACTTCTGTTTACGACCTAGTTGGGCATTGAAGTCACCCAAAAGAAGCTTGACATGGTGTTTGGGAATTTTGTTTAATTTTTCATCCAGTAAGTCCCAGAAATTATCAACTTCGTCTGGATCAGACTTGTTCTTATCGTTTGTCGAAGCATGTGCGTTAACTAGGGCGTAGGTTTTGTATGCGCATTTAATTGTTAGTATAGACAATCTGTCATTCACTGGTTCGAAATTTGCAACCGATTTAAGGATCTTGTTTCTAACAGCAAACGCGGCTCCAAGCATCACAGCTCCATTGAAGATTCCTTTATCGCTTTGCTCTTGAAAAATCGCTAGCCTTCAGATTAAAAAATGATTATTATTATTATTATTATTATTATTATTATTATTATTATTATTATTATTATTATTAACATCGCAACTGCAACGTTCCACCAAAAATATACAGAAACGGTACTTTCTAAAAACATCCCTTGTAACTCTTTCAACTATGAGAATTCTATACAAATCCGAAGTGAAAACTTCGTGCACATTCCTTGTGAGCCACAGAGCGACGGAGCAGTGGTTGCATAGTGTTGGATAGTATCTTTCCTCGTCTCTTCTTCTCTGCAGCTACTCTGCGCCTCATAGCCGAGGGGTAACTATACCACGTGAATGTCACCATGCTTCATGAATGGGGGCAACACCCTTTCTCCCTAGACCTTCCATATTTCTGAACAGAACAGAATTGTGGTAAAAAAAATAATACGAAGTTTTTTTTTTTAAGTCAAGAGCTCCGACAGACGTATGGCCTCCGCTGCTCTCACCATGCCCTACACTCGAGGTCTGTTGGACCTGCACTCGAAGGTTTCTGGACGGAAGTCTCGCCTTCTAGTCACACCCAACGATGATTATAGCAGCGACCGCTCCCGAAAAGATAAAGAGAAAACCCGATTCTCTCGTACAAAGCCTCTCGCCAAAGGAAGCGATGGAACGGATACTGTGGTGTCTGATATTAGTGTTTCACAGTGCGTGCGGAAATCAGAGGCATGAGGAAGGGATTCGAACTGGTTAACGATTCATCCAAAAAAACATCGCTGATCTGTTTCTCATAATTATGAGGTCTCGAGATTAATCTGGATAGGCAGGTGACATACAGGAATGGGACCATTACCTCTGTCGTTATCGTTATCAGTGTAATTTGATGATTCAACCTCACCTTTGATAACCACGCACTTTGAGATCACGTGGAGGAAAAGTACGTAAGTCAAGAGGCTTTGTACAGATTACCGCTCTTATCTTGCTGACCTGAAATAGCATTTCACCTTATTACGTACTGCCGAGCACAGAACTGAATCGATGATTGCAGAAAGGACTTTTTCTTCACAAAATATTCATATGTATGCAGTTAATTCATGTGAAAGAAGTACTACAAAAGACAAATTTAAAGCTGTCTCATTAACACGTGTAACTTAAATTATAGCAGTGATTACAATGTATGATTGATGGGTTTAGGTCCTTTCTGTAATCAAAGGAAATACAGGATGAAATATATACGTAGGCCTACATTATTTCAAAATCATAGGGAATATATATTAAGGGAGGTAGATATATTCAATTAACTTATACACCATTTCTATTAATTATAACATGTAAAAAGTTAAAAATTATTACACATTCCCATTTATTTAGGAACAACATCCTGTATTTAGAGGCTGCACTAAAAACAAGGCAAAACATATCAATTTTTTATCTATACAGTTCTATTAATGAAAGAAAAAAGGAGGAGAAGAAGAGGAAAACAACTGTAAAAAAGATATGGTAAACAGTAGAATTAGTACGGCATTTCAGTGCTATAGAGGTGGTGTCTCAGGATCCTTCGACAGAAAGGTCTAAATGTACACGGATAAGTTCATGGTATTGCAGTTACACAAATCACCCACCGTTATCGACAGGGTTGTAATCGTACCTAGAACAAATTCTGCGATGATTGCCGTGCGTTTCGAGACCCATTCTGAACAGGCAACTGAAGTCTACTGCGAAAAGAGACGGATCTACTTTCCCAAAGCTCTTAATTACAAGGAGAAGCTGTATGCATCACCATGAAAAGAATACTGATTGGAGGTAGGGAAACCATTCCCCTGATGTATTCGAAGTTCCTCAACGAATTAGGTTCCAACAAAAGGTTCCTGAACCATGGTCTTAAAAGGTTCAATTTCTAATTTCAAGAACCATCTTTACGACATAGCCAAAGTGACTTTAAGGACCCCCTTTTAAATTGAAAAGTGTTTAAACAGGAAATGTTTAGTATATTTGTCTTGTGCCAGCCCATGGCCTTGGAAATTTGTTCTCAATCAATCAATCAATCAATCAATCAATCAATCAATCAATCAATCAATCAATCAATCAATCAATCAATCAATCAATCAATCAATCAATCAATCAATCAATCATTTTTGCTAGTGGCTTTACGCCGCACCGACACAGACAGGTCTTATGGCGACGATAATCAATCAATCAATCAATCAATCAATCAATCAATCTGCTTAATACCTTATCGATACAATCACTCTCTTCCTTCACTAGCTCCATGTAATTGTCACAACCTAACGTCTTCTTGAATTCGTGCAAATACTTCATCCTAGGCCTTCCTCTTCTATTCCTTCCTAGCACTTTCCCTTTCATAATATTCTCTCTTCTTTGACTTCCCTTAAGACTTCCAGGTTGCTTTAACTTTCTGTCCATCTCGTTCTGGTCATTTTACGCCATATCCAAATTTCAGCAGCTTCAAGTCGATTCCTTTATAATTTACCCAGAGTCCAACTCTCACCGCCATACTGCAGTGTACTCCATACAAATGATTTTGCAAAGGATGTTCTGACATGTATATTCATCTGTGTGCAGGTGAAAATGTTTTTCTTAGTCATAAATGCCGGTTTTTCTCCTGCTATTCTTCTCTTTACTTCCAGGAAGCATCTATTATCCTTTGTTATCATACTACCAAGATAATCGAATTGTTCCACCTGATCAATTATGACGCCATCAAATTTTATATTGGTATTAATTGTTCTAAACAAATAAGCATAAAGGTACTATTTATTTTTTAAATCTGCTTTACGTCGCACCGACAAAGGTCTTAATTAAGGTACAGCCTCAGCATTTGCCTCGTGCGAAAATGGGAAAAACGCAAAACCATCTTCAGGGCTTCCGACAGAGGGGTTCAAACCCGCTTTCTCCAGAGTGCAAGCTCACAGCTGCGTGCCCCAAACCGCACAGCCACTTGCTCTGTAAGGGTAGAAAACATTAACGATTAGCCTGAACTGAAACCTCTGTAATACAGTATTTGATAACAATTCCTAAATTTAACGGAAGATATACATCCAGAAATTTGATTTTAAATTTAATTTTGAAATATCAAAAATATTGAAGAGAACTTGATTGTCTGGATGTGTAAGGCGCACAGGCAGAGTAATATTTTGTTTTGGCAACAAAGGTGAATTGTGATGAAGTTCAAGGCACGAATATACGTACAGGCAGTAATAAAAGCTTTCCCTTCATTTTCACAGACAAACGATGAAACGCAAACATGATCAAGGAAACCTTACGGTCTCCTGCAACAGAACGAGGAGAGATTTCCACTGAGCGGTGGTGGTGATGATTGCTGTTTTAAAAAGAAATACAACTGGACAACCATCTTTTATTAACACTAGTCAGAGGAAAAAATGGAAGGGATCCGACACTTCGAAAAATGAAGATATCGGCCAAAGAAAGACAAGGGCATGAAGGGCGTAAAAATGAAAGACTCACTGGCCTTCGGAAACTAATAGCGTCAAGTTCAGAAAAGAACAAGAGTGGACCGTGAGAGGTGTGATGGGATAGTTGAACGTGAGGAGCCAGGTGCGAATTAAGGGCAAGCAATGCCAGAACTCCTACTTACGCTCCCAAGTTACTAGCCCTTGAGGCCCTTTTAGTTGCCTCTTACGACAGACAGGGGATACCGTGGGTATTATTATACCCCACCCTCCAAAGGGGCTTTCCACTGAGTTGAACTTAATTTTAAACAGCTGTCGCCAACTTCTGACACCAGAACGTAACGTCTTGGAAGATATGGAAACAGACTGTAAACACAGCCAGCCTGGCAAGGCGACGTGAATTACCGTCCTTCAATCGGGGCATGAGAGTGGTGGACAGGCGAATAGAACAACCCATTGTCGAAGTGGTGGAGATATTTAACATTCCTCGATCGGTGTTATGAGTGTATCGGGAATACCTCATGGAAGGCATTAACCACCCACAGTAAACAACTCAGTGGCCGATCACGATTGCTTAACCCGGCATTATTCGCTAGGTCTTTACGTGCGCCGTTACTCGCTGGTGAGCGCAGCGCTCACCTTTATGTTTAAAGGCTATAATAAGTCCATATAAAGATGGAGGTATTTTACTATGTCCATTTGAGATATTTATTTTGGAACACAGCCGCGTGGAGTGGCTATGGAGGCAAGCTCTACATTCGGAAGACGCATGAGTTCGATCCCCACCGTTAGCTGTCCTGAGAATGGTTTTCTGTTTAGGCTTCCAGGCAAACACCGGGGCACTTTCTATTCATAGACTACAGCCAATTCCTTCGACCTATTTAGCCAACTTCGTTCACCAGCATTTATTTGATCTTTATTAGTTCTTAAACTGAGGTTGGCGTCAGGAAGGGCATCCAGCCGTGAAACAAGCTATGTACATTGATATCACAGTTTGCTATAAACGAAAGTTCCTGTCATTCCCCAGAACTTGAAGACACTCTGAAACAGAGTTATGATCACTTCCGTAAACCTCATCTGTTTCATTACCATCAGTCTCGATGTTCAAGACCTTTCCTCCTTCGTTTCACACAACCACGAAAGTATCTGATCACTGGATGCCACAATAACTTGTAAATATTGTCTAACAACGGCCACAGTATAAACATTTCACATTAAACACAAGCATAAAACTAACCCTGACTTATTACAATGAGCGAAATATAAGTAGCACAGTTCCTCGCTACTGAGCGCACCGCTCACTAAACATACACTGCCGTGCCTAATAATGAATTGCGGGTGTTTGTTTTCAAAGATAATGAAAATGACTGATACATCCCCTTCATAATAATCTGGTACAAAGGTACAGGGACTTTCAAAGGTGGAGGTCTTGTAACATTCCAACAAGAAGCAATATACTACGAAGGTGAGCGCCGCGCTCACCATGCGAGTAACCGCGGGTTAACAATCGTGAATATTGATGTCTGGTTAGAATTTGCCGTGGTAACGGACAAACCACACTGGCTCAAATCGCATCCACATCCAATGCAGGAGGTACCGGACGCATATACAGTAGGTCAGTGCAACGTTCTTTAACGTCAGTGAGATATGGGAGAGGACCTACCAGAGTGCCCTTGTTAACACCACTACACCATGAGCGCGTGACGTTGCTAATCGGACACTGGAGGACTGGCGGCATGAACCCTCACTGTTCCAGTTGTTTTGGGCTGATGGCAGGGTTAGGATATGGCGCAGGCCCCGTGAATCCATGGCCCTCAGTTGTCATCAAAGCACCATACAGGCCGGTGGTAAGGTTTCTGGCGATATTCAGTACTGTCTGAAATCATGTTTGTAATGTCAGTACTGATTAATTTTTCGCATGCTGTACCTCGACAGATTCAGAACCTGCTCATAACTGAACATAAAAAATGCGACTCAAGTCCTTTCTTCAACCAACGACCGTAATACGGTACAACCCCAAGAGATATTAAGTACTAGCAAATGGACCCGTGCTTCGCTATGGTATTCTACCTTGTGTACGGATTTCTGCGTAAATAACTCAATACGCAGTGAGTAAGATTGTATTAACATCAAAAAAGGCAGAGTCCTGGAGGGGCGTGCCATTCCAGCTGATGAGTCCAAATGGCACGTCTGGACGAAACTCTGCATTATGCACACGGCCTAACCACCCAAAAGCTGGTTCTATTCCTGTGATTATAAGATCTGCGGCCGTGAAAGCCTTTTTTGATGTTGTATCTCCAATGGGGGAGCATTTTTTTGAACGTAGAAATCTTTTCTCCTTTAGCAGGTTAGCAAACTTGATTTGCTAACACGGCGGGGCCACACAGTTTGGTCTGCCACTGCTAAGCAGAGTCCTGGAGGGGCGTGCCATTCCAGCTGATGAGTCCAAATGGCACGTCTGGACGAAACTCTGCATTATGCACACGGCCTAACCACCCAAAAGCTGGTTCTATTCCTGTGATTATAAGATTGTATTAAATTGCATGTCTCTAAGCGCTATACGAGAAACACCGCGGGAAGGACCCCAGACGATTCCGGCGAAAGGTCCGCGTTGGGGACTTTGGTGATAATGGCGGGCTAAGTTTCGTACTGCCATTCACAATCGAGATCGGGAGATTTCATTATAAAGAGAGGTCCCTCTTTCTTTTTTTGCTAGGGGTTTTACGTCGCACCGACACAGATAGGTCTTATGGCGACGATGCGATAGGAAAGGCCTAGGAGTTGGAAGGAATCGGCCGTGGCCTTAATTAAGGTACAGCCCCAGCATTTGCCTGGTGTGAAAATGGGAAACCACGGAAAACCATTTTCAGGGCTGCCGATAGTGGGATTCGAACCTACTATCTCCCGGATGCAAGCTCACAGCCGCGCTCCTCTACGCGCACGGCCAACTCGCCCGGTGCCCCTCTTTCTAATGCCATGCATAATCGAGTTGGAGATATTTGATTATAATTGAGAAACGGAGCTCTTCTACCCAAGGAACAACCACGCGTTTGCAGGGATGATGACGAAAATGGCATTACGTTACTTCCCTGCTGGCAAGCAGCCAGAGACGTTGTCATAGTAACCGGTAGGTACGTTGTCGGTCTCCGAGGGTGTCCGTCATCGAAGACAGAAAGTAGTAATTTTCTCCGTCATTTGAAGAGTAAGCGAAATTGTGTACATAATAAAAGTTGTAAAAATGAAGAGAAGTTATACGGTCTTCGGATTTTACAGAAAATCAATAGTATAAGAGAAAATTTAAAAAGAGCTCTTGCGGTTTTCGTATAAACCTTCCCCGGGAGGAGTATACTCTAAATATGAAGTTTGGTTGAGATCTATCCAGCCGTTTCGCCGTGATGGTGGAACAGCCGGACAGACAGACACGAAACATAAAAACCACTAAGACGGTCTTGAGTTGACCTAAAACGAATAAATATCTTATTAATTGACAAAATAAACGAAATTACGGACAGCGGACTCCCTACAAATTTATTTATAAAGACAGAATAAAAATGAATAACCGGACATCGGTGAAAACCGAATCTACAACCAGCGGATTTCGCATCCCATGCCCTTCGGATTGAGCTACAGTGGGCTTGGCCTTTCTCGTTTACTCGGCAGGGATCTGAGCTACAGATCTACCAATAATGTAACTACAGAGTGCTCTAGGCTGTGGATTACTCGAATAACTGTGATAGGAATGCACTCAGGAAGGTTAAATATACATCCTTGTCAATAAGATGAATTACCGAAGCCGAGTTCTTCAAAGTGCTAAAAGTAAAATTAATTCAAAAGTTCAACAACGTGTTTGGATTGATGCTTTCTCAGGCTTGAATTATCATCATCATCATCATCATCATCGTCATCGTCATCATCATATCTGAGCGCTGTTCCCACTGGTGTGGCCGGACATGATATACTTTCAGGTTTATACCGTGTGACAAAAGAAACTCAAGGGAAAGTTTATCGTTTCAGCGAAGACTGTTCCGCTTCCTATGAAATGAACAACTATTCTTACACTGACGAGAGATTTTAGTTCAAATGGCCGTTGTTCTACTGATTGCAGGTATTGTGTTGAAGGGATGGCTGCAAGTCTGGTGAGTACAGAATACGTCACGTGGGTGTTGGGTGGGTGAATTGGCGGCTCCTGGTAATTCGCACTCTGGCAAATGCACACCCGATTGGTCAACATTCATTGCATTTATAAAGTAAAGAAAATTCAAGAAAAAAAAACTGATAGCAGGGAGTAGGGAGTAAGGCAGTCTCGAAAAGGGCATTTGAGGACAAGACTGTGAATTACAACAGGTTCTGTACATGCGTTGTTGCAAGCTGCAGTAGGTGGTGTAGGAAACCTTTACACTTTCCGGAGGACTACCACCACCAATGGCTAACGTCAGTACTTCCTTTAGACAGTAACATTACTCACTCGCCCATTGTCAGGTGCAATACTCGCACTTGCTACACCAGGCCAAATGAATGAAAAGTGTGTTAAGGCTGCGAGGCTTTTACCGTTCCGCTACTTGTCCTCGTGCCAATCTCCTTCGTTTCTGGTACTAGAAAAATTTTCACGCTAACAGTACCTAGGAACGACCTAATTCATCGCCATGCAGTCTAAACCTTCAAATGGGGAGTGCCAACGGCTGTTGGAGGGGTAAGTATGCAATTCCGTTTATGTGCGTATCTGTGTAAGTTACGTGTGAGTGGTTTGTGTGTGAGAGAGAGAATAATGTTATTAGCTTTACGCCCCACTGACTAATTTTACGGTTTTAAGAGATGCTGAGGTGCCAGAATTTAGCCCCGGAATAGTTCTGTTACATGCCAGCATATTTGGACACTTCCAAATACCATCGGACTGAGCCAGGATCGGACCTGCCGAGAGAGAGAGAGAGAGAGAGAGAGAGCCACTGGCTCGGTGTTAAAAATAAGTGAATCTGTAGAGCATACGTTTAAAGAGATTTCAAGACTCTTATCTTGCGAATGTTGCAAAATCACACTGTTTCCAATCCTCGGCGGATGAATTACAACTTGTATGTTTTCGGGCTCATCTATATCTACAGGCTAGATGGGAGCAGCAACAAGATAGACATATTTGGTCGCGGCTCGTGGTGTTCATTCGCTTCGGCTTTCGTACGTTGTACAGTAATTCTCTTACGCCCAGTCTGGAACATCTTGGGCTTCTTCAATACTCGTTGATTAGTTATTTCTACATGTTTTCATTTGCGGTAGGTCTATACCTTATTTAAATGAATATGTCGAAACATTGACAAGGACAAGCGCTTTAATGCTACAACGCACACAGCACGCTGCGGAAAGACGGTCGCGCGTAACTGATGTCCTACAGAGAATTGCTAGATTGAAATGGCAAGTCGGGAGGCTAGATACCACCAGATGGATGGGTAGGACTGTTCACCGGAAATCGCGGGAACACAGGAGGAGTGTTACGAAGACCACACAAGGGATGACTTGATGCTTAAAAATAGTACAGGAACATAGTGGTACCAGGTGGCTGAAGACTAAAGAGACTGAAAATATAATAGAAGAGGCCTACCTTTAGCAGTGCATAGATAAAGGCTAAAATGAATAAAAAGAGACGGGTAGCCCGGATAATAGTATCAGTAAAATTATATACTTGCGTGTAGCTTATCTTAAATAGAAGATTATACTGGTTAGGAGCTAACGCAAGAGTAAATTTAGGACATATTTCATAAATATTATTATTAAAATATTCCTACATAATACACCGCACACCACTTCGCTTTATCATGTCCTTTGTCACTTGTTTCGTGAAGTTCTTTTGTTTAGTTTTATTAATAGATTCTTGAAACGACGACATTCAAGACTGAACAGCACAAAGTCATAATTTGTTAATTACTCGTATTGCTGGTCCAGGGCTATCGTGGTATTGTGTGTGTATGTTCGAAATACAGAATTGTCAGTAACTAAAATTAGATGTAAGGTATAAACGGTAAACACCTGTGTTGCTTTAGATATCTCTCTGAAATATTGAACTCTTCGTAACCTGGACGCTGAGTGGGATAGCTCAATTCCGGACTGCCTTTGCACCCAGGAATTAGTCTGGTGCTCGTTTCTGAAGAAGGCTGAATGAGTCCTCTGGGATAGGTGGAAGACTCGTTGCTAAATATTTCAACCTCCTGACGACGAATCGATCCAACGAATTTCTGAGAGAACTGAGGACATTGTTACTGCCTCAGTTACACATCATCGAAGAGGGAGAATAAAAAGTTGTCCTTGATTTCGTATACCACGGAGAAAGCACTGGAAAATTATTTCATTGGAATGTTATGTTTATACTTCTGCTTGTATTTTCATCGCATGGAAAGATTATACTACACAAATGTTAATTGTACGTGTGAAATTATCCGAACACCACATTCAAAGTAATGAGTGCCTCGTGCATACGCGAGCTATTCCAAATAACGAACGCCGTCCCGTGGTATATGATAGGCAATTTAAAGGCAAGTACTGTATGGCAGAGCAGCCTGTACCGATCGTCATACAGGCGCTACGTTGTGTCAAGGCTGCGCGCAAGGAATAGAACAAAAAGAAAAAAAGAAACAAAAATGATTCCGGTTCTTTGACACTTGGTCGTCCAAAAATACTGCTGCTGAACAATAAAGCCGAATTAATATTTCAAATAATGTATGTCATATTAAGCCCTAAATAAATAATATATCTCACGCAGAATGAACTAATGTATTACATTCTACTACAGTTTACACTTATTACCCCATTATATTAAACAGGTAATTTTCAATAATAAAACTAAGAGCTCATATTACTACGTACAGTATCAATTCTCTCAGTATTTTCTAAATACCCATCAAAAAATTGGCTGGTATTTAATTACGACAGTAAGCCCGTACTACAGGAAGATATTTTCCCCTGTGATTTCGAATGACACGAAATAACATCATTTTATTCTTCTTCTTTCCTACCATGGGTGCGAACTGCGTCGCACATGTGGGATTGGCCCTGTTTCACGGCTGGATGCCCCTCCTGACGCAACCCTATATGAAGGGATGTAATCACTATTGCGTGTTCCTGTGGTGGTTGATAGTGTAGTGTGTTGTGTGAATATGAAGAGGAGAGTGTTGGGACGGATACAAACACCCAGTTCCCGAGCCAGAAGAATTAATCAGAAGCGATTAAAATCCCCGACCCCGCCAGGAATCGAAACCGGGGCCCTCTGAACCAAACGCCAGTACGCTGACCATTCAGCCAACGATTCGGACAATAACATATTGCAGACAAAGAAAGCTGCTGCTAATATTATCATAGTGTTTTTATTTGTCTCAGACTTTTCAACTCTCACAGCATATTTTCCCTTCAGCATTCTGTTGTTAAGGATCGCTGAAATTTCACCCGACAAGAATGTCGTTTCTCGTACGGCGAGCCAACGGTCATACCATGTAGAATACACCGATTCTCGTCCAATCACCGCAGTTAAGCAGTCTGATTTTGTACTCATCGAGTACTTTTATCACTTCCATGAGTTTATCTAGTTTCAGTTACTTTGAGTGTGCCAAGGAAATGCTTCCGTTTCGTTCTGAATTTGTGGAGTAACGGATCCTCCGACTCATCCGAAATTTATGATATAGCCCCCCAGAATTCTTTGCTCTACATAGGAAAGACAGCAGGTCCCATATAGCTAACATATTGACCTCAGAGGAGAACAAAACCATCACAAGTTCCAAGGTTGAAAGAAGCCTATCAAGATCTAGAATAGTGTGGAATGAAGATACATTGTGTGGCTCAATCTTCTTTTCATTCTCTCAACTTTCGGTTTAAAAGGTTGAACAATAGTGTAAGACATTGGTGTGGCTGTGGATAAGGGGTACTTAACTATCTCATCACTCCTAGATATAAATATGCCTTTAACTTGATGCCAAAATGAAGGAGTGGCAAGGAGGGGAAATTTATCCAGTGATGGATAGTGCATTTTTACAAATCTAGGACATGTTTTATTTGAACACCACGTGTGCATATTTTAATGACATGCGCGTGCATTCAAATTACATTATTATAAAATGAAAAAATACGAGAAAATGGACAACGTTGATTTTTTATTGAATCATTAAACTAAAAATAACATGTGCACTGTCCAGTAAGTGCCAATGTTTAACAAACTTTATACTTCCGTAAGTAAATGAAAACATTTAAAATTCGTCCAATCAAATACCGTAAATTATACAAATAAAACATAAAGGAAAATGTTCTTTAAAACAAAATATGCAGTATAGAATAATTATTCTTTCACTTCAGAGGCTGCTCGTGTTTGTTCTTCAGCATTCTTGAAATATTTGTGTGTTCCATCTTTTATATACTGTGTCCGGCTCCGAACCGTAATGGTTCGACACATTTCCATGTTGGCTGAAATCATTTAAGAAAAGACTAAGAAACCATCTGATAGGGAATATGCCACGAAGGCGACAGTTCTAGATGCAGGTCAGTGATGAATTATTTTTAGGACAAGTATCTGCCATTCTCTGAGGCCCGGATTCGCTTTTCCGGCAATGCCAGAGTTATTAATTATTATTATTATTATTATTATTATTATTATTATTATTATTATTATTATTATTATTATTATTATTATTATTATTATTATTATTATTTGCTTCACGTTCCACGAAATACTTTTACGGTTTTCGGAAACGCCGTGGTACCGGAATTTTGTCCCGCAGGAGTTTTTACGTGCCAGTAAATCTATCGACATGAGGCTGAAGTATTTGAACACCTTCAAATACCACCGGACTGAGCCAGGATCGAACCTGCCAAGTTGGGTTCAAAAATCCAGTGCCCCAACCGTCTGAGCCACTCCGCCCGGCACCAGAGTTTTAAGAACGGCAGGAGTGCTGGTTTATGGCGTGTCTGAAAAGAGTTACACCACCTCAGGACGAGGACACGAATTTACCGTACTTTTACATTGTACGTAAAGTCAATGTCGGAGAAACACTAAATCTCAGAGTACACTTCAAATTATAGCATGGCAACTGGCTCCTGTGCTTTAGTTTAGAAGCTTTAAAAACTGAAAATAGATGCTCGTGAACGTACGGTACGTGGAGCCAAACGAGACGAAAATCTACCACAGATTGTTACCGCCTCCCGCTTCTTTCCAACGTTCCTCGCAACTGGTGAGGCGTTGCTCTAGTTTGCTTATCCCGTGCTGAAAAGGTGCTCTGACGTCACAACTTAGGGAGTTGGTTGACACTGTTCCATACACTATCAGTCAATGGGTAAAAGAGAACAGAAATTCGAGAAAAGTTAATCGAAGAGAGTAGATCAAGGTTGCAAGAGTTTTGATTACCATTGTGATTACAATAAATTGTTGAAATGGCAGACCCAATTTTGATGTTAGAGTTTGACAGGGCTGTGAGTGACCTCAATAGGAACAAGTCACCTGGAATTGATGACATTCCCTCTTAACTACTGACTGCCTTAGGAGAAACCAGCATGGCAAGGTTATTTAATTTACTGTGCAAGATGTACGAGACAGGAGAAGTCCCATCTGATTTTCGGCAGAATGTTGTTATACCTATTCCCAAAGCCGGTGCTGACAGGTGTGAAAACTACCGCACCATTAGTTTAGTATCTCATGCCTGCAAAATTTTAACACGTATTATTTACAGAAGAATGGAAAAACAAGTTGAAGCTGAGTTGGGAGAAGATCAATTTGGCTTCCGAAGAAATGTAGGAACACATGAAGCAACCCTGACATTACGTCTGATCTTAGAGGATCGAATCAAGAAGGACAAGCCCACGTACATGGCATTCGTAAATCTAGAAAAGGCATTCGATAATGTTGATTGGACCAAGCTATTTATGATTCTGAAGATGATAGGGATCAGATACCGAGAACGAAGAATTATCTACAATCTGTATAAAAATCAGTCTGCAGTGATAAGAATCGAGGGCTTTGAAAAAGGAGCAGCAATCCAGAAAGGAGTGAGGCAAGGCTGCAGTTTGTCCCCTCTCCTTTTCAGTGTTTACATAGAACAGGCAGTAAAGGAAATCAAAGAGAAATTTGGAACGGGAATCACAGTCCAAGGAGAGGAAATCAAAACCTTGAAATTTGCCTATGATATTGTTATTTTATCTGAGACTGCAGAAGATCTCTAGAAGTTGCAGAATGGTATGGATGAAGTCTTGGGTAAGGAGTACAAGATGAAAATAAATAAGTCCAAAACAAAAGTAATGGAGTGCAGTCGAACGAAGGCAGGTGATGTAGGAAATATTAGATTAGGAAATGAAGTCTTAAAGGAAGTAGATGAATATTGTTACTTGGGTAGTAAAATAACTAACGATGGCAGAGGTAAGGAGGACATAAAATGCAGATTAGCACAAGCAAGGAAGAGCTTCCTTAAGAAAAGAAATTTGCTCACTTCAAACATTGATATCGGAATTAGAAAGATGTTTTTGAAGACTTTCGTGTGGAGCGTGACATTGCATGGAAGTGAAACATGGATAACTAGCTCAGAAAGAAAGAGAATAGAAGCTTTTGAAATGTGGTGTTACAGAAGAATGCTGAAGGTGAGATGGATAGATCGAATCACGAATGAAGAGATAGGCTACTGAATCGAATTGGTGAGAGGAGATCGATTTAGCTAAATTTGACGAGAAGAAGAGATAGAATGACAGGACACATCTTAAGACACCCAGGACTTGTTCAGTTGGTTTTAGAAGGAAGTGTAGGTGGTAAGAACGGTAGGGGTAGACCAAGGTACGAATATGACAAGCAGATTAGAGCAGATGAAGGATGCAATAGTTACGTAGAAATGAAAAGGTTAGCACAGGACAGGGTTGCATGGACAGCTGCATCAAACCAGTCTATGGACTGATGACTCAAACAACAACACAACGACATGTTTCCTGTAGGTAATGGCTTCTAGAATGAGTGACATACTTTCGTGTGTTTCTTTCATACCAACAGCATGGGCCACAGGAACAAATGGCAGTTCATTGCCACTGTGTGGTAGTACAGCATTCAAGGATCTATAAATAAACGCCAATCTTCAATATAGTTACACAATGTTTAGCATTGACATCAATCCAGTCACATCACAACAAACACGGAGTGAACTGTCTCGCTTAAAATATGGTAATAGGTTTTGATTCTTATTTCGATAAAAGGTAATATGAAGACAAGGTTGAAATTCAAGAGGACAAACTGGGGCAAAAATTCATTTATAGAAAGGGTAGTTAGGGATTGGAGTAACTTACCAAGGGAGATGTTCAATAAGTATCCGATTTCTTTGAAATCATTTAAGAAAAGGCTAGGAAAACAACAGATAGGGATTCCGCCACTTGGGCGACTGTCCTAAATGCAGGTCGGTTGATTGATTGATGATTTGATTGATTGAATGAATTGAACTTTATTGTCCTTTCCCAGTAAATTCCACTCCTGAAGTCTTTAATCCAAGACTTCAGCATTTTGCTTTGACAGTTGGAAGTTGCGCACTGCTCGTTTTCTGAAGGAAAATGAGGATGTCTTTCTTCTATACCACTGTAAGATGACTCGCTTGATGTTAGTGCTATTACACCGTTGTCTGATTCGTTGTCCTCTGTTTCTGAACGTTCTTGCCAATTTGAAGGAGTTGCTGGTATTAATTAGTCATTCCCATGAGGTATTGGTCTGATGGTTGAACGCAAATCGGGATATGAGATTTTCTGGTTTTTTTAAATGAAAACCCTGTTATTTTGGTTATGCATAAATAAGTCATTGGTATGATTTTCTTGTTCGCGCCATATCATAGGAACTCCAAACGGCATGTACTGTTTCTCCCCTTTTAGCCACTGGGTTAGTTTTACATAGCATCGGATACAACTTATATGTGGTACGAAACGTTTATTTTGGACACCGAGCGCACAGCCGAAATACAGGTGATATGCAGTTTTCAAAAGTCTTGTAATTGGTTTCCTTTGTCTACTAGTTGTGAATTCTCCACAGATGTAACAAAAACAATCCGGGGAGTTGATACTAGTCTCTGCTTCTTCATTGTTTAAGCACAACAACAACAACAACAACAACAACAACAACAACAACAACACAGCAAAGTTTAACATTTCACGTTGTATGTAAGATGTAGAACCTACCACCACATAGATACTAGCCAATAGAAATCTAACATCACACTCCGGGTAAGTTCTATAAACACAGCTGAAGCTTCTGCTTCACATAAAGGCAGCACTTCTAGTCAGATAAGCTTAGGGTACGTCCAAGATGCACGCTGGTATTCTGAGTCAGACAGTCGGCGCCGAGTCACCATAAGTATATCCTTTGTTGCTAAGCGGGACTGGCCATAATGCACCTGCGCGCAGGAAGCCTGCGCACTGGTAGTCTGACTCAGATGTTTACCGGAATGAGTAGTTCATTCTGGTTTCAGACAACCTGCCGCGCAAGCTGTTGATTTTTCGTGTTGAGTGTGTTTGACATTTTGTTAACGATGGATATCGAGTATTTGATTTCAAAAGTTCAACTTAATTCTGCGAGGTGGGATAAGCGAATTAAAGGTCATTCCAATAGGAACATCGTCGATGGCTGTTGGAGAAAGATTTCTATAGTAACTGCGGAAAAAGGTGTTTGTGCTTCCCGTAAATAGATCTTAATTCATTAATTGGATGTATATCACTTGTCATTCGTTTTAACTTGGTTGTAACATTGTCATTTAGCAGCAATAGAGCTGCAGCCTGTTCTCTTGTTAGTTCCATGCTACACTGATCAGTTGTATCTCATATCTTTTCTTTTGTGGCAGCTCTGTCTGCGCTGACAACCAGCTTTCATAATGGCCACATCCCACCTGCCGCTCGGAGTCAGACAGTCAGCGCCGACTGTCTGACTCAGACAACCAGCGCGCATCTTGGACGTACCCTTACGCACGTACGTATGCGTGCAGATGCAGACGGGGCGAGATTGCCATGCAGCGAAAAACAAAAACAGCGATTACTTTTTTTCCATGACGTGGTAGAAATGTTCTGTTTTCGACAACGTAATCAGCACATTATTTGTAGTAAAATCCAGTACTTCCCTTCCCAGTTCCCAAAACCTTGTTGAGTGTTGTCCACTCTCCGCGCCAGTGTGTACGATGGCACTGTGTGGCTTACTGTTTCGGTTTCGGGCACGATAGCGAATATGATTTGCTGTTTTTATTGCTAAAGAGGCGACAACATTTATTTCTGTGTTGCAGTTTCACACATAACAGGTGATGTGATTTATGTTTCTTCTTACTTTTCTTCTTCTTACGTATAATTGCTTTTATGAAACAGAAGTGATTAGTATTTAATTCTGTGTTTCGTTTGCCCGTGATAAAGAGAATATGGTCTTCTGCATTATTATTTCTGATTTTGCTAGGATAATGTAAACCTCGAGAGGGGTATTATCCGTCGCATAACAATGACGGGGTGAAGTGGCGGGCAGCTGCCGGAGTTCTATGTGATTAGAAAGTCCCACACCTCCTGAACACGGTTGTCCGTCCTGCCATTCTGAATGGATCAGAATGCTGCGCTACGAGGAAAACGGACAAACAGAAACTCCATGTAACTTACTAGATGCAGATGCAAAATGGGCACTGGATGGACGAGGCTGGGCAAAATTTGAAATGATATCTGGAAATATCTGAGAGTAACACCAATCGTAGAGAAATTTAGCGTTTAAGATGTTAAGTCATCGTCAACAAAGACCAGAGGAATACGTGGCTCATAAAGCGGAGAGGCTTGTAGTAGATGGACAACCAGCCCTAGGACGACTGAAAACGACGTGGAGATCATGTGTTAGAAAGGACCGCGGCAACACTGAGGCAGATATAAAGAGCGTCCAAGGTAGGGAACACTTGAAAGGGGCGACCAGAAAGACCAACGTCACCTGAGTAGGAAAGGGTGAAGAAGAGTGGGGGCAATGACTAGGTTAGCGACGTCTAACTTGGATATTATTATCGATATCATCTATATGTTAAAATGGTTCACTAAAAACAGCTTTGGCAAATCCTTCTGTCCATTCTACTGGACCGATGCGCCTCATTTCTGTTTTATTCTCTAAGGAATTACCTGGCGTCGAATCATGCGACTACGTTCAGCCAACTTCGTGTAATCGTACAATAACATCGTTAAATGATCACTCGAATAACTGCAGGCGAAGGCTTACCCTAACCCGCAATACATTCTGTACTTAGCAGGTTGCTAAGCGACTACCACTTTCATTACTATTCTGATCCAAGTGATTTTCATCCTTAGTCATACCACTGTATGCAGCCATGTTTGATTACTACCTGTCAAGCCAGAGAGTATACACTTCCCTCTCTAGATATTCTTTGATTCTCTAACCTTTCCCAGCTATTGAATATATTCAAAAGATGGCAGAGCGTTCCTTATGACTTACATGCTGCTAAGTCTACGTACAAACCGACCCCATCATGACATACGCCTTAAACATTATGTGGGAACACCTATCGAAGGGTAACCTAGCTGAACTAGAAAGAGTGAAGGCCATGTATCCATAAAAGTTCTGTGCCTGACAAAAAACGCTCCTTCGAGACTAACCTAATATCATAAGAACTACGATTAAATATACTATTGTCTTCTACGACACAACACAAAGCTTTACATCAAGAATTGCAGGATAAGAAAGCGAATATATGGATAGATTTTTACCAAACGAACGGACGGCATGATGACGTCAGAATGGATGAACTCTGACCACGAACTGTGGCATACCATAACGCTCCTTTTTATTAAATGTTCATAGAACAATTGAAAAGGGCAGGCAAGGTAATGACTACGACAGGCATATCAAGACGAATTATCTGATCTATTTATAACGAATGCTGCGGAGGAGCGCTGGTCCTCTAGTTATTATTATCATTATTATTCCTTTTATTATTATTGTATGTATGTTTAGTCCTCAGCCCGAAGGCTGGTTGGATCCTCAACAGCTCCACCATCAGCTATCATAGATGGCCTAGGCATCACTGAAGAGGCGTGCTAGGGAAATGAGGGAGTGAGGTAGTTTCCCGTTGCTTTCCTCACCGAGCCAGAAGTTGCTATTACATATCAGTCTGCCAAGCCCACCGAAATGCATGCACCAACTGACCCTATGAGCAATATTTTCACACCATTCATAGCAGGGACTGGCTGCAGAAGGAATGGCATTAGTAGCATCACTCATACGTCAGTCACTTTCGTTTTGTCAAAGCCAAGGATAAAGCTGAGACAGATCAATGAAAGTTACGAAATTGCTCTGGCCCATACCAGAAGACATAGAGCACTGTAAACACTAGGTCCCGCCAGCAAAGGCATTTATTATTATTATTATTATTATTATTATTATTATTATTATTATTATTATTATCATCATGTTAAACATCAACCAAGTATGAAGTCTATGAATACAAATGCTCCGTGATGAACACAGGACGAAGGTGGATAAATCAGAAATTCAATCAAATAATCCAGACGAACATCACGAGAACAACAACAAAGAAGAGATATTACAAAATTAGTGTTGAATAATATGTGTACGTTGTCGAACCAAATTTACATCCAGAGTCGTTCAATACTCGTGAGAGGTGTAGAAGGCTGCGGCACCGTCTTCTCTTATGTATTGTTATACGCCCTGTCTCTGTGGCATACTGTCTGATCCTGGGCTTCCCTTTGCCTGTGTCCTGGAGACGCGGATTATGCATGAGCCTAATCCACTAATCAGCTGCTGAGGCGGTATGCGGGATGACAAAAGCGCCCTACACGCGTCCAGAAACCCAGCAAGCGGGTGGTACTTAGATCAGTACCGGGTTGTGGCAGCTGTATTATTCTCCGAATAAATTAAGTAAATAATAATAATAATAATAATAATAATAATAATAATAATAATAATAATAATAATAATAATAATAATAATAATACTATGACCTCCTGATCTACCGCATCTTGCTGGAATCCTACAAGGGGAGCCTCTCTGGAATAACCTTTCCTAAACACGAACTCTCATCTATTAAATCGGTTGGCCATTTTTCAAACGTGTTTAATATAACGAGAAATAATATTTCCCCTAGAGCTTGAATGTACTACATGTGGCAACCTGACTGGCCTGTAATTGTCCGCTTTGTTTATCACCGTTTCCTTTGTACGCTGGGGGTACTATAGCAACCCTCTATTCATTTGATATAGCTCCCTAGTGCAAACTAATGAAATGAGGACTTCAGATATAGCGCTATATTCCAGCACATTGCCTTTAGTATATGTCCAGTAATCTTATCAAATCCAGCTACTTCTCTAAGTTTCAAATTTTGCATATGTTTGTAAATATACTTATTATCAGAGGCAAATGTCAGTACTTTGATAACATTAGTCAACTCCTGTTCCTGGAGATTATCCTTACGTCCATCTATCGTAACATGCTGCTGATGAAATATCCCTGCCTTCTGTAGATCCTTACATGAACACTCGCATTGTTTATTAATGATTCGTGAAATGTTCTTCTTGGAACCTGTTTCCTTCCTTAAAGTACCTTTACATACCCTTCCAATTTTCACTGGAATTCATATGAATGTCAATTATGCTTGCCGTCACGTTATCCTTAGCTAATTTTTCTTGCTGAATTGTGTCCTAGCAAGTTCTTTAAATCCTTCCTTACTTCCTCAACTAATCCAAACTATTATTTATTTCTAAAACTGCAACTCCTTCTGAATCTCTATCTCTCTGTTGTAATAAAGTGTGTCCTTGCCATTCCTCATAACGTTTAAAGGTACACACCTGTTTCACACTCCTCTGTAAACCCATTCCACTTACCACGATTTTCAGGAAATACCAAACTGATCAGAGTGAAATTTAGCTTAGAGGTTCCTCCTTGATCATAAGTAAGAGGAAAGACAAATTTTATCAATAATTTGGCTCGTAGAGGTAAAAACGTGAAAAATGCTTCGAAGTGATAGTTCGCTATGAGAGTTCAATGATATGCCGCTTTGTAATGTTATTAGGTTGTGAGCTGCTGTCATAGTGAACTTTAATGCTGCCAGAAAAGGAAATCATCTGCACCTTCTTTTGACGTTTCTGTGGACATTCCAGGACCCATGGAAGATTATTCTCATTACATGTAACATAAAAAACTATATTTTATTAACAACTATCTGCTGTATCCGTCTTTGACGGGTTAGTTTTGTACAATTGCAGCAGTGCGGTAATATAGGGGAGATAAGTGGTACAAGTAGAGACAGAACGTGTTTTAACTAAAGTGTGATTTTTTCGATTAGTTTTTGAGGCTCTAAAGCTTAATTCCTAGAGAACTATTAGACTTACAAAGAAAATGCACCTGACCTCTATTGTGGAAAACGGAAATTTGCTGAGCTTTGTTTTGTGGTAAAACATTTCCCATTATTTTGATTCTTAGCGAATAAAACAGTGTAAGTTCAGTAGGTACCCACATCATAATGGCCAAAATTTTCAAAAGATTAATTATTGAAACATAGAAGTAGCCTTATATTTGAATTGAATAATTGAGATATATTCCTATTAAATTTCAAGTCAACATGATTAGTAGTTAGGCATGATCGGTCGAGAAAGGAACACACACCGTCTCGTTTTGAACTCTTCCGCGATTTTCGCAAATAATTTTTCAATTTTCTGTTGAACAATTTCAAAGGAAATAATATTTGGTCATGTAATAGACCCCTCTAAGAATATTTGTACAAAATTTCGTGAAATTCCGCCCAGGAGTTTAGTCTTGATGAGGTTTCGGATAGCAGACAGATGGATGGAGAGAGTTATTTCGCTATAATATAAAATGATACTTTCCTCCTTTTCTCGTACATCTCTTCAATACTTTTTCTTTTTACAAAAAGTTATCACTCTTTCCTTGTCCTTAGAAAATATGTTGTATTTTTCTCAGTGACAAACTATTCCCACCGTGTACTATACTCAAACGTTATTGTGTTTTATGCTTCAGGTAAGATCTGGAGTTTGAAAAGGCTGAGATAACATTGCTGAATATCTTGGAAAAGTTTACATGTGTGCTTCAGAATAGTTTTTCCTGGAAGGTAAGTTAGTAACTTCCACAACACTTTAGTACTCTTCAATCAACCTTGTTACTCCCTGTGGGTGGGGGCCGCAGGTGAAGAATACTCCCATGGTATCCTCTGCCTGTCGTAAGAGGCGACTAAAAGGGGCGACCAAGGAATGATCGAATTAGAACCATAACACTACTTGTAATTAGTACCACCATGCGGGGAACACCATGGGTCGTTTTTACTTGCGCGTAGTACCACTATGTCAGGTAAACAATACGTTTGTGATTTGTAGCGACAGTATGTGAATCAGGGTGGGTTTTATAGTACCTGTGATCAATACCACTGTATGAGCGACACTGTGGGTCTAGCAAAGACATTTTATATATCATATATTACTTATAATTTTATATATTCTTCAAACCCTAGGACATTATTTTGTAAACTGTAAACAGCCGGTGGCCGAAGAGATGATATTTGGAACTACTACTATTGAAGTGTTTTCGTTCCTTCCCTGAAGGGGGGAGGGGGCTCCTAGACGGTGACGCCGTCTCTCAGGCCAGGAGATTTGTTACTGAGGAGGAGATGTGCAGAGAAGGTGAAAGGTTTGGTGGCCGTGTCATATACTAGGAACTGTCCCGGCATTCGCCTTAGTGCAGGAGAATGGAAAACCACGGAAAACCATTCTCAGGACAGCAGACAGTTTGCACTAACCTCTCTCCGTCTCCCGAATGCAGAGGCGTAGAGCCACGGCAGAGCCGCGGCCACCCCTCCTCTGCTAGGTTGGTCGGTCGGAGTGCAGAGCCGTCGGACCAGCCGAAGCTCATTCTGCAACCGCCAACGAACTTGGAAACCCACATCTGTACAGTATGTTCATCCCATTTCAAACAGCACATTGTTAGGTCAGCTGTATGTATTGTTTATTTATTCATTACCTCAACTGGTTATTGCTCTGTTGGTCTCCGTTGGTTTCCTTTTGTGTGTGTGTGTGTGTGTGTGTGTGTGTGTGTGTGTGTGTGTGTGTGTGTGTGTGTGTGTGTGTGTGTGTGGTATGGATGTGTGTGGGGGTTGTGTTGTGAACGTAGCGATTTCACCGTCAATTACAAGAACAATTTTAGCAATTTATTACAGTTTTATCAACGTCACGAGTTGATTTAACGTACCGGAGTTTTTGTAAAAAGGTGTGGGCATAATGTAAAATTAAATGTGAACAAGAATCACACAATATTATAATATTTAATTTTGTGGATATTAGGTAGTGTAATGATTATAATATGCTGACGCGTTTCTAACCTACGACCAGGATCGTCTTCAGAGCAATAACAAAGGTTTTATTGGCAACTGTGAAGCCATAGTAACCACACTCAAGATAGACAGACCCTGTTAGAATCAGAGTGGTGAAGTGCTACATCCTAGGCCAGGGCCTCTCAGGGTGCATGCACCGGTGCATTGCGCGGAGCAAGGTGCAAAGGACGACTTCCCTAGGTTGAAGACGGTTGAAGAGAGTGCATTCCTCGCTCCTAGATTTTAAACACTAGCGCTGTCTCTCTCTCTTTCCCTACGCCTGTCTCGCTCGTTCCGCCTGTCGCTTCCCTTCCTCACTTGTTCTGCAGCGCTGCGCCGACCGAGCAGAGTTGAGCCTAACTTAGCCGAGTCGCCTCGAGACAAAACGCTGGTCCGAGCCGAGTCGACTCGGACCGATGCATCGTGCACAGAATCTCTGCGCCTCGGTTTGCACGTGTGAGATTTTGAGCGTTTGAGAGACCCTCTCATAAGCCAAAAGACAGATTGTCACGTTATTCGCATCCTTTCATTCTGGCCTTCTTGCCGTAAGTACAGTACAATCTGCCACAGATAAGATTGGCAATATCCTCAGAAGACACAGTATGAAGACCATTTTAAAGCCTAATATCATCATAGGCAATTGCTTGCGATCTGTTAAAGATCCTATTGGTTTAAACCGTGCTGGAATATATATGATTCCTTGCTCCTGTGGATCGGTTTATGTTGGCCAAACATATAGGAAGGTAGCAACGAGGGTTACATAACATCGCAGGCACGTACGTCTTTGCCAGCCGGAGAAGTCTGCTGTGGCAGAACATTCCATACATAACGACATATCATTTTTGATGCAACTTCTGTCATTTATAAAGAGAAACATTTTATACCTAGATTTATTCGTGAGGCGACATAAATTGCTGAACACCCGAATAATTTTAACAAAGGAGACGGCTTCATACTGAGTCGATCATGGCTATCCCTCATAGTTAACTCGTCAACATCTTGGCTCTGAAGGCCCTGGAATGAACTACATTTCTCTCAGGGGCCCTTTATCTTGAGTATTATAATGTCATTTAGTTGTCGTGAACGTCTACGTCTCAAGGGTCGGATAAAGGCGGTGATCAATGCCATCGGTGTCCGACTCGTTGGCTGAATGGTCAGCCTACTGGCCTTCGGTTCAGAGGGTCCCGGGTTCGATTCCCGGCCGGGTCGGGGATTTTAACCTTCATTAGTTAACTCCAATGGCCCGGGGTCTGGGTGTTTGTGCTGTTCCCAACATTCCTGCAACTGACACGCCAGACATTACACTATCCTCCACCACATTAACACGCAGTTACCTACATATGGCAGATGCCGCCCACCCTCAACGGAGGGTCTGCCTTACAAGGGCTGCACTCGGCTAGAAATAGCCACACGAAATTATTATTATTATTAATGCCATCGGTATGTTATTGGAGGAAGAAACGTTTTCGACAACTCTAAACTGCGATTATCCTGTGGTGTCTTCTACGAAAACCTGTCACGCCCACTGTGAAGTTTGAGTTACATTATAGTGAGAAACCTATCGTAATATAGCAACCTTTGTTGTTAAGTTTGTGTGGGGTAGGTGGACGCCAACGAGAAGTAAATTGGTGGACCCAATGTAGTCAAAAGTAAATTCGAATTAAGTTGAAATACAATAGAGGGAGGCATACGGAAGGACAGTGCTTATTCGGAAGGGTTGAGACGAACAATTCCAATGTTTGTTGTTACACTTGTGGACAAAAGGGATAAGGAGACGTTGCTGACAGTCACTTAAGACTGGGTATTACCAGAAACAACAATTATTTCGGGTTGCTGTAAGGCGTACGATTACCTGGAGCATGAGAGATTGGTGCACATTCGCGTGAACCACTCCATTTGGTTCGTTGACAGCAGGAAGAGTGGTTACGTCAATAGGGGAAACCGTAGGGTTATGCCTACAGAGAGACCTGCCGTGCATACTCACATAATCAAGAATCTGTGGAGACACTGAAGCACGGCAGCTACTCCGTTCCAGGGTTCGGCAGGAGAAAACAACATTTCGATGGATACCTCACTGAATTCTTCTTCAAAACTACGTTCCCCTTACAGACGAGGGTGCACGAGTTTTCAAAGGCTGCCAGCGAACTGAACCCTCCACTGCATTAAGGTGAGTTTCATATTCTTGCTCCGCATTCCACATTGTTTCATTTACAGCTTTTATTTACTTGTGTGGGTTTTTTTATATGCTCAGGTTGTTGACGGAATCTGTGAATGGGGGAGTTTGGGAGGTCGGCGACGGCTGCGCATTCTACTTTCCACTGTGGCGAAAAGCTGAAATAATTGCCATTTCTCTCCTCTAAAATTTACCCACGTTATATTTCTATCATTTAAGCACTATTACGGTATTAAAGATGATCAGTAGATAAGAAAGCTCTACCGCCAATTTTTGTGCGGTTGAGTGTACAATGGGTATCTGATGTAGATAGATAGATAGATAAATAGATAGATGAAAGCCGTTATTTTCTGTGGCTTGTTAGGGCTCATGGCCCTTTCTTACACTTAACCACACACAAATTATTATTTGTTATTACAATGACACTGATTAACTTAAAATACTAAGAACTAAAAAATAAAACTAATTTTTACGATAAAAACATGAATATATACATACAAAGAAGAAAGAAAGAAAAAAGGAACTGCCTACATAATACAGATTTGAAAAATGCTCATTTCAGTACACAACGACAGAAATACGAACGTAAAAATACTAGTAAACTTAATAAAAATACTAAATTAAATTTAACTAATTGTATCCTTACAATACTAAATCTAAGTTAAATACTGTAGTTACTACTAGCTATGTTTAGGCTACTTCCACTTTGTAAATACAGTAAGGATGTTTTTAATATAATTAAATTATCATATTAACCCAATATTTTATTTTAATTGTACAATAATCTCATATCATTTTCACACACAATCACTCGTTCCACTCAAACAGGTACCTGGTAAGAGGTTTTAAATATACTTTTTGATGCAGCATCCTTGATGTCATTGGGAAGAGCATTCCACCATAGCGAAGCGGTGATAGTAAATGAGCGATGGTATGTGGTTGTTCAGTGGACAGGTAATTCTAGGAGGGACACTGAGCGAGTATCATGAAGATGTAAAGAACCAAGGTGACGAAAATTGCTGGAGAGATAAGCAGGGATATCTTCCGGAAGTACCTGGTACACAAGAGTATTTGAATGTAGTTTACGCCTGTCGTCTAGTCGTAACCAAGATAATTGTTTATAGTAGGGTGAAACTCGAGCGTATTACCGTAAATCCATAGCATATCTAAGACAAGCATTTTGAGTGCATTGTAGTTTCAAGCTTAATTCATTAGTTATATTCGTAAAAATTATATCACAGTAGTCAAAAATGGGAAATAATAAAGACTGAACAAGTTGAATTTTTAGTGAACGAGGGAATATATTTCTGAACCGTTTTAAGGGATGCAAGACACAATACGCCTTTTTACAGATGTTCTTAACTTGCGCTGACCAGTTTAGAGTTTCTGTTATAATAACTCCAAGGTTAGAAACTGATTCACAATAAGGTAAAAGAGTATTATTTAAAGTTATGGGAGAAACGCAATTTTGTTTTAAAATGTGAAGATTCTTTGATGTACTAATGATAATGGCTTGCGTTTTGTGGGGGTATAATTTAAGGTTGTTTTATTTGCACAGCCATTAATTAGCTCATATTGCTTGTTGTATATTATTAGTTCTAGTGTGGTAATAAATTTGCAGATCATCAGCATAAAGATGGTACTTGCAGTGCTTAATTGATCTGGTGATATCATTTATATATAAAGTGAATAGGAGAGAGCCTAGGACTGAACCTTGTGAGACACCAATATGTAAGTAACAAACATATGAAAAGAAGTTGACGTCAATATTACGGGCGAAATTTATATTTGAACAACGTAGGAATATTGTTTTATTCTCAGACAGCCACATTGTCGCCCTTACATCGGCATTGTAGCCTTCTACTATAGATAATTCCACGTTAAGGAAATAGTATTACTCTTACGACAACATGGTTGCCGTTTCAAACGGCTATGCTCAACAGCATCACGGGAAGACGGTGGCACGTAAATTTGTGAAACTCAGTGTTTAATTTCAAGATAAACTGGGCAAGAAACTAAGCTGAAAATTATTTTTATGAACTCAACGGGAGTGGCGGCAGGGGGGGGGGAGGTTGGTGGGGGTTCATTTTGGTATTTAATGCATAATGGGAAAACTGCAGCATATACACTGTCACTGCCTTCGTAATGTCCAGGCCGTACTGTAGCAAGTGCGGGAAAGCAATCAGCTGACCGTTAGGGGGAAAGTTAAAGCATGTGAGTTAGTTGGGTTACATGTGAATTCTTCGCTGTTTTATAGAAATTTTTAACGTTGGCCGCATGTTTACTCAGAAATATATCAGACTGAGTCGTTATCGATTGCATTATTAAGTGAAAAGTCCTTAATTAGTGAAGGAAACTTAATGTGAGCGTGTATTCATGTGAGGCTACAGGTTAAGAATATCGCTCTGCAGGGTTTTAATTTTGTAGTTTATTTGTGTAATGTTATATCACTAGTGTAAAATGAATTGAATTAGTGCATTCAGCGTTTTATTATCAACCACTATGTGTATATAATTGAATTACAGTTATCAGTGAGAGAAATCACCATGCTAAATGTTGCTGTGTGCCTAGCTGCAAAACAAATTATAAACGAGGAGAGTACACTCCAGTGTTTCCTCCTGGTGAAGAAAGAGTTAGGTTATGGAACAAGGCTATTCCTAGGGATAAATTAATCGTTAATCACCACACACTTGTGTGTATCAACCACTTTCCTAAAGACTAAATCCTGAGGGAAATAAGAGTGTATCATCCAGATGGTCAGTTAACATTTCTTATTATGTCAAAAACATGGGTAACATGAGATATATATTTTATGTAGTTAGACACGGCTTATTTGAATTCGGTGTATCTGAATATTCAAGTCCAATTTATACAATGTACTAGTTTAGGTAGAAATGTATTGTGAAATAACTGTGCTGAAATTTTTCCGATTAAATTTCATATCATAGCCAATCGAACAGGGTTATTCCATGAAAATTGAATACGAAAATGATTGTGTAGGCATTATTTGCTGTTTAAAAATCTACATTTTTATTAAACAATAACTGAATTTCATGACAGTGACAGTGAATGTTTTGTTATTGTTGGAAGTTGGGCTTATTCGTAATCACTCTTGTAGGTACTGAATCGGTGGTACGGAAATAATTTACATTTGTAGTATACTGTATTGGTAATCGTTTGCTTGTTTCCTATCAGTGTGTATGATGTGAATGTTCGAGTTGACTAGAAAATGGATAGAAATCGCAAGAATATGTCTCAAAGTGTTAGCCTGTATTCACGGAAACGGACGAATATACGCGAGAAATAGATCGTTCCGTCAGAACTAACAAATATTTATGAATAGTTTTTGGTTTTATAAGGTGTTAACAGTTTCTTAAGTCATTTAAACGAGTGTGTTATTCAAGTGGAGCTGATTCATTTCGCCTCCAAGTCCCACCAAATCGTGACGTTATCAGAGCTACAGTACGGCCTAGACATCACGAGGGCAGTGACACTGGTAAAGTTTGAGGTAAGCACGCATTGCTATAACGACTAAATAACATCCGCATCATCTTTAAAAGACGACTTCTCTACAACAGTAATAAGCTGCCAGGATTCACAGCGTAACGGATTACGCGTTACATGTACCAGAGCGACACACAAAGAAAATGAAGGCAACACAGCGATGGCTGTTCCCACCATTGCGCTTCCTCCCTGCGAATGTATTTATGAAATAGAAAAGCTTCGGTAGTTATTTTAATAATGTACGGGCAAAAAAACCCTCATCCGTTTTACTTTTTTTCATAGTACTATGTAAATAACATTATAATATTCCTTAATCACGAGGGATTGTGTGTATCTAACAGGGGGGGGGGGAGGATGTTCGCTCCTTGTAAGTCCATAAGAGCAATACTGTTTTCTTAACGTGGAATGATCTATAGTGTATGTCTGTACTCGCGGCCGTCATTGTCACAATATTTTGTCTTGCAGAAGAATAGCACTGCAGTCAATGAGACGTACCGGGTATGTTAGTGTTACAGATAATCTATGTCTATTAATCTTGCACTCCAATTCCAACAACAGCGAAGCGAACTGTTACTGAACACCGCACTGTCGCACTCAACACGATATTCTGCACGTCATCGTGTTTAATTTGCGCTATTTACGCACGTATTTATTAACTGGGGAATGAAAAGCAAGAGTTGTCTTAATTTTATTTCCATTTAGGTCGCTGCTATCACGTGGGTAATCCTGGTCATTCTATTTGATGGCACTATCAACATAATGAAGTAGGTAGCGCAAGTTAAACATGAGCAGGATGCCATCTTCCTGCAGCTTCGATGATTTATGATGTTCAGCACACTCGTGATGGACAACTGCTGTTCATTAAGCGTTGCTATGCAATAACTCCAACAGTATATTATTCTTCAAGCTAACTGAAAAGAGGAAATACTAGTGGTCTAATTCTGAAAGAAATATTTAAACATATTACCTCCCAACTACTTCTAACAGACAGTTCTGAATAGTGGATGCTTCTAGATAACGGGCATTTTTTTCCTGGCAGAAATACACGGGTATGTATGGAAAATGTTGGTTCTCAGTAGCGGACATTATGAATAAGTGAGGCAGGCAGGACTATAGTAAGTATTACTAGCCGAAACCCGTCAAAACATGCCAGTCAATGGGGGTAAATATTTGATGGCTGTCCATATATAAGAAATTCTTTGTACAATTACTTTTTTGGCAGTATTCCCTCTTTAAGGGCATCAAAATTTTGCACTCTTAATATTGCAATATATGCTACGGCTGAAAACTCACTGCAACTTCCACTGTTTCCCCTTGAGCTTAATTATAATGAAATAGCGTATGGCTTTTAGTGCCGGGAGTGTCCGAGGACATGTTCGGCTCGCCAGGTGCAGGTATTTTGATTTGACGACCGTAGGTGACCTGCGCGTCATGATGAAATGGTGACGAAGACGACACATACACCCAGCCCCCGAGCCAGCAGAATTAACCAATTATGGTTAACATTCCCGACCCTGCCGGGAATCGAACCCGTTACCCTTCTAACCAAAGGCCAGCACGTTAACCATTTAGCCATGGAGCTGGACTGAGCTTAATTTATCGTGATACAAAATGCCAAGAGAATTATAAATTAGTACCGCTTAAAAGAAAATGGAAGTGTTTTATCTGATGGAGTTAAATCACCTCGTGGGATAATAGCTCTCTGCCTATTTTGAGTGTACAGTGAACTGGGCTCCTGGTTTGCTGTTAGCACAATGTCGTTCGAATCGGAACTGAAAATTAGCACATTAGCAATATGCTCGTAGTACAGGCACAACCCTTCGGGTTTCCATGATAGTAAATTATGACACGCAGGTTCGACTCGCTTTCCCAACTACCGGAGTAGAAGGCGTTCAAAGGCTTAGTGTTAAAATTACGATACGGAGGAAAGGACTTCTACATTCCTCCGACATCACTTCAAGGTAGCAAATATAGGGAGAGCTACAAAGAGACAGTAACATTGCGTTGAATAGCTTCTTATCGACTAAGCGACTCCCTGCAACACAATGCTGACTGGAACAGCTGACCAGGGAGACGTCCGACTGCGCATGCGTGCTTGCCCCCTTCCACATCCTCTCTTGTATGCCTCAGCGTTCCCACAGTCCAGGTGGTGAGCGCTTTGGCCAATCAGAAGCTACATTTTCCTCAACAATTTAAAAATTACGGCAAGAAATGTTTATGCTTTTAAAGACATTCTGCAAATCTACAGGAGGTCAAAAGCTTTCGTCAGAATGCTTTACGATATTAATCGGTCAGCCGTTCTCTCAAACTCCCGGTAACAAATATCAGCCTAGAATTTTAAATTTATACATTGGTTAATACTTTCTGGGTAAATGGCACGGAAACGTTTTCAGAAGTGATGATTGTACAAATGAACGCGCTAAATCTGGAGCTGGGGAACTGTTAAAATAATTTGGTGATTGTGCAGCAGGCCTCGAGTCCATTGGCGATCGAACACTGGGTGTTGTCTCATTCAATATGTGACTGTTGATATTTCAGCATCAAACATGTACAAAGGTGAGTATTAAGCAGTGCACGAAACAGAAGGTCATGAAGTGATTTTATGTCAGGATGCCGCTAAACAGGCGAGGGAAGCGGAAACTTACTTTCTTATAGCGGACAGGTCTCCAAATTATTTCAAAAGTAAATAAGCTGCTAGAAAATTAGCTTTAACTTTCACAACGCTAACTCTCATACTACCCACTATCTCCTGAGTGCGAGCTGACGGCTGCACGCCCCTAACCGCATAGCCAACTCGCTCGGTTAAAGAGGAAGAACCAATGTATCTAGCAACAAGAAGCTGACCTGAGTATGACGTCATCGGGCGACGCAACAGCGCTGCCACCGAGCGTGTTGGCTGTGCGGCTAGGGGCGCGGAGCTGTGAGTTTGTATTCGGGAGATGATGGGTTCGAGCCCCGCTGTCGACAGCCCTGAAGATGGTTTTCCGTGATTTACCATTTTCAAGCCAGCCAAATGCTGGGGCTGTACCTTAAATAAGGCCGCGGTCACTTCCTTTCCTATCCCGTTGTCCCCAAAATACCTCGGTGTATCGGTGCGGCTTAAAACAAAATGTAAAAGAAAACCAGCGCTGACATGTTGAGATAAGAAAATCGCCGTGCCATGCGATTAACAATTACCGTAGCTCTGGACTCCAGTGTGTTAGCACATAATGTGAGGTTTTGTTTTATACGCCTCTACAAATATATGGCAAAAAAAAAATCAAACTGCTAACATTTGGAAACAATGTGATGCAAATAAGTGTGAACAATTTTGTTTCGCAAAAAGTCACGAGGCATCAAAATTATTGAAAAAGCATTCGAGTGGACAGAGTGGCTTACCAGAATTCCAGAAAAATCTGTCATCGGGTTCCTCTGGAAGTTAAAGGAGCCGATCGTCGAGTTCCGCACAACTGCAGACCCAGCCGGCCAGTGGTAGAAACTGATTTGGAACTCGTGCAGATGTGTGGATAATGTTCAGTGGTGGTGATGATTATTGTTCTAAGACGAAGTATAACTTGGCAACACCAATCAGAGGGAAAATATGGAAGTTATTTTTCAATTTGCTTTACGATGAAAAAATGAAATGGCGTAGGGTTTTTAGTGCCGGAAGTGCTCAAAGACAAGTTTGGCTCGCCAGATGTAGGTTTTTTGGTTTGACTGCCGTAGGCGACTTGCGCGTCGTGATGAGGATGAAACGATGAAGACGACACATACACCCATCCCCAGTGTCAGCGGAATTAACCAATTAAGGTTAAAATTCCCGACCCTGCCGGGAATCGAACCCGGGACCCATGTGGCCAAAGGCCAGCACGCTAACCATTTAGCCATGGAGCCGGACTGCTTTACGATGACCGACACAGATAGGACCTATGGCGACAATGGAATAACAACGGACTTGTAGTGGAGGAAGCGGCCGTGGTATTAATTAAGGTACAGCCCCAGCATTTGCCTGGTGTGAAATTGGGCAACTACAGGCTGCCGGCTGTGAGGTTCGAACCCACTATCTCCCAAATGCAGTATGATAGCTACGTGACTCAAACCGCACAGCCACTTGCTCGGTAAATATGGCATAGGTCCGACATTTAGAAAATCTAAGATATCCGCCGAACAAAGACAAGGGTCACGAAGGGCATGAAAATGAAAGACTCCCAAGGGGTGGTGGTGATTATTGTTTTATACAACTGGGCAACCAACCCCTATTTGCCACGAATCGGAAGGGTTCCCACACTTCAAATAATGAAGATATCAGCCAAAGAAAGAAAAGGGGCGCAAACGATGTGAAAATGAAAGACAGTCCTCGAAATCTAACACCGTCGAAGTGGGAAAAGAACAAGGTCAGTTGGATAGATGAAAGTTAGGAGCCTGCAACAAGTGGAAGCAATGCCAAGACTCGGTTAAGGGCACCGCGGTCGATATACCACGTTCCAAAGTTAAGAGACACGCAGGCCACTTTTAGTCGCCCTTTGTGACAGGCAGGGGATACCGCAGATGTTATTATATCGCCGCCGCCACCCACAGCGAGAGAACACTGTTCACTCTGGCGACGATGAAGAGGCTGCGGTGAACATTTCTTCTTCCTTTCTTCATGGGGGCCTCTAAATATTAGTTCCTAATTAGCGTCGACCTCTGAGATCTTTTGCTACCATGTTTTTCCTTCATTTCCACCTTCACAAAGCTGCAGGTTGTTCTTATTGGGTGTTTTTGGATTTTTTCTCTCTCTTCACCTGGTAGTCTTCGAGTGGAGAGTCTGATTCTACCCAGCGCCTCACATGTGTTCAGATGATTCCTCTTCTTCATTGTACTGTATTTCCTGCATATATTGTCTCTTATTACTCCAGTTCTATGTAGGGGTTTTTTTCAGATGGCAGTGTCCTGTCAACAGTCCTACTACCTATCTTATATTTTCTCCGCTGAGTTTCAGCAGTTCTTTAGTATGCTTCTTGTTTGATCCTTTTATCAGTTCCTTTGCAATCCTGCATCCTGGAGTATTTTTCCAGTTCTCCATTTGTTTCTTTTGGTGCACATATCACGAACGTGAAATCTGTTCAGAATTAAGGAATAAAATATCAGTAATAAAATTTCATACCTATGCTGCCTACTTTCTATCATGTGTGCTACGTCAATACTTGCGGCTTGACCTCAACACAGCCTCCTTCAACTTTCTTTAAAAATTATTTAAATGTTTCGACGTAGTTGTCAGAACAACCACTTGCAATCACAGTAACAGTAACCTACACGGAAAGGTACTGACGATATAACTGAGGTAACACCCCAGTAATAAGTACTTCAGCGACCTCCCAGTTAGGTAGTGAGTGAAGTAGATTGCGGCATTTGCAATGGTAGACTGGAGAAAGAGACTGTTCCACACTATCAGCCGTGAACAATGGAAATGGAAGTGGTCGACCGTGACGTAATGGAGCCTGAGCAACAAGTAGGAGGACAGAGGCCATTGTCCAGTCCCTTGGTAATTGGCGGCGATATTTGGACTGATAATGCACAGGCTGCTTTCAGGAAAAACAAACTTTGTACAGCGACCCTTTTACTTTTGAAAGTTTCGGAATTAAACATGAATAAACCGAGTTAAAATAAGCCTAAGAATTTTCAAATTTATACAATCCTTATCTTATTCTGCATATTTAATACATACCGTACATACATACATACATACATACATACATACATACATACATACATACATACATACATACATACATACATATATACATACGTCATTATAGACTGTTGTGCCTTTCAGCGTTCAGTCTGCAAGCGTCTGTAAATTTACTAAACGCCGCAACAATCCTCAATTTGTAACTAGTTTTGTGCCCTCGTATAGTTTCATAACTCTTATCTTTGAATAATTAGAAAATGGGTCTAACAACCGTCGCCCTGGTCTCCCTCTACTTCTCTTCCCCTCTCCATGACCGAACCCATTATTCTCTTAGGTAACTTATCCCCCTCAATACGGCTCACACGACCCCATCATCGAAGCCAGTTTATGCATACAGCTTTATCAATCGAGTTCATTCTTAACTTGGTCTTCATCTCCTCATGCCGAGAACCCTCCTGCCATTGTTACCACCTGTTTGTACCAGCGGTCATTCTCGCTACTTTCATGTACAGTATGTTACTTCTAACTTATGAATAAAATATCCTGAGTATATCCAGATTTCACTCCCGTAAAGCAAAGTTGGTCTGAATAATAATAATAATTGTTACGGAGATTTCCGTGGTAGGTAGAGGTGAAAGAAGGTGCGGGTGTGAATAGGTCTCCAACTACGGAATTAAAGTTAAATGTAAAATTTAACAAGGTTATATTTTCTTTCCAAAATTCAGAAATAACAAGAATGGCAGGTACGGAGTAGCAAGACGACAAAGTACAATTACAGTATTTACAGGATTTGGGCTTCAAGCCCTGAAAACACAATTCTTGAGCAACTAGCCCAACTTTACGATATACAAATTTCAACAACGGGGCAGAAGACCCCAATCAAACCCTGGAGCACTTGCTCCAAATTACACCGTAAAGCCTCCTCGAGGCATACAAGACTCAGTTTCCGGAAAAGAGCCACTCGCTCTCAAATTTAAGCCTCTCCCAGGCCACACCACTCTCCACCTTCAAGCTGTCCTCAACGGACATAAACGCAGGGGTAAAATACCCAATCTACTGAGGCCTATTAAGTGAGAAAAGGTTAATTATATGGCCTCTAAAATACCAACTTGAAAGGAGGCTCTCCGCACTCCTAATACACTTTATTTAAAACCTACTTGGCACTAGGCCGTTAATGCAAGAGCTAATCCCATACTACAGAGGTGACTTCAGAAAAGAACAATTTACATAATATTAACGAAGAATAGGTTGAGAAAAATAAGTTCACCTCAAAATAATATGATTGGGAGCTCGAGAGGGTTAAGCACTCTCTATCCCGATATGCAGTTTAAAAGATGAAATAGATACAAGTTTCTTTACATTTTAAGGAAGGTTACATAATGGAAAAAGCTTCGGACCCGCCCCGAGAGTTAAACTGCTGAGCTAGCAAAGAAAGAAGTTATTAATTGGCCATTACCTTGTTGTTGACCGCTGCCGAAGAAAGAGGCGCTTCCCGCCCCCTGCTATGTACTTTACACACTGAAAGATGGAACAGAAGTGGCGCAGAGACCCTAAAATCAGCAGTTTATATACTCTCGCGGAAGGTTCTAGGCGTTAGGGGAATGAGAACACCCGCCCACAATCACTTTATTGGAGAATGAAGAGAAACCCCTACACAAGATGAAGAAGAAACACATTATTGGTGGAAAATTAATTTCAGAAATTCGGGATTGGCTAGATTTAAAACAAGGGGAAAGAAAGGGGTAATATTGCCAACTTAACCAATGACTAAAAGAAATTTAACAAAGAACAAACTTTTGAAATAAAATTTTCTCCAAAGAACAGTTCTTTTTCTTCGCACTAGGGTGCACTATTGTAGTTCTTCAGTAGTGTCCTCTAGAAGAGAAAGTTCACACTTCTTACTTCAAGCAAAACAAAAACACATCAAAAATGACACAGTTCTAAAACTCCAAAGTTTACAGGTAGTGACATCTTCTGAGAAAGTAGAAAATTAATACCGTCAATAAGGTTCAGACTTCCTCCAGCAGAGGAGTTTCAACTGGCGCACCTTTTGAATTAGCGGCGTGGAGGTGTACCGCCCAGTACAATAATAATAATAATAATAATAATAATAATAATAATAATAATGATAATAATAATAATGGCTCTTGTTTTACGTCCTACTAACTACTTTTACGGGTTTCGTAGACGCCGAGGTGCTGAAATTTAGTCCCGCGGGAGTTCTCTTAAGTGTCAGTAATCTACAAACAGGGGAATGAAGTATTTGAGCACCTTCAAATACCACCGGTCTGAAAACTGACTTCCTTCTTACAGAATACTAAAGATCGCAAATGTGCACTCACTGCATTAGATTTGCTGCACCTTTATTCAATCTCAATTAAATAAACAATTTCGCGTAGACAATAAAACGAAAACACAACACTAATAGGAAGGTGCTATTTACATTATTTACAAACTATTTATATAGTCCATAGCCGATGTCGTTAGCTGCAAAAATAGCCTGAGTTTCCCCAGCTATCCTTTCCAACGTGAGGGCCGCATATGCCGCGTCAATTCGGACAGCAATGATGGGTTTTGCTCTCGCAGTGTGCGTTTCTCTTCCGTCGCTGTGGTCAGACAGCAGGTGCCAAAATTGGCGTTTTTCTTTTTGAATTAACTAATGGCGTTCTGCCTCTAAAAACCACGCGAACAGTATTCACACAGTAAGAGAGCATGCAATTATAATCTTAGTGGCTGAAAAATGTTCATAACGTAATACTACAGTGTGATAAATATTTAGAACTGTGGAGTTAGGTTTGGTATGAAGATGCCAACTGAGGTAGGCAGTAGGGTATGTAACTTCACATAGAGAATAGCACAGATGGTTCTGCTGATTACAGTACTTCTTGCACGACAGTAGGATGTAGTTCAGTTTCTCTAGTGTCTTCTGGACAGTGAGGGGTGTCCAAGACCTTGATGCTGTGGAGATAATTGGGTTGACCAAGACGCATTCTATACTCCGCACGGTTTTACTTCTAAATTGACGTTTCGCAAAAGAAATGAGCATCGCCTTACCTCTGTTACCAGCGCGCTACTGCCGCGAGAGCAGCTGATACACAATAGGATCGCGGTAAATAGTCCTCGTAAAATGTAATACCGTACTCAGAAAAGCTACTGAACTGGGTTTGAAAACAAATTCACAAAAGCTACACTCATTAACAACATCTGACACTTAAAAGAGAATACATTATTAAGAGTAAAAGAGAATGAGGAAATAACACTCTCCGCTAATGGCTGTCAGAGGAAGGAGGTTATGGCGTACAAAGGGAACACTCCACTGATCTCAGACTCACTTCCTTGCCACTTGTCTTTCCCAAACTACACTGAGACATAGTAAACACGCACGAACGAAGTACACTAACCAATACATAATGATGATGATGCTTGTTGTTCAGAGGGGCATAACATCTTGGTCATCGGCCCCTAACCAATACACGGACGTAAAGAAAATTACAGTTATTTTTATACAATTAACTACTAAACCTGTGTTGTACTAACTTATGCTGTGCTAAACTGTAAACTACGCTATACTATACTATACTATACTATACTATAGAGCAGGGCCTCTCAGGGTGCATGCGCCTGGTGCATGCATGGTGCACGGTGCAAAAGACGACTTTGCTTGGTTGACCAGAGTGCAGACCCCCACTCCTCGATTTGGAGCAATAGCGCTGTCTCTCTCTTTCCCCAGGCCTGGCTCGCTCGCTCCCCCTGTCTCCCTCGTCCTCACTTGCTCCGTAGCGCTCCAAATCCGCGCCGAGTTGAGCCGAGTTGAGTCGAGCTTAGCCGAGTAGCCCAGAGACGAAGCGTTGGTCCGAGCTGAGCTGAGCCGAGCGGGACCGATGCACAGTGCACGGAGCTCTTGCGCCTCGATTTGCACGCGTGAGATTTTGGGCGTTTGAGATGCCCTGCTATAGAGATAAAGACTAATATGAAATACAATAATTACTGAAGAAAAATGCAAAGACCGAGCTCGGTAGCTGCAGTCACTTAAGTGCGGCCAGTATCCAGTATTCGGGAGATAGTAGGTTCGAACCCCACTGTCGGCAGCCCTGAAGATGGTTTTCCGTGGTTTCCCATTTTCACACCAGGCAAATGCTGGGGCTGTACCTTAAGTAAGGCCACGGCCGCTTCCTTCCCACTCCTAGCCCTTTCCTGTCCCATCATCGCCATAAGACCTATCTGTGTCGGTGCGACGTAAAGCAACTAGCAAAAAAAAATTAAAAAATGCAAAGATCGCGAACCGTACCGAATACTATACACGCTGAGCGAGATAGCGTAACCACGTGGTGAATATAAATATTAGAGTTGACATCTACGTTTCGAGAACGCACTCTGCCGATGTAAGTCGATATGAATGGCTGCTTGGAATTGGTTGGATATCTATGTTTCAGCGCATAACCACCAGACAGATCCAAAATCAGAGAAAACGTCAATTTAGAAGTTAAGCAGTGCGGAGTATAATTAAAGATGAACAAGAATACGTTCTAGCTCCGAACTGTTGCGTCAAGAAGTAGCCGGCATCCTGATAGCTTGATTGTTGTCAGCCTGCCGCTGAGGTGCTTCGCAATGCATATCATGAGTGAAAACATCTAAAAATAATAGTATGTCTTGTTAAGTTGGGAACCCGAAAAATGCGTCACTTTACAAAAGTATTAAGTGGACCAGTTAGAGGATCCGGATGAAAATACGAAAGCCGCTCTTGTTTGTATGAAATGTGAGCGTGTCGCAGCTGTAGAGTATCGCTAGATGCGGCACGTATCGCCGTAATTGTGTCCGGCGACACAAAGAAGAACCAAACTCAATTCTGCGCAATGGTAATCACGTTAAAGCCGTACCTTCGATAACAACCCCCCAAAAAGGCTCAACTCAGCTACACTCAGATTTAAGGTACACAACGACAGTGTGGATCAGACATGTCTCTTAATAACGACCAACAGTATGCCCTCCCCATAAAGCTTCCTCGTTAGAAATGCCTGAAAATCTTTCCATTAGATATGAAGAACTAGACTGGTAGAAAATTATTTTCCTACAAAAATCCATTCTTCGAGATGCTAGGCTGAAAATAAAACGCAAAATCCTTGCAAATTTAATTGCTATTTGTTTTACGTCGCACCGACACAGATAGGTCTTATGGCGACGATGGGAGAGGAAAGGCCTAGGAATGGGAAGGAAGCGGCCGTGGCCTTAATTAAGGTACAGCCCCAGCATTTGCCTGGTGTGAAAATGGGAAACCACGGAAAACCATCTTCAGGGCTGCGGACAGTGAGATTCGAACCCACTACCTCCAGCATGCGAGCTCACAGCTGTGCGCTCCTAACCACACGGCCAACTCGCCCGGTACATTCCGTATTTAAATTTCGTAAATATTATCATGTAAAATCTTAGTACAAAGCCTCAGGTTGGTTAAAACTCAGGGACAGACGATTGTACTCAGCTGCTTGCTTACTGGTGAAAATGTCGTGTAATTGTCCGTTATATTTGGTCTCGTTCACTGTTCATATAAGTCAAGTGTATGATCGGGTCATCAGGTTCACAGCTAACACTCTTCAGGCTCTTCAACATCGAAAGCTGAACAGTGCAGCAAGCCATTTAAGACCTATCTGTGTTGGTGCGACGTAAAGCAAACTGGGGAGAAAAAAAAAAAGAAAGAAAAAAGACTTCTTTATTTTCCACTTTATTAGTGCCAAGTTATCCTCTTAAAACAATAATCACCACCACCACTGAACAGTATCCACACATGTGTACGATTTTCAAATCAATTTCTACTCCTGGGGCAATAAATACGGTCGGATGGGTCTGAAGCAGTGCGAAACTCGACGATCGACCGCCTTAACGTCCAGACGATCAGGATGAGCCTTTTGACGCCCGGAGTTCGAGAATATAAACATTTCTGGAATTCTGGTAAGCCACCCTATCCACTCGAATGTTTTTCCAATACGTTGGAAGCCACTTATTGTCCATTGTACAATTATTATCTTTCTTCTCTTCCTGGCCTCCTCCCTAATTTCTTGGGGTCGGCACTTTGTGGTCATCTTCACAGGTTTTACTGGACATCATACATTACGCTCCCAGAACGAAACTATAAATTAATGTCATCGATTGCGAATATTCAATTATTCAAGCTTAGACTGTTTAAATCGTGAAATTACCAGCGTTTCGCCCCAATGTGGTTCGTAAGTTGGATTGCCACACCTTTCACAACACGAGACACGAACTCATAGGAAAACGCAGTGACGATGCACTAGAAGAAATATATACCTCCATTTGCATACATGCCTGGTTGTGATTTCACGATGTAAAGGGCCAAAAGATCTCGAATACAGAATAAAATACAGTTAAGAAGCGTTAACTCTCAGAAAAAAAGTCTCAAATACCACTATCATTATGCATATAAAGACATGTAACTTAATTTTAACTGACTAATTTATGGTTCTTGAATACGAAAAATACGAACTACTAGATAAACAAGGTGTAACAAAAACATGGGGTAAAATTTCCTTGCATGCAGAGGATAAAGGTCGTGATACCAACATGGGCCCGAAAATGCGTATTTTCTGAGTTAACTGTGTTCCATTAAGATTATTTCAGGGAATTATGATGCACTTTGCTGACATTCCTTAAGTACAATGTTCAAAATATTCACCCTTTGTCTGAATGCAGACCCCGACTTCCGAACAAGTTTCGACATTCTTCACGTAGAAGACAAAGAAAGCTAACAAAAAATTACACAGTCTACTAAGAGAAAATGTGAAAAATCTCTACTGAACCAAAGTGAAGAAGATTTTTAAAAAAAATACTTCGAATTTTTACAAAATATTTAAAATGAGTTTAACGATATACCAACATACCATAGTTTATGCCTAAAAAACGAAAACTGAGAACTTGCTTTGAATTCCATGACTTCAGTCTCTCCAGTTAGAGGTCCATGTCCGAAGAACGAGTGGTTCTCCTTCATCCCCTCGTATTTCCTCGCCCCATGTTGATGCAGTGCTCCTTGCATATTAGAACCCTGTCCAGGGCGACGATTAGGATATGATACGGTTAGGAAGGACGCGACCGTCGCCATATTTAAGGTACAGCACGAGCATTTGCCTGGTATGAAAATGGGTAACCACGCAAAACCATCTTCAGGATTGCCAACAGTGGGGTTCGAACCCAGTATCTCCCGAATACAATCTAACAGCTACATGCCGCAACCTGTGTAGCCAACTCGCTCGGTATTATCATCATTTAGTAGTAGTAGTAGTTGATATGAACTTTGGAATAAAAGAACATAATTTTCACAATAATTGTAATTCGAGCACTGTCTTCATTTGGAAGATATTACGTAGACTACTTACCTCATCCCCCCCACGAACTGAATAATGACCAATCCCATTTACAGTTCGTGTCAGTTTTAACCAATGACGGTTGACTAACACTGACATACTGTATTATCAACATTATGTACTGTTGGATAAAATATCCAAATATCATGAAATAAGGAACGTATAATAAGGAAATTTTGGCAATATATTTGTCGAGGTAACATATTTTAATTGATTAACGGTACAAGATTACAGGTTAATATCCGCGCAAGAAAAGCCATCGCAAATATGCCATGCTGGTCCATTAATAACCGGTGTAATCGCCTGACTGTTGAATGCAGGCATGCAAACGTGCATGCACTGCGTCATACAGGTGCCGGATGTCAGCTTGTGGGATGGAGTACTATGGCTGTTGCAATTGGTCTGTCAATACAGGGACGGTTAATGTCGGTTGTGGATGATGCTGGAGTTCTCGTCCAATGATGTCACATACGTGCTCGATTGTGGACGGGTCGAGGAATCGAGCAGGCCAAGGCAGCATGTCGAGACTCTGTAGAGCAGTTGGGTTACAACAGCGCATGAGGGCGTGCATTATCTTGGTGGTAAACATCCCCGGGAATGGTGTTCATGAATGGCAGCACAACAGATCCAGTCACCACGCGGACGTTCACATCTGAGTCAGGGTGCGTGGGATAACCACGATAATGCTCCTGCTGCCATAGGAAATTGCTTCCCAGACCAGAACTCCCTGTGTAAGTCCAGGGTGTCGACGCCGCAGACAGGGGGAATGCAGGCACTCACCTGGCCAACACACGGCCATCACTGGCACCGAGGCAGAACCATCTTTCATCGGAAAACACAGTGGACCTCCACTCCATCCTCCAGTGAGCTCTCACGTGATACCACTGAAGTCACAGATAGCGGTGGTTTCGGGTAAGTGGCATGCACGCCGCATGACGTCTGGCTCGGAGCTGTCCTTCAAATAACCGATTTCGAACACTTCGTTGCGTCACTGTGGTGTCGACTACCGCTCGAATTGCTGCTGCAGACGCAGTCCACTGCGCCACAGCCACACGCCGAATAAGGAGGACCCTCTCGGTGGTGTCACGGGGACGTCCGGTCTTCCTGACAGCATACCTTTTCGAAACCACTGCTGCCAGCACAGTGGAGACATTCCTGTCAAGTCGTTCTGCAATAGCGCGGAAGGAAAATCCACCTTCACGTAGCCCTATTACACGGCCTCGTTCAACCACCGTGAGCTGTCAATACTTGCCTCTTCGTCGTCCTAAAGGAATTCTTGACCCACTCACAGTCACTCTGTCCAATCTCACAGGTAACTAACGCTCTCGCACAGTGCAGCCCGTATTTAAAGCAAACCTGATGTGCAACGTCATGGGGCCGCTAATGGCGCCACGCTAATGCGATTTGCAGGAAATCTGAATCAACGTCATCTTTCAGACGTATAAACACGCCTTCCAACGTTCGTTAATCTGAAACAACCCCTTCTTGTTGTTTGGATATTTTTCCGCCGGTGTATTATCTCACCTAGTAAGCAACTGTTTGGGAATTATTGAAGGTGATTCGAAATTCTTTTCCGATCTGCAACCTAAAGCGTAGTATTTACAAGGCAGTGAATACATCAAATACGACGGCATTTACAAAGAGATTTGCATAAACGACGTCATCACTTTGGTGTGCATAAATTCAATTAAATAATATCATATAAAATATATACTATCTGCGCACTTTTTAGCGATAGATTTGTGTACGGGTTTGAGGAGTAAGGAGGGAGCGCTTCCGGTTCCGTTAGTACTGCCAACTGAATGGAAATGAAATCTGGAATGAATCGATAATATGATCGATCGATATGAATTTTTTAAATCTTTGTTATTTTAAGCCAACAACTGTGTCACCCACACATGTATAACATAACATTTCTCGATGCGAATCTTATTCCTAGAAAATAATAATAATAATAATAATAATAATAATAATAATAATAATAATAATAATAATAATAATAATCGTATGGCCTCAGCTACCGTTTGCAGACATTTCGATTTGACGCCATCTGGCTGTCTGCTCGTCAATTTCGACGTTCCGGCTTACTCTGTCTGCCATCTAGCGGACCTAGAGTAAACCGGATCTGTCTTGGGCGTCTATGGCTGAGATTTAATTAATTTTGTCGGGTAAATACCAAATGTATCACCAGAGATCTTTTACATGCCGACATCGTACGACATGGAGTGTCGAATGGACTTTTTTCCGCCCTTCAAAAATCCGACTACCTCTGCCGGGTTTGAACCCGCTATCTTGGGATCCGGAGGCCGACACTCTACCACGGATCCACAGAATTCTATAGTTTGGCTTTGCTGTGTAAATAACAACAATACTAGTACGTAAAGTGTACGCCAGACGTCGCAGAGCGATGCATAAGCGATTCATAGTTTGTGTTTCAAAAACTGCCAGTACGAATCTCGAAGATTGCCGAGGTCCACCGCTTCAGCACTAGGGTGTAAATCTAACACTAAAATGTGCGCAGATAGTACGTTATTTTCATTCTATTCATTCTATTCTATTAATATTGTTCATTAATCATTTCATTCCGTAAGCATTCTTGCCAAACAACTCGCTGTTTCATATTGTGCAGATCATTTCCCTCACACCGCGGGCTCAAGAAATTTTCGACAGGAACTTCAATTTATCGCCACAATATCATAGTCTTTGTATTATCACTTTCGTATTATCGCACATGCGTGCAATTATATCTGTATAAATTCATCAGAATAGCGCGCTCGAACATTTATGTTGAAGCCGACGGACGACATATTTGGATACTGCCACCCAAAGACTTATTTATTAGTGACCGCCCACTAGGGAGCGCTTATGATCAGTTCCTTTTACCACGAATTTACCTACAAAATTAGGACGATCTGAGACATCAGCACCACAAATCCCAGCGGAAAGTAAGTCCTTTCTTTTTACTTCGTTGAGCCACATGCTTCTAGTCGTGTGGCTTTGGATTGAGAACCGGTAGCTTAGTTGTGCTGTAGCCGGTCCGAAGCTCGGATAAAGGAAGATAGCTGGAGCAACTGGCAATCGCTCTGTAAGAATCATCAACACTCCTGAATAGGATTCGGAGTGGCCAACCCTGGGTCTTCACCTTTAGGTGGTGGTGGTGATTATTGTTTTAAGAGGAAGTACAACTATGCAACCATCCTCTATATAACACTAATCAGAGAGAAAAATTGGAAGGGGACCGACACCTCGAAAAATGAAGGTATCGGCCAAAAGAAGACAAAGGCCACGAAGGGCGTGGAAATGAAGGACTCTCCAGGCCTCGAGTGCTCTAATTCCGTCGGGATCGTAAAAGAACAAGAGTTGACCAAGAGGGGTTGGATTGGACAGATGAAAGTGAGGAGCTGCTACAAGTAAGTGGAAGGAATGTCCCGACTCAGCGAAGGAGTCCGTGGTCACCAACCCACGATCCCAAGTTGAGAGCCCGTGGGGCCCCTTTTAGTAGCCTCTTACGACAGATGGGGATACCGTGGGTGTTATTCTACCGCCCCCACCCACAGGGGGATCCCCACCCTTAGTAAATCCACTTACTAGCTCTTATGCGATGATAAACAACGTCAAAGATGTCTCTACCCCAGGGAGTATCCAATCTCCCACCATCAGCGGTGGCGCATTCAGGCCTTCGGATTCTGAGGAGCCTGAACTCACCGTGCAGGGAAAGTCGGAGTTCCCTAACACCACTAAGAAATACGACAATTTGTATATTTTACTGAAAATTAAATGATCATAGAATAGACACTGGCCAATAGATCTTCCTCTTTCCTAACATTTTGGTCACCTAAACCTTCCCCTTCCTCCTTCTCCTTAGTCTTCCTGATTCTTCGTTAGGCGTAGAGACCGTACTATGTACGAAATCCTAGCAGGAGTTTACTCTTTGATTGACACTAGGAAGTATGTAGTAGGTCATGTATTGATATCCTATATCAGTCGGCTGTTATTCACGAGTGCTTATACGCGACAGACCCGTACCATTAGCAAGTCAAAGAAATCAAGGTAATCATATCAGAATTGCATCTCAAATTACCTTCAGACTGATCGCAGTTGAAGTGGCCCAGTTTGTTGAACGAATGTTACGTGTTAATACTGCTGTTAAGAAGGCCTAAAACAATTTAACAAAATGGCTGTCTCATCAAGAATTGTTAACTCTAACAAACTGTTAATACTTGTGTTAAATTAACATGGCAGCAGCCTTGTGTTAAACCTCTTAACAGCTGTTAAAATATCAAAATGGTAGCATGTAGAAGATGTAAGTTTGAAGCTTTACTGCTGTTTGAAGACTATTTATAAACTGAAGAAGGCAAAGGACGACCCATACTAAGAAAAACTACTTTTAAGAGTTGTCAAAAGGAAATGAAATGGCGTATGGCTTTTAGTGCCGGGAGTGTCCGAGGACATGTTCGGCTCGCCAGGTGCAGGTCTTTCGATTTGACACCCGTAGGTGACCTGCGCGTCGTGATGAGGATGAAATGATGATGAAGACGACACATACACCCAGCCCCAGTGCCAGCGAAATTAACCAATTATGCTTAAAATTCCCGACCCTGCCGGGAATCGAACCCGGGACCCCTGTGACCAAAGGCCAGCACACTAACCATGTCAAAAGGAAGTTTTCTACAAAGATACCTACTTACCAAATCCATAATGAATAAGGTACTAGAAGAAATTGAAAATAGGTTAAAGTTTCCCACAGATCAGTGTCTCCAGTGCAGCAGATCCTCATAGTTCTTACATATTATGCTTCAGACTCTTGTAATTGCAGACGACTGTATTTATGAGTGCAAGACAAGAGTGTGTAGAATTCTGCGAAGAATTCCTGCTGCCAGTGCATCATTAACAACAATATTTTCCCTGCAGTAAAAAAATGCCCGAAAATCATTCGAGACAAATCAATTATCACATTTTCCCGGAGCCTTAGATTGCACTCATATAAGAACATATTGCATGCTGTGATATAATAGTCCCTTATTTCATTTTCCAAGCCCAATCTCATACTTTCAAATTAAATACATAACAGCATTTGTCTCGCATTCATCATAACGCGTTTTGTTATCTCTTACTTGACATGTTTACGGCTTAGATGTCTCCGCTAACCATACTTATAATATAAATAATGTTATTTGCTTTACATCCCACTAACTACTTCCAAGGTTTTCGGTGTCGCCGAGCTGCCGAATTTTAGTCCCCGCGGGAGTTCTTTTACGTGCCACTAAATCTACCGACAAGAGGCTGATGTTTGAACACCTTCAAATACCACCGGACTGAGCCAGGATCGAACCTGCCAAGTTGGGGTCAGAAGGCCAGCGCCTCAACCGTCTGAGCCACTCAGCCCGACCATACCTATAATAATGTCAACCATATGTGACAAAATACTATTCCAACATACCGCTAGAGGCTGTTTACGTACAGAAACAAAACACGTTCGCTGCCAAACGCGTTCAGAAATCTCACGGAAACGTGATAATTTGTCTTTTAAAATTGTTGGAAAACTGTTCGAGAAGCTAAGTACTTTTAACCGAAGTGTTAAATTAATAACAATTATTAGTTAACATTTGTTAATTAAAATTTATCAGAAAGGTGAAAAAACTAGTCCATAATGTAGTATTAATATGCAGTCGTGTAAAATAGTTCTTCTTGTGTCTAAGAAGTGAAGTCGGAATCGGAATATTTCGATCTCATTTCGTATGTTCTGGAATTTTTTTTTTGAAGAGTGGAAGATATGGTAACACTGTTATACGGTCCTGCTATATTACTGCAGAAGATATGGTAAATAGACAGGTCAGTCGACGGCGCTACGTACTCATGGTCAATTAACTAATGTGTACCCTGGAGTTACGATGGAAAGTGTCGAGTTCTAATGCACGAATAGGTCTATTGTGTGTAACTGTGCGGCCAGGTAACACAGCGAGGAGATCATCTTACATTAGGGAGAAATTGAAAACTTCACGTCGGGCACACGATCGTCTAATTAGTGGAACGATAATCGAAATAAATGATGCCACCGTAGAACAGGTTAAGACCTACCGTTACTTAGGCCAGAAAAAACTGAAGGCGGACGATGCACAACTGAAACGAAGTGTAGGATTGCATAGGCTAGGTTTGCTCTTATGCAGAAGAGCAAATTGCTGAGCAACAACAAGCTGTATCGTCCTCCGAGTGTGAATCCGGTGTGCATTTGTCTGGAGAATTGTACTGAATCCCCCAGAAACCTAAAGACTGACCAAGACCAATGTTAAAGGCCATCAGGATTTTTAAACGTAGCGTTTCCGGAAAATGGCTGAAGTAGTAAGTAGAGTAATAATATGACAAACGTTGAAGTTGTACGTTCAGTAAATAAAGTAGATCTCTGGTGAAATCGATAGGCAAAAGCCTGTCTTACTTTGGTGGGACCACACCTTATGCCATTCCCAGATAACGATTACTGCTGAGGGTTATATTTACGGCGAAGAGCCTCACGGAAGACCTCGCAAGTCCACTGCGCTACGCCCCATTCTCGAACTTGTTAATCTTTAAATTCTTAAGCCAGATTTTTAGTTGAATACTTCAGTCTGCCTAAAATTTGGAAATTAATTAGTTTCGGCAGACTGAACAGCCTAACAGTCACAAATTGAGCTGAAACTGAAAGAAATGGGTTCACATACCAAAAGTTATTGGTATATCATATATAGACATCGGATTTCCAGGCAGTAATACGTTAGAATGCAAACTAATGTGGTTATTAGGAAGTGTCCTGCAACCCGTTCTTCTGCCTCCGAACCGCCGCAGTGGTGTGCCTGAGCCGGAGTTTACGTACAGTTAGGGTGGTCAGTTCCTTTCCGCTCCTCCGTTCCCTTACCCCACCCACCCCAAAAGCACGTGGCAACCCATCTAAATCTTGACCACGTCCAATATTGCTTAACTTCGGAGATCTCACGGGATCTGGTGTTTCAACGCAGCTACGGCCGTTGGCTATAATATAGCAAGAGCGACATAATATTCTACCAGTTCCACAGGCCGCGCCCCTAATATCTATGCAAATCTCATTGCACAACCGTTGTACAGTGTAGTGTATATTTGTCACTCGCAATCTAACCTAGCAATGCCTAAAAATCCGGACTCTTTCTCACTACTGTATAATTAAAATAAACTCTTGTTTTAAGTAGCTTCACGGTGCACCAACAAAGATAGTTCTTATGGCGATGATAGGAGGAGAGAGAGCTAGGAGTTGGAAGGAAGCGGCCATGGCGTTTAGATACAGCTCCGGCATTTGCGTGGTGTGAAAATGGGAAACCACCATCTTCATGGCTGCCAACAGTATAGTTCAAACCTACAATCCCCCGAATGCAAGCTCACAACTTCGCGCCCGTAACCACACGGCCAACTCGCTCGGTTATACTCATTTTCTTGTCGTCCGACTATATTTGGAATACCCCATACATTAAATTTTAAAGCAAGTAGGATACAAAAGAGAGAGAATATAAAATCTGCACGTGGTGCGGTAAATTTCCCATTTCAGAAACATAATCATCAGTAAGATAATGTCCTGCATCATAGATTACTTTCTATCAACACTGAGGCAATTTACCAATTCCACGTCTGAAAAAATCTACTAGTCTGGCGTTAAAGAAGTCACCAAGACGAGTTGGAAGAATATTGCCATCATGAAAAGAGCATGCTTGTGTATTATTTGAGAAAGAAGAGAAGATATGAAAATCTCAGGATGCAAGATCGGGGAATAAAAGGTGTGTGGTAAAACCTCCCAAATCAGTGGCACGAGGCGACTTAGAACGGGATCAGGGTCTCTCAGCTGGGTCTACTTAGTTCAATCAGGCTCCTCAATTTCATCTTTCCTATCCGACATTCGTTGCTCAACTCGTGTTCTCTTCGTCTTTCATGTTCACGTTCTTCATAGCCCTCCCTTTCTTTTGCCGGTAGCTTCATTCTTCAAAGTATCGGATCTCTTCCATTCCTACCGGCCGAGTTGGCCATGCGGTTAGGGGCGCACAGCAGTGAGCTTGCATCTGGGAGATAGTGGGTTCGAATCCCACTATCAGCAGCCCTGAAGATAGTTTTCCGTGGTTTCCTATTTTCATACCCGGCAAATGCTGGGCCTGTACCTTAATTAAGGCCACGGCCGCTTCCTTCCAACTCGTAGGCCTTTCCTATCCCATCGTAGCCATAAGACCTATCTGTGTCGGTGCGATGTAAAGCCCCTAGCAAAAAAAAACAATCGCCGGGCTGAGTGGCTCAGACGGTTAAGGTGCTGGTCTTCTGACCCCAACTAGGCAGGTTCGATCCTGACTCAGTCCGGTGGTATTTGAAGGTGCTCAAATACGTCAGCCTCGTGTCGGTAGATTTAATAGCACGTAAAAGAACTCCTGCGGGACTAAATTCCGGCACCTCGGCGTCTCCGAAAACCGTAAAAGAGTAGTTAGTGCGACGTAAAACAAATAACATTATTAAACAATAATTACCACAACCACTCTTCGGTTTCTTCTCTACCAACATCATTTTAATTTTGGAAATGCTAGTTCATAACATACTTACTGCATCTCTTTTCAAGTTTCAAGATATTAGACTGTAGGCTTTCAGCACAGTTTACTACAAAGGACGACCAAGACATCGGTATGTCAAACTGCTTATAATATTTTAAACCAACTAAATGCCCCCCCCCCCCAATGACATTATTATTTTTTATAAACCCTAAGGAGTACGCAAAACACTAATAGGCGTGCATTTACCTTCCTTTGGTAATGATGATGCTTGACATCTAGGTCATAAGCCCCTAATGGAACAAAATGAGACGAAATGCAATGACAATTATAAGGTCCGAAAATCATCCACTGACCAGAATTAAAAACGTGATGACGAGGAATGCATATGAATTTAAAACACTCAGTGGCCGATCCGCAATGCCCCCAAATTCCCAGAAACTATCGTAAAACAATAGAATTACTGACCGACGGTCCGACTCGTTGGCTGAATGGTCATGGTACTGGCCTTCGGTTCATAGGGTCCCGGCCGGGTCGGAGATTTTAAACTTAATTGGTTAATTCCAGTGGCCCGGGGCCTGGGTGTTTTTGATATCCCCAACATCCCTGCAACTCACACACCACACATAACACTATCCTCCACCACAATAGCTCGCAGTTATCTACACATGGCAAATGCCGCCCGTCCTCCTCAGAGGGTCTGCCTTACAAGGACTGCACTCTGCTAGGAATAGCCACACGAAATTATTACTGAGCAAGGGACTGTTTCCAAAATACAATCCTGAGTCGATGATGTTTGTTGTCTAAAGGGGTCCAAAATCCAGGTCATCGGCCCCTCATAACGGTACTTAGCGCTAGTAAAGTAAGTAGTATAATTGGACAGTTCGGGCGCCACCTCCACCTCAGGCTCTCGGGAGAGGCCTCCACCTCCCGCGGGAAATTTGAATTTTGGCGCGAAATTTGAATTTGTAAACAAAGCCACGTGCTTTTTGACAGCTGTCATCGACAACAACGCATCGCTAACCTCACTGCTGCCATCTTGACGGGCCTAAACCTCACTAGTGCCAACTTAACCTCACTAGCGTGAGGTAAACAAAGCCACGTGTTTTTTGACAGCCACGTGCTTTTTGACAGATTTGTAAACAAAGCCACGTGCTTTTTGACAGACAACAACGCATCGCTAACCTCAGTACTGCCATCTTGACGGGCCTAAACCTCAGTAGTACCAACTTAACCTCACTAGCGTGTAGTAAACAAAGCCACGTGCTTTTTGACAACCACGTGCTTTTTTGACAGCTGTCATCCGCCATCTTTGAGCACTGTGCTGCCCTCTTTCGTCACCTGTCATCGGCAGTGCTGCCATCTTGACGGGTCTAAACCTTAGTGCTACCAACTTAACCTAACTAGCGTGAGGTAAACAAAGCCACGTGTTTTTTGACAGCTGTCATCCACCATCTTTAATCTATAGAGCACAGTGCTGCCCTCTTTAGCTACTTACCTTTGAAATGTGGTGGTGGATAATTTGAAAAATGCTTTTTTGACAGCAGCCATCTTGCATCGCAAACCTCAGTGCTGCCCTCTTTAGCTAGATACCTGTGGTGGCAGACAATTCCACGTGACAGCAGCCATCTTTAATCAAGAGAGCACCGTGCTGCCCTCTATGTGGTGGTGGTAAATTCCACGTGGTCTTGTTTGGAAACAAACTCACGCGCTTTTTTGACAGCCGTCATCCGCCATCTTTAATCACAGTGCTGCACTCTATGTGGTGGTGGCAAATTCCACGTGCTCTTGTTGGGAAACAAAGCCACGTGCTTTTTTGACAGCTGTCATCCGCCATCTTTGAGCACTGTGCTGCGGGCAATTTCGTCAGCTGTCATCCGCCATCTTTGAGAACAGTGCTGCACTCTATGTGGTGGCGGTAAATTCCACGTGCTTTACAAACCTATGCGCTTTTCTGACAGCTGTCATCCGCCATCTTTAATCCAGAGAGAACAGTGCTGCCCTCTATGTAGCGGTGGCAAATTCCAAGTGCTTTACAAACCTATGCGCTTTTCTGACAGCCGTCATCCGCCATCTTTGAGAACAGTGCTGCCCTCTATGTGGTGGTTGTAAATTCCACGTGCTTTACAAACCTATGCGCTTTTCTGACAGCTGTCATCCGCCATCTTTGAGAACAGTGCTGAACTCTATGTAGCGGTGGCAAATTCCAAGTGCTTTACAAACCTATGTGCTTTTCTGACAGCTGTCATCCGCCATCTTTAATCACCGTGCTGCCGGGTGGCGGCAAATTCCACGTGCTCTTGTTTGGAAACAAAGCTTTTAATCCAGAGAGAACAGTGCTGCCCCGGTGGCGGCAAATTCCACGTGCTTTACAAACCTATATGCTTTTTTGACAAAAAAAATTCTGCTCTCGAGATACTTACCGAACTATACTTACGAAACTGCTCATCACCTTCCTTCTTCTTCTATGAGTAATAAACAAAAACTCTATCTTGCAAATAAGGAGTGGGAGGAAGGTAATACCTAACCTAAAATAAAAGAATATGCCAATTCTACATTATTTATTTACATCTTGTATGTACAAGTTTTATCTTGAATCATTTTACCCCAGTGATGTTTGCGTACTTCTCGATGCAATTCTTGAATGTACAAGTTTAAACTTGCCGTACTACACTCTCAGCGTACCTCTTTGTGATGTAAGACAGCGTAACGTAAGTACACACACCTCTAGCATAATGTTTATGTAATGTAGTACTTATCAATACTACTATGCCCCCAGGCTAGCGTGTTGGTAGAATTTGGGATGACAAACCGTTTACAATCATCGCTATTAAGGGCTACCTTACTAATTAAATGAGTGTACAACTGGTGCTTCTTGCTTCTAATGACAGACATTTGCTTATGCAAAACAGGTGGATTACTTTTAATGCAATTGTTATAGTTTTCAAAACTTAGCTGATTCTGAACGACATTCTTTTTAACCCCCTTCAATCTCTTTATTTGTAATTCATTTAAGAGTTTTATGCAATATGACTTGGATTTAGTACCTACAAATGAATCGATAATATTCCCAGCACATTCATCTTTCATTTTACCTAGAACCTTTTTGTTCACTAGCGGTAGATGATATTGATTATCTGCAGGATAGTTACTTGTATCAAACCTACTCAAGTCAGGCTTTATATCATTGTAATAGTCATCAGTTTTGATTTGATAAATAAACGAATCGGTATCTGTGTAGAGCAATTGCGCATTATGCGCGTACTTCTTCATCATATAATCGTAATGGAATTCATACATGAGTGTTTTAGCCAATTCAAGTACTGTAAAGCCGACGTAGGTAGGTTTGTCATACTTAACCTTGACACGATTCATCTGTATAATAACTAAATTCTCATGTATGATGGTGCAGCTGTGGAAATTTGGTTTACTTATTAAATAGTTAGCACCATACCTTTTCTTAATATTATCCCAGTTTGTAATCAATGTTATATCAACGCGTTTGTCAACATTCTCCATAGTCTTACCAAACACACTGTTATTCATGAGCTTGTAGAAATCTTTTTCAAACTCGTTAACAGCATTCGTTCTTAAATTATTGTTCAGATCGATATATGGCTTTAGCCACGGTGACTGATTAAATTCTAGTACGCGATGAATTTTGGATAACTTCAAACCATGCTGCAAACACTGTTTTAAATTTCGGTAATGAATGATATACTTAGATTTATCGCATAAATTAGCAATGAGCATTTTCGTCGTTGATGCAATGTACGGGGACTTCATATTTTCAGGGCAGAACGGTAGGTCATTATGAGAAGTGTGTAACTCTTTAGGATACTGTAAGTCAACTTCGAGGAAATAACCTTTATCAGCTTCATCACCTAGGGCGTGTAGCTGTAAAGCATCAATTTCGCACTGCGTCAGCCAGCGGAAACCACTCACCGGTAGATGCTGACTCATCGCCCACCCATACTGATTATTAGCATCGAGGTAAACGATATACCGAGATTCCTGACTAGAATCGAAACTCGGCATGTACTTATTATTAGCACTCGAATACCGGCCGCTGCACTGACTCAGACCGCCTCGAATGGATGCTTTTATAAAGTGCACCATATCGATATCGGTCAGCAGTTCCAAATTCACACGCGTGTATTTTAACATCGCGTCCCAACTTAACCCAGGTGCAGTAAAATACTGACATGGGTCAAGGCTGTAGGTGTTCATGCAAACACAGCGAAAATTTTCAAAAACATCAGCTAACAAAAGTACATCTGTCTTTAAATATAAATCGGAGTATTCACCCAGCGTTTGAATGTGGAACTGCTCCCAGATATGTTGTGCATGTAAATAGTCATCATCACTAATATCTGCTGAATTCAGCGAGCTGTAAAAGGATTGTTTCGATGGTAAGGCACGTTCTTCGAGGCGGTCTAAGCAGTCGAGATATTCGTAACAAAAAACACCCTTACGCCGAAGTAAATTAAACTGCGCTTCTTCAGGGAAAACGCGTCGAATTTCCGTAAATTGTTCAGGCTGTAAATGACTAGAAAGTTTATCGAGGCTACTCGCCATAAAGCGAAACGAGTCAAGGAATCTCAGTTTTATAGAATGCTCAGCATCTACTTTTACAGACTTTGCAAACGCAATGTACCGCTCTTTATTCTGAGGGATTATATCTACTTTTTCATCTGAAGCTCCAAATTGTGAAATGATGAAATGAGAGTCGTAACCAGATAAGTTATGAAAAATTACAGGGATAAATTTAGGAACTCTATACTTAAGATTACAGCTATAATGAGCGGCACATCTGTAGAAACCAGTTAAATGATCATGATCAAAAACTTTAGGGTCATTTTCGGAAAATTCCCCATCACAAATGCTACACTTTGTAGCACGTTCATGATAATTTAACTGAATTTCGGTGAGTGGCTTCATAGGAATATTACTATTCAGAATACGACCGAGACGAACTACATCACTTTCAAGTCTTTCTAAAAATACTTTAGCAGCATCATGTCCTCGATACAGCTCTAACTTGTTAAGCGTACTATCGTAACTACACTTGATGTAATACGCGAAGCTATACGGGACATGCATGTGCGTAGTATTAGTGAAAGAGTTGTCAGGATTAGGTGAGCATGTGTTGCATGGCGTGAGGATGGCTTCAAAGTCTGCATAAATCACGAACGGTACCCACATCTGCTTGAGAAAATTTGTAAATTTTAAAACATTTTTGCCTGTAGTAGGTATCTCTGTACGTACATGATTGCAGTCATTCTTGGAATGCTTCGTTAACTGATCTTCATTTCTGAAATACTGCAAGCATCCATCACATAGCCACTTTTTGTTACGCCTGTTTGACAACTGACTGCCAACAAGTCTACTCAGATTTTTAATCCAGCAAAAGTGGCTATTCTCACTGTTTTCAATATAGAGTAAATTAACGTGAGTACTCTTCTTATGACATGTATAATACAGAGGACCTACTACAGACTTTTTCTCTACACCATACACATTGATACTAATGTTATTTAGTTCCTCAAAGTGCTTAATATCCTTTATCTGTACAGGAAATTCTATACTATCGAAATTTAGCTGCGTTGAATAGTGTGGATACGATGATGTTCTATTCGCTACATTCCGTTTCACAGGATTTAAAGCTGACATCACCGCCCATGCGAAACATGCTTCGTCATTGTTTCGGATGTTTACAACAGCTTTTCTTTGCTGAATCCATGTCGGCAGCTCAATGTACGATGAACCTCGCATGGGATTGTACAGTACTTATTGATGTTAACTTCTAGATACATTATCTCAACTAAAGCCCACCCTGATTCCTTTTCCTGAAATTCCTCGCTCTTAGTTGAAATAATGTTAGAGACATCCCTAAGTACATCACCAAAATTAGTCGACTGACTTATGACAAAATTCTTCGTATTAAATGATTTAATGTCCGTTATTTCGGATTCATCCGTGCTTTTAATGTACAAGGCGAAAAGTTCAAAATTAACTTTAAATAAACTATGATTGGTCAAAGATTTAGAAAGAAGCTGTTGTACATCCGGTTGAACGCAATTTAAAAAGTTTGAAGTGCTCTGAAACTTTTGACTGGTGCGAATTCGGTAACTAGCAATCCTACTTTTAAATGCTGTATTAATTTCCTCGATGTTTGCGTTACTACCACTTCTACACGCATTATTTTTATGCGCATTACTCCGTAAGTGCCCCTGAAAATGCGAAGATGGTACATCAGTGTTACAGTGCTCGCAGTGAATAGTTTGAAGTTCATGATTTTTTCTAGGTTTTTTACTACTAGTACTTACTACAGCTACATCAGTAGCTGCACGCTTTTTCCCTACTACTACCTGAGGGCAAGTAGATATTTGATGTACCTCTGCTAAGTGAGCCTGGTATTGCTCCACATTAGCGAAGTACAGCCCGCAAACATCACATAAAGCAGATGTTATGCTAGGGTGTTTTGATTTCATATGGCGCATGAAGTTATCTCGCCTTGTAAACGATGTCTCACACTGCTCGCAGGTGAACGTAGACGCTTCTCCATATTTGATTTGTAAATGCCGTGTAAGGGCATCTCTTCTTGTAAAAGTTATATCACACTGCGAGCAGGGAAACATCTGAAAAGAGAACAACCAATAGAGGTTAGCCTAAAGTTGCGATGTTCAACCTATAGAGGTCGGACATGACTGTGAGTTTGAAATTATACGATTAACCTCTCCTATGGCATGCGGATTAAAGAAAATAACTATTTATCAATAGACTAAAGTTACGATGTTTTAGAAGAAACCAAGTTTCAGCCTGTTGAGGGCAGACATAGCTATGTACGCACCTCGTCTATAGCGTGAGGATTAAAGAGAACAACTATTTATCAATAGACTAAAGTTACGATGTTTTAGAAGAAACCAAGTTTCAGCCTGCTGAGGTCAGACATAGCTAATGTGTGTGTTTGAAATTATAAAATTAACCTCGTCTATAGCATGAGGAATAAAGAAAATGACTATTTATCAATAGACTAAAGTTACGATGTTTTAGAAGAAACCAAGTTTCAACGAATAGAGGTCAGACATTGCTGTGAGTTTTAAATTATAAGATTAACCTCTTCTATGACATGCAGATTAAAGAAAATAACTATTTGTCAATAGACTGAAGTTACGATGTTTTAGAAGAAACCAAGTTTCAGCCTGCTGAGGTCAGACATAGCTATGCGTGCGTGTTTGAAATTATAAGATTAACCTCTTCTATGACATGCAGATTAAAGAAAATAACTATTTGTCAATAGACTAAAGTTACGATGTTTTAGAAGAAACCAAGTTTCAACCTGTTGAGGACAGACATAGCTACGTGTACGTGTTTGAAATTATACCACGTCTATAGTATGAGGATTAAAGAGAACAACTATTTATGATTAGCTTAAAGTTACGATGTTCGGAAGAAACCAAATTTCAACCTGTTGAGGGCAGACATAGCTATGTGTGCGTGTTTGAAATTATACTACGTCTATAGTATGTAGATTAAAGAAAATAACTATTTGTCAATAGACTGAAGTTACGATGTTTTAGAAGAAACCAAGTTTCAGCCTGCTGAGGTCAGACATAGCTATGCGTGCGTGTTTTAAATTATAAGATTAACCTCTTCTATGACATGCAGATTAAAGAAAAATAACTATTTGTCAATAGACTAAAGTTACGATGTTTTAGAAGAAACCAAGTTTCAGCCCGTTGAGGGCAGACATAGCTATGTGTACGTGTTTGAAATTATACCACGTCTATAGTATGTAGATTAAAGAGAACAACTATTTATGATTAGCTTAAAGTTACAGAAGAAACCAAGTTTCAGCCCGTTGAGGGCAGACATAGCTATGTACGCACCTCGTCTATAGCGTGAGGATTAAAGAGAACAACTATTTATCAATAGACTAAAGTTACGATGTTTTAGAAGAAACCAAGTTTCAGCCTGCTGAGGTCAGACATAGCTATGCGTGCGTGTTTGAAATTATAAGATTAACCTCTTCTATGACATGCAGATTAAAGAAAAATAACTATTTGTCAATAGACTAAAGTTACGATGTTTTAGAAGAAACCAAGTTTCAGCCCGTTGAGGGCAGACATAGCTATGTGTACGTGTTTGAAATTATACCACGTCTATAGTATGTTGATTAAAGAGAACAACTATTTATGATTAGCTTAAAGTTACGATGTTCGGAAGAAACCAAGTTTCAGCCTGCTGAGGTCAGACATAGCTATGCGTGCATGTTTGAAATTATAAGATTAACCTCTTCTATGACATGCAGATTAAAGAAAATAACTATTTGTCAATAGACTAAAGTTACGATGTTCGGAAGAAACCAAGTTTCAACCCGTTGAGGTCAGACATAGCTATGTGTGCGTGTTTGAAATTATACCACGTCTATAGTATGTTGATTAAAGAGAACAACTATTTATGATTAGCTTAAAGTTACGATGTTCGGAAGAAACCAAGTTTCAGCCTGTTGAGGGCAGACATAGCTATGTGTGCGTGTTTGAAATTATACTACGTCTATAGTATGTAGATTAAAGAGAACAACTATTTATCAATAGACTAAAGTTACGATGTTCGGAAGAAACCAAGTTTAAGCCTGTTGAGGACGGACATAGCTATGTGTGCGTGTTTGAAATTATACCACGTCTATAGTATGTAGATTAAAGAGAACAACTATTTATGATTAGCTTAAAGTTACAGAAGAAACCAAGTTTCAGCCCGTTGAGGGCAGACATAGCTATGTACGCACCTCGTCTATAGCGTGAGGATTAAAGAGAACAACTATTTATCAATAGACTAAAGTTACGATGTTTTAGAAGAAACCAAGTTTCAGCCTGCTGAGGTCAGACATAGCTATGCGTGCGTGTTTGAAATTATAAGATTAACCTCTTCTATGACATGCAGATTAAAGAAAATAACTATTTGTCAATAGACTAAAGTTACGATGTTTTAGAAGAAACCAAGTTTCAGCCCGTTGAGGGCAGACATAGCTATGTGTACGTGTTTGAAATTATACCACGTCTATAGTATGTTGATTAAAGAGAACAACTATTTATGATTAGCTTAAAGTTACGATGTTCGGAAGAAACCAAGTTTCAGCCTGTTGAGGGCAGACATAGCTATGTGTGCGTGTTTGAAATTATACTACGTCTATAGTATGTAGATTAAAGAGAACAACTATTTATCAATAGACTAAAGTTACGATGTTCGGAAGAAACCAAGTTTAAGCCTGTTGAGGACGGACATAGCTATGTGTGCGTGTTTGAAATTATACCACGTCTATAGTATGTAGATTAAAGAGAACAACTATTTATGATTAGCTTAAAGTTACAGAAGAAACCAAGTTTCAGCCCGTTGAGGGCAGACATAGCTATGTACGCACCTCGTCTATAGCGTGAGGATTAAAGAGAACAACTATTTATCAATAGACTAAAGTTACGATGTTTTAGAAGAAACCAAGTTTCAGCCTGCTGAGGTCAGACATAGCTATGCGTGCGTGTTTGAAATTATAAGATTAACCTCTTCTATGACATGCAGATTAAAGAAAATAACTATTTGTCAATAGACTAAAGTTACGATGTTTTAGAAGAAACCAAGTTTCAGCCCGTTGAGGGCAGACATAGCTATGTGTACGTGTTTGAAATTATACCACGTCTATAGTATGTTGATTAAAGAGAACAACTATTTATGATTAGCTTAAAGTTACGATGTTCGGAAGAAACCAAGTTTCAGCCTGCTGAGGTCAGACATAGCTATGCGTGCATGTTTGAAATTATAAGATTAACCTCTTCTATGACATGCAGATTAAAGAAAATAACTATTTGTCAATAGACTAAAGTTACGATGTTCGGAAGAAACCAAGTTTCAACCCGTTGAGGTCAGACATAGCTATGTGTACGTGTTTGAAATTATACCACGTCTATAGCGTGAGGATTAAAGAGAACAACTATTTATGATTAGCTTAAAGTTACGATGTTCGGAAGAAACCAACTTTCAACCTGTTGAGGGCAGACATAGCTATGTGTACGTGTTTGAAATTATACCACGTCTATAGTATGTTGATTAAAGAGAACAACTATTTATCAATAGACTAAAGTTACGATGTTCGGAAGAAACCAAGTTTAAGCCTGTTGAGGACGGACATAGCTATGTGTGCGTGTTTGAAATTATACCACGTCTATAGTATGTAGGTTGAAGAGAACAATTATTTATGAATAGCTTAAAGTTACGGAAGAAACCAAGTTTCAGCCTGTTGAGGGCAGACATAGCTATGTACGCACCTCGTCTATAGCGTGAGGATTAAAGAGAACAACTATTTATCAATAGACTAAAGTTACGATGTTTTAGAAGAAACCAAGTTTCAACGAATAGAGGTCAGACATACCTTAAAATCTTCGCGCTGCAAACTATTACTCGGATGTATAAAATGCGTGCGTTCAAGCCTGAAACTCGAATGATAATATTCTGGTCGTACCTAAAAAAAGAAGAAACATATATGAATGTAGTGTAGGGTACATCATCTAACCTAATTATCTTTACAACTCAAAGTTAGAAAACATACCTTTAAAAAAAATGCACGTGCTGCAGGCTGTTACTGGGATGAATAAAATTGCGTACTTTCGAACGGTACCTAAAAAAAGAATAAACATATATGAATGTAGATGTCCAGCGTAGAAGTTGCTTTGCAAATAAAGAAAGTAACTAACAGTTCTACCTTACCTTAAGATAAAGGCTGAAGAATAATATTCACAGCAGACGGGAGATGTGTGTGTACGTAATAAACGCATACAGAGAACTATGAGCACTTCGCGCAGACTGCAGCGGTTAAATATTCTGCTTGTTACCAAGCGGATGTGGAAAAATCGCTGAGCTGACAACTGCAGTACAGTCGGAACGAATGCAACAAGAGCTCCCACCTATAGTCCCGCAGGCTGACGTATTCGAACCTCCTGTTGATGCCGAGGTGTTAGAATTTAAGAGTTCGATCCTTGGAAAGTTAGCGTGTGATCCTCAACTTCTCGAGGGTACATCCGCGGTATTCCTTACCTGTAGGTATTGAGCTAAAGCTAGATCATGTAATGACGATCGCGCAGGCCCCCTCGCCTAGCATTTACGGCTTCTAGTTCGAACCCGCTATCTTCCGAAGTAGTGAGCATGATTGAAGAGTGTTTGAGGGTGATTCATTTGTTGGATGGAGTTGTTAAGCTGGCTTCTTCAGCGGGAGTAGGCTATGTGTCGGTACCAGGATATCTAGTTATAAAACCCGCTACAACAAATTTATCACGTATACTGCGATTTAAAATCCTAGTCAGGAAGGGCAGCCGGTCGTAAAACTATGGTGTGAGGCGGGGTGTGCAAAAAAGCTAGCTATAAGTAAGGGCTGTTGATAGGGACGTTAAACCTTGTGCAGACTCCTTCGAAAATGATTTTTTGAGTACAAGACTTGACGGTGATTCATTTGTCGGATGGAGGCAATAAGCCTTGTGCAGGCTTCTTCAGCGGGAGTAGGCTATGTGTCGGTACCGGGATATCTAGTTATAAAACCCGCTACAACAAATTTATCGCGTATACTGCGATTTAAAATCCTAGTCAGGAAGGGCAGCCGGTCGTAAAACTATGGTGTGAGGCGGGGTGTGCGAGAAAGCTAGCAGCGTTAAACCTTGTGCAGACTCCTTCGAAAATGATTTTTTGAGTACAAGACTTGACGGTGATTCATTTGTCGGATGGAGGCAATAAGCCTTGTGCAGGCTTCTTCAGCGGGAGTAGGCTATGTGTTGGTACTGGGATATCTAGTTATAAAACCCGCTACAACAAATTTATCGCGTATACTGCGATTTAAAATCCTAGTCAGGAAGGGCAGCCGGTCGTAAAACTATGGTGTGAGGCGGGGTGTGCAAGAAAGCTAGCAATAAGTAAGGGCTGTTGATGTGTTTTAACCTCTCCGTACAATCATGATAGTTTACGTTAGGAACTTACATAGGCTAAATGCTACACATTCCGTAGCAGAGCCGGGAATCGAACTCGGACCTCCGAGGGTAGCAGCTAATCACACTAACTACTACACCACAGAGGAGGACTATTTCAGAATATTTTACAACCTTAATTGGTACTGTGTTTTAAGAGCTTACATGCTACTCGGCTAAGAAGACGTTCGCGAGTTACAAGCCGCTGATCAGCATGCCGTGTCCTCGTTCAAGGTCGAGCCGGAAGATACGTGTACAATTTCAGCTAACACACGCATTCCACACAACTCGCTCAGAATGACTGTGCCGATACTTCGAGGACTGTAGAACAAATCTATAGCCTACAGTATGCATGCCTCTCACCCGGTAGTCTCGGGTTCGATTCTCTTGGGAATAAAAATGTGTTTAAATCGCATGAATGTGTTGAGTTGTCCTTCCTGATGCAAAACTAGCAGTATCTAACCTCATACACTATAGTTTTACGACCGGTTGCCCCTCCTGACAACTCGGATTAAGAATCTGTTTTACAACGTCTAACACGGGGAATCGGGGATTTACAGCTAGATCCACTTCTTAGATTTTAAATCACGAACTATTGTTTTACGGCCGGATGCCCTTCCTGACGCAAAACTAAGATTTTAAATCGCAAGAATTTGTTTTAAGACTAGTCGCCCTTCCTGATGCAAAACTGGCAGTATCTAGCCTCATACACTATGGTTTTCAACCGGTTGCCCTTCCTGACGTCAAAGAACTCGGATTAAGAATCTGTTTTACAACTTCTAACATGAGAATCGGGGATTTACAGCTTAAAGATGGCGGATGACAGCTGTCAAAAAAGCACATAGGTTTGTAAAGCACGTGGAATTTGCCGCCACCGGGGCAGCACTGTTCTCTCTGGATTAAAAGCTTTGTTTCCAAACAAGAGCACGTGGAATTTGCCGCCACCCGGCAGCACGGTGATTAAAGATGGCGGATGACAGCTGTCAGAAAAGCACATAGGTTTGTAAAGCACTTGGAATTTGCCACCGCTACATAGAGTTCAGCACTGTTCTCAAAGATGGCGGATGACAGCTGTCAGAAAAGCGCATAGGTTTGTAAAGCACGTGGAATTTACAACCACCACATAGAGGGCAGCACTGTTCTCAAAGATGGCGGATGACGGCTGTCAGAAAAGCGCATAGGTTTGTAAAGCACTTGGAATTTGCCACCGCTACATAGAGGGCAGCACTGTTCTCTCTGGATTAAAGATGGCGGATGACAGCTGTCAGAAAAGCGCATAGGTTTGTAAAGCACGTGGAATTTACCGCCACCACATAGAGTGCAGCACTGTTCTCAAAGATGGCGGATGACAGCTGACGAAATTGCCCGCAGCACAGTGCTCAAAGATGGCGGATGACAGCTGTCAAAAAAGCACGTGGCTTTGTTTCCCAACAAGAGCACGTGGAATTTGCCACCACCACATAGAGTGCAGCACTGTGATTAAAGATGGCGGATGACGGCTGTCAAAAAAGCGCGTGAATTTGTTTCCAAACAAGACCACGTGGAATTTACCACCACCACATAGAGGGCAGCACGGTGCTCTCTTGATTAAAGATGGCTGCTGTCACGTGGAATTGTCTGCCACCACAGGTATCTAGCTAAAGAGGGCAGCACTGAGGTTTGCGATGCAAGATGGCTGCTGTCAAAAAAGCATTTTTCAAATTATCCACCACCACATTTCAAAGGTAAGTAGCTAAAGAGGGCAGCACTGTGCTCTATAGATTAAAGATGGTGGATGACAGCTGTCAAAAAACACGTGGCTTTGTTTACCTCACGCTAGTTAGGTTAAGTTGGTAGCACTAAGGTTTAGACCCGTCAAGATGGCAGCACTGCCGATGACAGGTGACGAAAGAGGGCAGCACAGTGCTCAAAGATGGCGGATGACAGCTGTCAAAAAAGCACGTGGTTGTCAAAAAGCACGTGGCTTTGTTTACTACACGCTAGTGAGGTTAAGTTGGTACTACTGAGGTTTAGGCCCGTCAAGATGGCAGTACTGAGGTTAGCGATGCGTTGTTGTCTGTCAAAAAGCACGTGGCTTTGTTTACAAATCTGTCAAAAAGCACGTGGCTGTCAAAAAACACGTGGCTTTGTTTACCTCACGCTAGTGAGGTTAAGTTGGCACTAGTGAGGTTTAGGCCCGTCAAGATGGCAGCAGTGAGGTTAGCGATGCGTTGTTGTCGATGACAGCTGTCAAAAAGCACGTGGCTTTGTTTACAAATTCAAATTTCGCGCCAAAATTCAAATTTCCCGCGGGAGGTGGAGGCCTCTCCCGAGAGCCTGAGGTGGAGGTGGCGCCCGAACTGTCCAATTATACTACTAAAGTAGAACCATGGTATTTGCCATGTTGCGGTAGTAATCAAAAGTAGTGTAGACTCGCGCTATTCCACAAATCATGGTACTACTCGCAGGTAATGTAATACGCGCATGTAACGCAGACCTATGGTGTTTCTCACACTGCGGCGCCACAAAGCTATGGTGTTCCACACATTGGGACTCGTGGTGTTCCTCACATACTGAGTGTACTAATCATAGGCAACGCAGAACCACGGTGTCGCTCATATAGTGGTACTAATTACAGGCAACGTAAGCCCGTGGTGTTCCGCATGTGGTCGTACTAATCACGGGTACTGTAAATCCCACCCTGATTCGCACTCTATTGCTATTAATCACAAACCTACTTTGTACCTAACGTACTGATACTACTCGCAAGTAAAGGCGACCCATGGTGTTCCCTGCGTGGTGGTACTAATTACAAGTAATCTCATGGCTCCAATTAGATCATCCCTTGGTCGCTCCTTTCAGTCGCCTCTTACGACAGGCAGGGGATACCGTGGGTGTATTCTTCGTCTGCATCCCCCAAACAGAGAGGGTTGTGTGTTTGGTCCGAGAGAGCTATTTTGTTTCACTCAAGTCCACCGTCAAGCCTGTTAAGACCTCCTTAACCGCCACCTGGGACGCGCCACGTGGGAGTATCACCTCTCCCCTTGCTGCGCCGGCATTTTTTACTGTGGGCTTTCGTTCTGTCTTCAGATCAGGTTGTTCCAGTCTTCTTCCTTAGTCTTTCCTCTTGGTCAGCTTGCCACTTTTGGACAACTGCTGGTGTAATTCCTGCCTGTTTCAAATCGGTTTTGATTTCTCCAATCCATTCCATTGTGTCTGTTGTGGCTTTACTCCAGTTTTCATAGAATTCGATTATTTGTTTGGTAAATATGTCTGCATGCATTCTTAGCCTGCGTTTTCTAATGTCACTGTGAATATTTCTGTACAGTTTTATTTCCTCTCTGCGTCGAAGTCGGTATTGTCCGTCGATGAGTTTTGGGTCTAGAATTTTTCTTACAATTTTGCGTTCGTTTTTTTTAATGTTTTCAATGTCTGCTTTCCTGTTCAAAATTAGCGTTTCTGATCCACACAGACATTCTTATTAATGACTTTATTGTATTGCCCCGCTCATGGCTAAATGGTTAGCTTCTGGCCTTTGGCCCAGGGGGTTCCGCTTCTATTCCCGGCTGGGTCGGGGATTTTAACCTTCATTGGTCACTTCCGATGGCTCTGGGGCAGGGTGTGTGTGCCGTCTTCGTCATTACAATTCATCACTCGTAGATAGACTCCATCCTCATAGACGCGCAGGTCGCCTATATGGCGTCAAGGACCCGCGCCATGTCTATTCGGAGGTCACACGCCATTATTATTATATACTGTATTGTAAGGTATTTTTTGTTGCTATTTTGCTTTACGTCGCAGCGACAAATAGGTTTTATGGCGACGATGGGACAGGAAAGGCCTACGAATGGGAAGCGGCCGTGGCCTTAATTAAGGTACAGCCCCAGCATTTGCCAGGTGTGAAAATGGGAAAACACGGAAAACCATCTTCAGGGCTGCCGACAGTGGGATTCGAACCCACTAGCCCCCGGATGCAGAGCTCAAAGCTGCGAGCTCCTAAGCGCACGGCCAACTCGCCCGGTTGTAATGTATTAGTTTTGTGTGCTTGGGATTAATTTTTTTGTTATCGACATTTTGGGTTAGTCTATATGCGGTTTCTATTTTTTGGCATCTAATTTCATTGGCTTTGGTTTCGAGTCCATTTTCGTGACTTGTTTTACCAAGGTACTTAAATTGTGATACTCGTTTAATTTTGCCATATTTTGTTTCCGTGAATTTTGATGCTTGTTTATTGCATGCCATTTATTCTATCTTTTCAAAAGGTATCTGAAAGCTGACATTTTGTGCAGATCTTTTCAGGACCTCAAACTGATTTTGGGCTGTTGAAATGTCTCGGGTTACGATTGCTAGGTCGTCCTAAAAATCGCCTAAAGTGAGTTTTGAGGATCAATTTCTGTTTGCGCCATTCTTGTATCACTTTTTCAAGGACACAGTTGAAGAGTGAAGGTGAGATTCCATCTCCTTGTCTTACTCCCGTTTTGATTTCAAAGGGAACTGAAGTTCCGCCCACCCCCCCCCCCCACCACCACCACCATAAATTTAACCTTGGACTTCGTGTTTGTCAGTGTCTGTTTTATTATTGCAGGTGTTTCATGTTTAAACCTTGTTCTTTCAATATTTGGAAAAGTGATTTGCGATCAACTGAATCACAGGCTTTTCTGAAATCAACAAATGTGCAGACTACATTTTTGCTACAAATTCTGTGATGGCTTCTTCTTCTTATGATGATGATGATTATTATGATTTTTATTATTATTGTACCGGGCGGTACACCTCTACACCGTTTATTTAAAAGTTGCGCCAGTTGAAACTCCTCTTCTGGAGGAAGGTTGAACTTTATCTATTCTATTAATTCTCTACTTTCTCAGAAGATGTCACCACGTGGAAAATTTTGAGTTTTTGAACTGTGTCACTTTTGATGTGTTTTTGTTTCGCTTGAAGTAAGAAGTGTGAACTTTCTCTTCTAGAGGACACTACTGAAGAATTACAATAGTGCAACCTAGTGCGAAATCAAAGAACTATTTTGTTGGAGAAATTTTTATTTCAAGAGTTTGTTCTTTGTTAAATTTCTTTCTGTCATGGTTTAAGTTGGCTGTATACCCCTCTTTTTCCCCTTATTTTGGATCTAGCCAATCCCGAATTTCTTTAATTAATTTTCCACCAATAATGTGTTTCTTCTTCCTCTATGTAGGGGTTTCTTTTCCCTAGCCAATAAAAACTTTGAGGGAGGGTGTTTTATTTCCCCCTAACGCCTAGAATCTTCCGCGAGAGGATATAAACTGCTGATTTTGGGGTCTCCGGGCCACTTCTGTTCCATCTTTCAGTGTATTAAGTACATAGCAGAAGGCGGGAAGCGCCTCTTTCTTCTTCAGCCGTTCAACACCAGGTAATGGCCTATTAATAACTTCTTTTCTTGCTAGGTCGGCAGTTTAACACTCGCGGCGGGTTCGAAGCATTTCCATCATGTAACCTTTTCCTAAAATGTAATTACTCTTTTCATCTTTTTCTTGTAAGGCTACATATTGGGATAGAGAGTGCTAACCCTCTCGAGCTCCCACTCACATTTGTTTTGAGGTGAACTTATTTTCTCAAACTATTCTTCGTTTATGTAATGTAAAGTGTTCTTCTCTAAGTCACCTCTGTAGTATGGGATTAGCCCTTGCGTTAGCGGCCCAGAGCCAGATTAGGTTTTAAAAAACAAAGTGTATTAGGAGTGCAAGATCGCCTCCTCTCAAATTGTTATTTTAGAGGTCATGTAATCAACCTTCTTTTCATGTAATAGACCTCTGTAGGTTGGGTATTTTACCCCTGTGAATACGTCCTTAGAGGACAGCTTGAAGGTAGAGTTTGGTGTGGCCTTTGAGAGGCTTAAATTTTAAGAGCGGATCGCTCTTTTGAAAATGGAGTGTCATATGCCTCGTGGAGGCTTTTCTGTGTAATTCGGAGCCAGGGGCTCCTAGGGATGAATGGGGTTTTCTGCCCCTCTGTTAAAACTTGTGTTTGTGGTAAAACTGAGCTGATCGCTGAAGTCAGGGCGTGAAGCCCAAAACCTGTAAATATTGTATCTCCCCTTGTTTTGCTACATTGTACCTGCCATGTCTGTTATTGCTTGGTTTTTGAAAAGAAAATATAACCTAGTTAAATTTTAAATTAATTTTACATTAACTTTGATTCCGTAGTTTGAAACCCATTCACGCCCGCACCTTCTTACGCCTCTACCTACCGCTAAAACACGGTAACAAGTGGTAGCAGAGCGTGGTTGAATGGGTCTCAATTTAGCCCCTTTTGACGGCTAAACCTTGCTTTGATTCGAACTCTAACAATTGTCTCAGTTGCTGGAATTTTTTGAGTTTTTCAAAATTGTTCTGTCATCATGCCCGGCCCTCGCGATGTTCTCCTCCTTAACTATTTGCGCAAAGAGGAGTTGATATACGAGTTAACTATCAGAAATGTGCAATCTGGAGGCACGGTTGCAATCGACACCAACAAGCTTAGAGAGTCCCTTGATTTGCCCATTTCCATCCCCAATTTGGGAGAGAAAGAAATTGATGACTCTCTTTCCACGATCGTCGAGAATATTACTGGGCTAGCATCTGTAGTCAGCTTTTTTGATGAAAACGATCCGTCTCCTAATCAAATTAAGCGTGTGCAAGGCAGGCTGTATCACTTTGCAAATAGAGTTAATGATCTGTTGTCTCTAAAGGTGAATGACGTTCAGAGGAAGGACGCTAATACGCTCCTTGAAACTATTTCTGAATTGTCTAATAAGGTCACTCAATTGCTAACCGGCGAAGTTCCTCCCAAAACTGATCAACCCGCCACAGTGAACGTAGGTAGTGATGAAGAGCCTCCTCAGGGAGAAGTCAATAGGATAACCGTTGCTGCTCAAACTATCTCTGCCCCATCGAACAACGAATCTGAACGCCGTGCGTCATTGGGTAACATCCGCTCGGAATTAACTTCTTTGCCATTGAAACCTTTAACGACTATGTCACCTGGGTTCAGTAGCTTGCCTCATCCATTGGCAATGTTGCTTAGAGGTATCTCTAAGTTTTCCGTCAACACCACCAGTGATGTAATTTCATTTTTAAGATTTCTAGTGGAATTTCAGGATCATGCTCTGGTTTTTTCTCTTTCGCCATGTCAAATTTTGCAAATTATCTATCCGTATGCTATTGGTATTCTCTCTGATAAAATCGTAAGAGCCATTGCCGAGCAATCATCTATTGAGGATTTCCATGCCCATTTGCTAGCTAACTTCATCCCGGCTAGGGCCAGGTCCTCCCTGATTCAGAAGTACTATTACCGTGTACAGCGCTTGGATGAAAACTTGGCTGATTTCATTCAAGATATCAAATTCTACACTAGGGTGTTTGCTCTGCACTTTCCTGAAGATCAGATTGTGCAGGCTATTGTAGAAGGTATTTCGCCATCCTACAGGTCATATTTGTGTTTCGCGGCGTGTCCGCAAACCTTCTCTGAACTTGAAGCATTGGCCGTCTCAGCGGAAAGAGTTAGATACGCCGATTCTTTGCGTGTCGCGAAAGAACCCCCGCCTTCCTTTAGTAACACTCGGCCTCCACCTCGCCGACCAGTCAATCCCCGTAAATGTTATGCTTGCGGGTCGCCTGAACATCTGCGGAATAAGTGTCCTCTGATCAAGTCAAGTGGGACAAGGAATGGAGCAGGGTCATCACAAGGCTGTTTTAAGTGTGGGGCCTTCTCACATATCGCCAAGAATTGCCCAAACTCAAATAGCACCCCCTCCTGCTCAACTTCTGGTGCAAATTCCAGCTATTCCAATAATAAAAAGTGACTAGTGGCGTCGGCTGAGCCGACTAATCCATCTTCCCGAGACTTAGCCCCTAGTAAACAGGTTGTAAATGCAGAGAACGACCAGCCTTCAAATTCATCTTTTGAATGCCCTAAAGAGTGTCTTAGGATCGCGGCGGATACCCCCGCACCTGTTCCTTTTCTTAAGATTGAGTTAAATAACGAGCCTATAACAGCTCTCTTAGATTCAGGCAGTGTTTGTTCCATTATTTCGGCTGATTGGTATTCTAAATTGAAATCTGTTTGTAAACTCCCTGACTATGACTCATCTCCTGTTAAATATGTTTCGGCTAATTCATCTCCATTAGAAATTCTAGGTTCCTTACATGTCAAAATTCGGGTTTTTAAATTTACATGGAAGATCAAATTGTTTGTGGCCAAGCGTTTGTCTTGCCCCATCATATTGGGAGCGGACTTCATTTCTCACACTGGTCTTGTGCTCGATCTCCAGAGTAGGTCGTGCACATTCAAATTTGCGTCCAATTGTAGAATTCCCTTGTTAAAGTGTAATTCTGTATCATGTTCATCTATTTCGCCTACCCAGGATGAGATGTTGTTAGACCTTAGACATCTACCTGAGGAGCAGGCTGATAGTATTCGGAAACTGTGTCAGTCGTTTCCCGAGGTGTTCTCTGATACTCTTGGTGTTACTGACCTTATTGAATACAAAATTGAGGTCACGGATTCAATTCCTGTCCGTTTTCTACCGTATAGGCTATCTCCACCTAAAATGAAGGCTCTGAAAGAAATCATCGATCAGATGTTGAAGGATGGTATTATTAGGCCCTCTAAGTCAGCGTATTCATCGCCTATTTTTCTAGTCCCGAAACCCCAAGGAGGCTTCAGGCCTGTCATTGATTACAGGGCTCTCAATCGGAAGGTGGTGTTGCAATCTGTGCCCCTTCCCGACCTTCATTCTTGCTTTTCATGGTTTCGTAAGGCCAAGTTCTTCACCATCTTGGACTTGAATCAGGCCTATAATCAAATTCCCCTTGCCGAAGAGTCTAAACATCTTACAGCGTTTGCCACGGACTGGAATTTATATGAATACAACCGCGTGCCTTTCGGGCTCCCCACGGGGGCAGCTGTGCTCACTAGGCTACTAGATAGGGTCTTTTCCGACATCAAATTTGAGTACTTATATCACTACTTGGATGATGTCGTCGTATTTTCCGAAACCTTTGAAGAACATCTAGATCATTTGCGAGAAGTTCTCAATCGCCTTCGTAAGGCTGGGTTAACTGTTAAGTTGTCCAAGGTTGCCTTTGCTAAGCCCTCTATGTCATTCCTAGGGCATATTGTGTCACCTGATGGTGTAGCAGTCGATCATTCTAGAACACAGGCCATCCGTGATTTTAAACCTCCCAAGGACATTAAAGGTATCGCCAGGTTCATTGGCATGGTGAATTTCTTCAGGAAGTTCATTCCTAATTTTGCTAATAGAGCGGCGCCCTTAAACCTTCTTCGTAGGAAAGGCATCAAATTCGAGTGGGGACCTTCTCAACAAGCCGCTTTTGAAGATCTGAAATTAGCTCTCTGTAATGCCCCTGTACTTGCTATGCCTGATTTCTCGAAGAAATTCATCGTCCAAACCGACGCATCGTCGTCAGCAGTAGCTGCAGTTCTTCTTCAAGAGACTGAACTAGGGAGGCGACCCATCGCCTATGCGTCTAGGACATTGTCAGCTCAAGAAGCAAAGTACTCCATATATGAGCTTGAAGGTTTGGCAGTCTTATTCGCCTTAGAAAAGTTCCGTCTCTATCTGGAACACGTCAAATTCGATCTGGAGACAGATAATCAAGCCTTAAGCTGGGTCTTAGGTAGGCCGCGTCGTACAGGTCGTATAGCCCGTTGGGCCATCCGTATTTCTGCCTTCCAATTCGATGTACGGCATATCAGAGGTACTGAAAATGTTGTTGCCGATGGACTCAGCCGTATGTTTCATAACGACGTAGAGACCCACGAACCGGTCGACAGTTCATCACCTTCCGAGTCCATACTATCTGGTGTTAATGCCATCTTAACAGATGCTCCCATGCTTTTTAGGGATATTGAGAAATACCAACGTGAAGATCCGACGCTGGCTCCGATAATGGAAACCTTTTCTTCTGGGGAACATGCTGTCCCTTATGTTCTAAGGAATGGTGTTCTATGTTGCCCTTCGAGGCATGATAAGTTGATGAAAGTTGTTGTTCCAGCGGTTCTTGTACCTATGATCTTCAAATACTATCATGAGACCCCATTGGGGGGGCATCTTGGAATCTTTAAAACTCGTGAAAAGATTCGTGAAATGTTCATATGGAAAGGTATGGACGGTGAAATTCGGGAACTTGTAAAAGCTTGTAAATCTTGTTTGATCAGTAAACCCACCATGTCCACTAAAGTAGGCCTTTTGTCTTCTTATCAAGCGTCGCGCCCCATGGAACGCCTGTATATCGATTATGTGGGACCCTTCCCCCAGTCAAAGGGCAATGCCAACAAGTTCATCTTTGTGTGTGTAGATGGTTTTACAAGATTTTCCTGGTTATTTCCGACTAAGCTGGCTACCGCTCAGTCCACCATTACTTGCCTAAATTCTATTTTTGCTTCTTTTGGTCCGTGCCAATACATTGTATCTGATAATGCTAAAGCTTTTACATCAAATCTGTTTCGTAAATTCTGTTTTGACTTGTCCATCTCTCATGTAACTACATCTGCTTATTACCCTCAACCATCTCTGGCTGAACGGGTTAACCGTAATCTCAGGTCCGCACTTATTGCCTATCATCATGAAGATCATTCTAGGTGGGACACGTCCCTGCATTGGTTAGCTTTTGCTTTGAATTCGGCGGTTCATGAATCTCACAAATTTACTCCAGCTTCTTTGATGTTTAAGTTCGTTCCCAACACGCCGCTCTCTAACCTCTGGTCTCTGAATGACATTCTGCCCGAGACAATAGATCCGGACAACATTAAAGATCTTTGGAAGAAGGCTAAAGCTAATCTTAAAGTATCTCATGAAAAGGTTAGGGAAAGGTATGATCGTGGACGGAGACCCACCACCTTGAAGGTAGGTGACCAGGTTATGGTCAAAAATTTTGTTCCCGCGGGCAAGCTTGCCCCCAGATTTCATGGGCCTTGTATCATTCTCGATTTTCTTACGCCGGTTACCTTATTGCTAAGTAATCCAGCCACCGAGAGGATATTTAGAGTTCACCTGTCCCAGGTGAAACCGGTGTAATTTCTGTGTTAACTTGCTTCATATTAATTTGAAAGGATATGAAGGTTATATTTTTTTTTTGAGTTTCACTTTAAGGCATTCTGCCCCTTCTGTAATATTTTGGTTTTAGATGTAAGCCTTGTGTAAAACCTGCCCCGACCCGTTAAACTGCCATCCTGTTCTTGCCACGGCCATTACCACGCTCCCGTCTCCTGCTCCACCTTACACTGTGGCTTCATAATAGTAAATGCCATGGATATCTACACGCCGCTGGCCCCTCAACCTCTCCACAAGCCTGTACCCTCAAAGAAAATGATTGTCCAACACAATTCTGCCGCCTAGCTTTAATGTTTCAGCGCCCCCGCAGCCGCGCAGCGCCGTGCAGCGACTGGGGAGGGGGATGGGCCCCCTCCTCTCCAGCGAGGACGACATGTGCACGGCGAGCCGGAGCTCTCCTCCCGGCCAAGGCTGATGTGCGGTGCACGACCTGCTACATGCCCGCAGCCTGTATCTGTTCACCGCGGGCGCGGCGTACTTCAACACCTCTGCTCCCCTCATAGTGCGGGCGAGCGGTATCTCAGGGTACTTGAGGGGTCCGAGCGGCCTCCGTTGGACGCAAGCTGCAACGGCCGGTCCGGCCATTCGACTCAATCTACATCAACTACATGGACAGTCACCATAAGCAATAACTACACTTGGGAATTCAACTACAATATTTGGTGGACATTGCAAAATTTTTCTTCACCTTTAAGTATTAAAAGTTTATCTTCAGAAATTCAAATTCTACAAACATAAAGACTTTCATTCACCTGCAACAACAACATTTTGAAACTGAATTAAGAAATCTTGTAAATGCTTCTGCTATCTATCTTCGTATCAACATCATTACTTGGACTTTGTTTCAAACTGATTTCATGTGTCACCCCTGGAGGAACTTTTGGGGGGGGAGGTCTGTACCGGGCGGTACACCTCTACACCGTTTATTTAAAAGTTGCGCCAGTTGAAACTCCTCTTCTGGAGGAAGGTTGAACTTTATCTATTCTATTAATTCTCTACTTTCTCAGAAGATGTCACCACGTGGAAAATTTTGAGTTTTTGAACTGTGTCACTTTTGATGTGTTCTTGTTTCGCTTGAAGTAAGAAGTGTGAACTTTCTCTTCTAGAGGACACTACTGAAGAATTACAATAGTGCAACCTAGTGCGAAATCAAAGAACTATTTTGTTGGAGAAATTTTTATTTCAAGAGTTTGTTCTTTGTTAAATTTCTTTCTGTCATGGTTTAAGTTGGCTGTATACCCCTCTTTTTCCCCTTATTTTGGATCTAGCCAATCCCGAATTTCTTTAATTAATTTTCCACCAATAATGTGTTTCTTCTTCCTCTATGTAGGGGTTTCTTTTCCCTAGCCAATAAAAACTTTGAGGGAGGGTGTTTTATTTCCCCCTAACGCCTAGAATCTTCCGCGAGAGGATATAAACTGCTGATTTTGGGGTCTCCGGGCCACTTCTGTTCCATCTTTCAGTGTATTAAGTACATAGCAGAAGGCGGGAAGCGCCTCTTTCTTCTTCAGCCGTTCAACACCAGGTAATGGCCTATTAATAACTTCTTTTCTTGCTAGGTCGGCAGTTTAACACTCGCGGCGGGTTCGAAGCATTTCCATCATGTAACCTTTTCCTAAAATGTAATTACTCTTTTCATCTTTTTCTTGTAAGGCTACATATTGGGATAGAGAGTGCTAACCCTCTCGAGCTCCCACTCACATTTGTTTTGAGGTGAACTTATTTTCTCAAACTATTCTTCGTTTATGTAATGTAAAGTGTTCTTCTCTAAGTCACCTCTGTAGTATGGGATTAGCCCTTGCGTTAGCGGCCCAGAGCCAGATTAGGTTTTAAAAAACAAAGTGTATTAGGAGTGCAAGATCGCCTCCTCTCAAATTGTTATTTTAGAGGTCATGTAATCAACCTTCTTTTCATGTAATAGACCTCTGTAGGTTGGGTATTTTACCCCTGTGAATACGTCCTTAGAGGACAGCTTGAAGGTAGAGTTTGGTGTGGCCTTTGAGAGGCTTAAATTTTAAGAGCGGATCGCTCTTTTGAAAATGGAGTGTCATATGCCTCGTGGAGGCTTTTCTGTGTAATTCGGAGCCAGGGGCTCCTAGGGATGAATGGGGTTTTCTGCCCCTCTGTTAAAACTTGTGTTTGTGGTAAAACTGAGCTGATCGCTGAAGTCAGGGCGTGAAGCCCAAAACCTGTAAATGTTGTATCTCCCCTTGTTTTGCTACATTGTACCTGCCATGTCTGTTATTGCTTGGTTTTTGAAAAGAAAATATAACCTAGTTAAATTTTAAATTAATTTTACATTAACTTTGATTCCGTAGTTTGAAACCCATTCACGCCCGCACCTTCTTACGCCTCTACCTACCGCTAAAACACGGTAACAATTATTATTATTATTTTGTTCTGTATGTCGTTATCCTAGGATTTCATTTTATTGAATAAACATATTTGGAGGAGGGTACCGTTTTAAATTCGTATCTAGCCACGTGTTCGTTAACACAAAACATATTTGCTGCACTGATATGCTTTCTCTCTATTCATCGAATCTACTCCTGTTGCGTTATCTGCCCTGAAAGTTCGCTCTTGTGGTGTCACTTCAGTGCTGTATACCACTACGAGATAAGTTGCAAATTTCACGCTTCCGACTTGTTTATGGCAATGATGTAGAATGAAATATAAGGAAATGCTAAGCTTTTCTGTTTTGAAGTACTTCATTAAACGACTAACGAACGGTAATATCTGTCAACAAAGCTAAGTACTGTTGTTAGCGTTGTTTGGACGCCTGTCTGTCTGTCACTCTCGAGAGAAGGAAAAATCAATCGCTGTAATGAACGAAGCGAACTGGGCCGACACAAAAGAGAGGATTTTACAGAGCGACTGGCTTCACAGCAACCAGGATGATTAAAAGAGTGACTCAGACAAAAATACCCTTCAATTCGCACACGCGTGTGTTTGTTTGTTTGTTTGTTCAACAGTCACCTCCGGTGAGCAAAGAATGCACAGTATAAGTCAGTTGCATTAAGTGATCAACAATTTACGACTCACAGCGGAACAGTTTGAACTGCACCAGATAGACTTCACTGAGACTGGGGTGAATGATCTGTCGCAACGGAACAAGCCCGGCGAAAATTTCCGGAAATCTTATTCCAATTTTGGACTTAATTAGGGATAGAAAAATATTTGATGAAAAACAAAGCGGCAGCTGCCATCCGCGGTTCAAAACATTTATACGGACAATAGTATCGTGCGTTATGCACTCTTTATTAACTTCCTTCTTAGTTCATTTTTCTGTTTTATGTGAAAGATTTTAAAAAAATATTTTTGTTAGTTGGTTTACGTCGCACCGACACAGACAGGTCTTATGGCGACGATGGGACAGGTAAGGCCTAGGAATGGGAAGGAAGCGGCCGTGGCCTTAATTAAGGTACAGCCCCAGCATTTGCCTGGTGTGAAAATGGGAAACCACGGAAAACCATCTTCAGGGCTGCCGACACTGGGGCTTGAACCCACTATCTCTCGGATGCGAGCTCACAGCTGTGCGCTCCTAACCGCACGGCCAACTCGCCCGGTTTAAAAATATTTTTGCCATATTAATATGATTTATTAAATAGTAACTTATATAACTTCTTAAACAGTGATGATAAGTTATACAGGCTGGTCGTAAACAACGTCAACCAGGTATGCCCGACCAAACCACGTGCAGATTTAGCAACACCGCCTCCCAGAGGCCATTTGAATTCGCCCGCGAAGCAATCTGATAGGCTAAATTCAGCAGCTGATAAAATGACCACGACGCGAGATATCCACGTAAACTTTTCAAATTATTTACCAGTATGGCCAACCCTCTAATACTCATACACTCGGTTCACGTTATTTCCGACCATCATGTACACGCATGCACAGAAATGGAGTCCCGACGTAAACAATCAACACTGCCCCACTCCAGTACTGAAATGGAGCGAAAGGACGTGAACGGGTAGTGACAGTGTGCTATACATCCACCACGGCACCCATTTCAATCACAACAGTCTTGTAGCGGGCTGTCTACCTGCAGCAATGCGTTAAGCGAGGAGGTAGGGGAGGAGGCCATGCTTTGTTTATATCGGGACACCATTTCTGTGCATGCGTGTACATGGGAAAATGACACATACTTTGTTGTAGTGGCAAACTTATCGTTAGGGAAGTTTAAAAAAAATTAGAACATATGTTATAACTGAGGCCCGGATGTTTATGTCGAGTCATATTTTTTCTTTATATTCATTCCACGGAAAATAGGAGCAATTTTTATCTACAGTGATTAAAATTATGCAATTTTCACGGGTCATATAAAGTCATATTTTGGCTTTTTTAAGGTATTTGTCATCTTCAGGTTATCTTTCTTAATATGGTCATATTTCCACGTGGACTTCCGTATTTTTGTCATATTTTTTTCTTTTTATTCCATTTTCGCACACTTGTTTGCAGTCGTCTCAAAGACGGATTTTTCACATTTCCTAATTTTGTGTGTAAATTTATACAATGATCTTTCTTAGAAATATATATGGATGTGAATTAGGAGCGTAAGCTGTATAGAAAGAGACAAATGCGTAGAAAGCGACAGAAAGGTGAGCCCCACTTTAACTCTAATTATCTTACGTATTTCAAGTATGCCCCAAGAACACCCTGCGATGCTGAGCGGTATTTTTCCCGTTACAAGTCAATGTTGCGTGAAAATATAAGATCGTTCCGATTTTAAAACTTCAAAACGTATGTGATTTGCTATAGTAATTCTTTCTGATCGCTCATCAAAATGTGACATTTATTTAATTCTATGCAAGGTCCAGAGTTACCTCTGGATTGAGTAATTGAATAAATTCAAAATACCGTTTAATAAGAAAATTATTATTATTATTATTATTATTATTATTATTATTATTATTATTAGTATTATTATTACTATTATTTCTGAATGTGCTAGATTTTAAAAGTACATTTTACCGGACGAGTTGGCCATGAGGTTAGAGGGGCGCGCGGCTGTGAGCTTGTATCCGGGAGATAGTGTGTTCGAATCCCACTGTCGGCAGCCCTGAAGATGGTTTTCCGTGGTTTCCCATTTTCACACCAGGCAAATGCTGAGGCCACGGCCGCTTCCTTCCAACTCCTAGGACTTACCTATCCCATCGTCGCCATAAGACCTATCTGTGTCGGTGCGACGTAAAGCCATTAGCAAAAAAAAGTACTTTTTCAATATAATGTTAATTTAAACAGCGGCAGGATTCTAAAGCTTTTGAAAATGTAACCAAAAACATTTAGTCATATCCTATGTCATATTTTAATACATTTTTAGGTGTCCGGCTCCATGGATGAATGGTATAAATACCTTCCGTCCATGTGCCCTGATGCATTGCTGGTATTCATATTCGATGTCGTAGGGTATATGCCGTCTCTCGTAAACCTCTTTTACTAGATGCTCGAGCTCCTTGATGTCTTCAGCTGGCACTCCATTGGACGCAAGCTGGCCTTTGGTCACAGGAGTCTCGGGTTCGATTCCTGACCGGGTGGGGAATTTTCACCATCATTGGTTAATTTCCCTTGCACGGGGGCTGGGTGTATGTGTTGTCTTCATCATTATGTCATCCTCATCACGACGCGCAGGTCGCCTACGGGAGTTAAATCAAAAGACCTGCACCTGGCGAGCCAAACTTTTCCTGGGATCTCCCGGCACTAAAAGCCATTTCATTTCATTTTCATACGTGTTTAAGTCAAACATCCGGGCCCTAGTTATAACCATGTTTTAACGCAGGTCTTGTCCATGACTGATTTTTAAATTTATTTTTTTATTTTACAATTCGCTTTACGTCGCGCCGGACACAGGTGACGATGGTATAGAAAAAGGAAAGGAATGCAGGTCTGCCGACAGTGTGGTTCGAATTCACTATCTCCCGAATGCAAACTCACAGCCGCGCGACCCTAACCGCACGGCCAACTCGCTCGGTAAAGAAATGTTCAATCCGCCACTATAGAGAATTATAATTTTACGATTCGCGATGTTTATTTTCTGCCAATGATAATAAATACTTCTCGCAATTTAGTAATTATGGTCTTATTATGCCGGGCCTGCAATCTAATGGTTATGAGTCTGCCTTCTACCCCACTAAAATGTCAGCATGAGAATAAAGGAATTCATAGTTCATAGTTCATCATACCTATAATTCTTTTACTACTTATACAAATGTAATTATTCATAAATTCAATGTTTCAGAGCCATCAAAGTATTAAATTGTCGCTAGAGACTTAACCAGACGCAGCAATCCTTCACGAGATTTACTGCTTCTCTGCAGAAAACAAAGGAAGCTAAAACTGAGTCACATCTGAGTGAATTGTGTCGCCCTCAAATTGCAGAGTTCGACCGTAAGTACCCACAATGCAGAAGAGAAAATGAATTGGACGGAAGCATGGGATTTTATGGTTTCTCAATTCCTGCCTTCAAGCAGGCAATAAGGGTAATTGCCAGTGGCTAGATTGAGGTGCGCTACTTTTCGAAAATGGTTTCTCACTACGTGAACTGTATTTTAATCTAAAACTTTGTTCTGGCTGGGGAGAGGTAGAGAAAACGAATTTGGCACGGCACACGATTGAAATAAGCACGGTTCTTTTTGTTACTGTTGTCTTGAGGAAGTGTTTTCATCTTCAACTTCTGATGCCCATTAACGTCATGTCTTGTTATTGCTACGTCGTTGTTGTTCACCTTGGACATTCAATTTTGAAAGAATCTCAGCGCATTCCTCTATTTTTAAATAATGATTAGAAAAAGGAAACTCGTAGCATAAGAGCCAAATAGAGAGCCTGCGAATACTGGAGGTCCACACTGACAGAGCGATGGCATCGTCAGCGTTCTACTTAGCCTTCTAAGCCCGGCCCGCAGCCTCTTATATCAATATCTCCTCAGCTGCTCTCGTGAGGCAAAGTTGCTCTAATGGTAGAGCGCTGGATCAGTCCAAAGGTGCTCAAATATCCAGCTTACTGCCGTTACATTTAATTGCAAGTATAATAATCCCTATGGGACAAAATTGTGGGACCATGACGTCACCGAACACAGTAACAGTAGTTAGTAGGACGTTAAAACTAACAAAACCCCGATGTTTTTACTAATACAAAATTACTGTGTATTGGAAACAAAGTGTCACAAGTCACGTATTAGTAATTTTACGAGAGAAAGAACAACATACAGATACCTCCAATGGAACATCATTGTTTATTTCGCTGTCTATAATTTTTTTGTACATATACCTCCGGACAGAGCAAACACAATTTATTACCTAAGGACAATAAAAGCAAATGTTCTGAAATTGTAATTACGGCACTTCGCTTCTGATATACGTATTAAAGAATCGCCCAGGATAATATTCAGACAATTTAGTGTCTTTGAACATGTACAACAGAAGGAATTGCAACAATGCTTATAATAATAATGAGAAAATACAGGAAAACGGACTAGAAAAATCTGCAGTGGAAAAATCGGATCTCAAAAATGGAGAGAGCATACGGCTTGACAAAAAACATCTACAAGGGCTTATCCTGGAATTCCAAATTAAAACATTACAACACCGTCTTCAAAACAGAATGTCTGTATGCCAGTGAATGCCTGTCCATGAACTACAAGGTGGAGAAGCTAGAGGTCCTGGAAAGAAGAATCCTCAGAAAAATTATGGGAGCTATCCGAGCTGAAAGCGGTTGGAAACTTTGGAACAACAAAGAAGTTTACCAGAAGGTGGAAAGAATCTCAGAGACCATGAAGAAAAGGAGACTGGGGTTTCTCGGACAGATGTACAGAATGAATGCAAATAGACTTACCAGATATTTGATTACTTCTGGAGAAAAAAGACCACTACAGCATAGATTAAGCGAACGAAGAAGGATATGGAAAGGTTAAGCAGCTGTTAGAAAGGAATATATTTAGGAACACAGTGAAGAATTTGGAAGGGGTACAAGCCGCAGGAAGAACTAAGAAAAGCGGAAGAGCCTGGACAGATGAACAACTGAAGCAGGCCAGCGAACGCCTGAAGGAGTATTGGACACAGAGAAAACTCCGCATGAAGAGAAAGAAATGAAGTTGTAGCGTGATCCTCAGTGGTCCATTCGCTTGAAAAAAATTACATGGGTATGGATGTGGTTTGAGCTGGGGGTCTGTCTGCAAACAGTGTCATCACTTTTCCGATACCATTGTAACCATGGCAATCACTGTTCGTCTATGTACAATCGGTCACTAGCGTCATCTTCTCACTGTGCGCTTTCTTCCTGTAACTAAGAGCTCGAGAAAATCACGTGTATTAAGTGAACTCCGTTCTGCTCCTCAGTCTAAAATTAAAATCCTTGGACTGGCCGGAAAACGAACCCAGGGCCTTGATATAAGAGACAGGCACGCTACATCTCTGAGCAATAATAATATGATTAACATTGTATTCACGAGGTCTAGAATGTATTTCATTTTCTCACAATTCATGATCGTTACAGATCTTCTGTAGTACACGCAATTTTCTTTCGATTTACGGAACTCTTATTTCCCATACGTTGGAGCCCCTGCATGTCATAGGAGGCTAAGTGGGGAACTTCTAAAGAATATGTACTCACTCTCTAGTCTTCTAAGCCCAAATAAACATATTGATGATTTTATGTTTTTCCGTGTATCGGAGACAATTTAAGAGTAGGAACATTATTATTATTATTATTATTATTATTATTATTATTATTATTATTATTATTATTATTATTATTATTATTATTATTATTATTGCTAGTTGCTTTATGTCGCACCGACACAGATAGGTCTTATGGCGACGATGGGACAGGAAAGGGCTAGGAGTGGGAAGGAAGCGGCCGTGGCCTTAATTAAGGTACAGCCCCAGCATTTGCCTGGTGTGAAAATGGGAAACCACGGAAAACCATCTTCAGGGCTGCCGACAGTGGGGTTCGAACCTACTGTCTCCCGAATACCGGATACTGGCCGCACTTAAACGACTGCAGCTATCGAGCTCGGGTATTATTATTATTATTATTATTATTATTATTATTATTATTATTATTATTATTATTATTATTATTATTATTATTATTATTGTTACCGTGTTTTAGCGGTAGGTAGAGGCGTAAGAAGGTGCGGGCGTGAATGGGTTTCAAACTACGGAATCAAAGTTAATGTAAAAGTAATTTAAAATTTAACTAGGTTATATTTTCTTTTCAAAAACAAAGCAATAACAGACATGGCAGGTACAATGTAGCAAAACAAGGGGAGATACAATATTTACAGGTTTTGGGCTTCACGCCCTGACTTCTGCGATCAGCTCAGTTTTACCACAAACACAAGTTTTAACAGAGGGGCAGAAAACCCCATTCATCCCTAGGAGCCCCTGGCTCCAAATTACACAGAAAAGCCTCCACGAGGCATATGACACTCCATTTTCAAAAGAGCGATCCGCTCTTAAAATTTAAGCCTCTCAAAGGCCACACCAAACTCTACCTTCAAGCTGTCCTCTAAGGACGTATTCACAGGGGTAAAATACCCAACCTACAGAGGTCTATTACATGAAAAGAAGGTTGATTACATGACCTCTAAAATAACAATTTGAGAGGAGGCGATCTTGCACTCCTAATACACTTTGTTTTTTAAAACCTAATCTGGCTCTGGGCCGCTAACGCAAGGGCTAATCCCATACTACAGAGGTGACTTAGAGAAGAACACTTTACATTACATAAACGAAGAATAGTTTGAGAAAATAAGTTCACCTCAAAACAAATGTGAGTGGGAGCTCGAGAGGGTTAGCAGTCTCTATCCCAATATGTAGCTTTACAAGAAAAAGATGAAAAGAGTAATTACATTTTAGGAAAAGGTTACATGATGGAAATGCTTCGAACCCGCCGCGAGTGTTAAACTGCCGACCTAGCAAGAAAAGAAGTTATTAATAGGCCATTACCTGGTGTTGAACGGCTGAAGAAGAAAGAGGCGCTTCCCGCCTCCTGCTATGTACTTAATACACTGAAAGATGGAACAGAAGTGGCCCGGAGACCCCAAAATCAGCAGTTTATATCCTCTCGCGGAAGATTCTAGGCGTTAGGGGAAATAAAACACCCTCCCTCAAAGTTTTTATTGGCTAGGGAAAAGAAACCCCTACATAGAGGAAGAAGAAACACATTATTGGTGGAAAATTAATTAAAGAAATTCGGGATTGGCTAGATCCAAAATAAGGGGAAAAAGAGGGGTATATAGCCAACTTAAACCATGACAGAAAGAAATTTAACAAAGAACAAACTCTTGAAATAAAAATTTCTCCAACAAAATAGTTCTTTGATTTCGCACTAGGTTGCACTATTGTAATTCTTCAGTAGTGTCCTCTAGAAGAGAAAGTTCACACTTCTTACTTCAAGCGAAACAAAAACACATCAAAAGTGACACAGTTCAAAAACTCAAAATTTTCCACGTGGTGACATCTTCTGAGAAAGTAGAGAATTAATAGAATAGATAAAGTTCAACCTTCCTCCAGAAGAGGAGTTTCAACTGGCGCAACTTTTAAATAAACGGTGTAGAGGTGTACCGCCCGGTACAGACCTCCCCCCCCAAAAGTTCCTCCAGGGGTGACACATGAAATCAGTTTGAAACAAAGTCCAAGTAATGATGTTGATACGAAGACAGATAGCAGAAGCATTTACAAGATTTCTAATTCAGTTTCAAAATGTTGTTGTTGCAGGTGAATGAAAGTCTTTACGTTTGTAGAATTTGAATTTCTGAAGATAAACTTTTAATACTTAAAGGTGAAGAAAAATTTTGCAATGTCCACCAAATATTGTTGTTGAATTCCCAAGTGTAGTTATTGCTTATGGTGACTGTCCATGTAGTTGATGTAGATTGAGTCGAATGGCCGGACCGGCCGTTGCCGCTTGCGTCCAACGGAGGCCGCTCGGACCCCTCAAGTACCCTGAGATACCGCTCGCCCGCACTATGAGGGGAGCAGAGGTGTTGGAGTACGCCGCGCCCGCGGTGAACAGATACAGGCTGCGGGCATGTAGCAGGTCGTGCGCCGCACATCAGCCTTGGCCGGGAGGAGAGCTCCGGCTCGCCGTGCACATGTCGTCCTCGCTGGAGAGGAGGGGGCCCATCCCCCTCCCCAGTCGCTGCACGGCGCTGCGCGGCTGCGGGGGCGCTGAAACATTAAAGCTAGGCGGCAGAATTGTGTTGGACAATCATTTTCTTTGAGGGTACAGGCTTGTGGAGAGGTTGAGGGGCCAGCGGCGTGTAGATATCCATGGCATTTACTATTATGAAGCCACAGTGTAAGGTGGAGCAGGAGACGGGAGCGTGGTAATGGCCGTGGCAAGAACAGGATGGCAGTTTAACGGGTCGGGGCAGGTTTTACACAAGGCTTACATCTAAAACCAAAATATTACAGAAGGGGCAGAATGCCTTAAAAGTGAAACTCAAAAAAAATATAACCTTCATATCCTTTCAAAATAATATGAAGCAAGTTAACACAGAAATTACACCGGTTTCACCTGGGACAGGTGAACTCTAAATATCCTCTCGGTGGCTGGATTACTTAGCAATAAGGTAACCGGCGTAAGAAAATCGAGAATGATACAAGGCCCATGAAATCTGGGGGCAAGCTTGCCCGCGGGAACAAAATTTTTGACCATAACCTGGTCACCTACCTTCAAGGTGGTGGGTCTCCGTCCACGATCATACCTTTCCCTAACCTTTTCATGAGATACTTTAAGATTAGCTTTAGCCTTCTTCCAAAGATCTTTAATGTTGTCCGGATCTATTGTCTCGGGCAGAATGTCATTCAGAGACCAGAGGTTAGAGAGCGGCGTGTTGGGAACGAACTTAAACATCAAAGAAGCTGGAGTAAATTTGTGAGATTCATGAACCGCCGAATTCAAAGCAAAAGCTAACCAATGCAGGGACGTGTCCCACCTAGAATGATCTTCATGATGATAGGCAATAAGTGCGGACCTGAGATTACGGTTAACCCGTTCAGCCAGAGATGGTTGAGGGCAATAAGCAGATGTAGTTACATGAGAGATGGACAAGTCAAAACAGAATTTACGAAACAGATTTGATGTAAAAGCTTTAGCATTATCAGATACAATGTATTGGCACGGACCAAAAGAAGCAAAAATAGAATTTAGGCAAGTAATGGTGGACTGAGCGGTAGCCAGCTTAGTCGGAAATAACCAGGAAAATCTTGTAAAACCATCTACACACACAAAGATGAACTTGTTGGCATTACCCTTTGACTGGGGGAAGGGTCCCACATAATCGATATACAGGCGTTCCATGGGGCGCGACGCTTGATGAGAAGACAAAAGGCCTACTTTAGTGGACATGGTGGGTTTACTGATCAAACAAGATTTACAAGCTTTTACAAGTTCCCGAATTTCACCGTCCATACCTTTCCATATGAACATTTCACGAATCTTTTCACGAGTTTTAAAGATTCCAAGATGCCCCCCCAATGGGGTCTCATGATAGTATTTGAAGATCATAGGTACAAGAACCGCTGGAACAACAACTTTCATCAACTTATCATGCCTCGAAGGGCAACATAGAACACCATTCCTCAGAACATAAGGGACAGCATGTTCCCCAGAAGAAAGGGTTTCCATTATCGGAGCCAGCGTCGGATCTTCACGTTGGTATTTCTCAATATCCCTAAAAAGCATGGGAGCATCTGTTAAGATGGCATTAACACCAGATAGTATGGACTCGGAAGGTGATGAACTGTCGACCGGTTCGTGGGTCTCTACGTCGTTATGAAACATACGGCTGAGTCCATCGGCAACAACATTTTCAGTACCTCTGATATGCCGTACATCGAATTGGAAGGCAGAAATACGGATGGCCCAACGGGCTATACGACCTGTACGACGCGGCCTACCTAAGACCCAGCTTAAGGCTTGATTATCTGTCTCCAGATCGAATTTGACGTGTTCCAGATAGAGACGGAACTTTTCTAAGGCGAATAAGACTGCCAAACCTTCAAGCTCATATATGGAGTACTTTAGTACTTTGCTTCTTGAGCTGACAATGTCCTAGACGCATAGGCGATGGGTCGCCTCCCTAGTTCAGTCTCTTGAAGAAGAACTGCAGCTACTGCTGACGACGATGCGTCGGTTTGGACGATGAATTTCTTCGAGAAATCAGGCATAGCAAGTACAGGGGCATTACAGAGAGCTAATTTCAGATCTTCAAAAGCGGCTTGTTGAGAAGGTCCCCACTCGAATTTGATGCCTTTCCTACGAAGAAGGTTTAAGGGCGCCGCTCTATTAGCAAAATTAGGAATGAACTTCCTGAAGAAATTCACCATGCCAATGAACCTGGCGATACCTTTAATGTCCTTGGGAGGTTTAAAATCACGGATGGCCTGTGTTCTAGAATGATCGACTGCTACACCATCAGGTGACACAATATGCCCTAGGAATGACATAGAGGGCTTAGCAAAGGCAACCTTGGACAACTTAACAGTTAACCCAGCCTTACGAAGGCGATTGAGAACTTCTCGCAAATGATCTAGATGTTCTTCAAAGGTTTCGGAAAATACGACGACATCATCCAAGTAGTGATATAAGTACTCAAATTTGATGTCGGAAAAGACCCTATCTAGTAGCCTAGTGAGCACAGCTGCCCCCGTGGGGAGCCCGAAAGGCACGCGGTTGTATTCATATAAATTCCAGTCCGTGGCAAACGCTGTAAGATGTTTAGACTCTTCGGCAAGGGGAATTTGATTATAGGCCTGATTCAAGTCCAAGATGGTGAAGAACTTGGCCTTACGAAACCATGAAAAGCAAGAATGAAGGTCGGGAAGGGGCACAGATTGCAACACCACCTTCCGATTGAGAGCCCTGTAATCAATGACAGGCCTGAAGCCTCCTTGGGGTTTCGGGACTAGAAAAATAGGCGAAGAATACGCTGACTTAGAGGGCCTAATAATACCATCCTTCAACATCTGATCGATGATTTCTTTCAGAGCCTTCATTTTAGGTGGAGATAGCCTATACGGTGGAAAACGGACAGGAATTGAATCCGTGACCTCAATTTTGTATTCAATAAGGTCAGTAACACCAAGAGTATCAGAGAACACCTCGGGAAACGACTGACACAGTTTCCGAATACTATCAGCCTGCTCCTCAGGTAGATGTCTAAGGTCTAACAACATCTCATCCTGGGTAGGCGAAATAGATGAACATGATACAGAATTACACTTTAACAAGGGAATTCTACAATTGGACGCAAATTTGAATGTGCACGACCTACTCTGGAGATCGAGCACAAGACCAGTGTGAGAAATGAAGTCCGCTCCCAATATGATGGGGCAAGACAAACGCTTGGCCACAAACAATTTGATCTTCCATGTAAATTTAAAAACCCGAATTTTGACATGTAAGGAACCTAGAATTTCTAATGGAGATGAATTAGCCGAAACATATTTAACAGGAGATGAGTCATAGTCAGGGAGTTTACAAACAGATTTCAATTTAGAATACCAATCAGCCGAAATAATGGAACAAACACTGCCTGAATCTAAGAGAGCTGTTATAGGCTCGTTATTTAACTCAATCTTAAGAAAAGGAACAGGTGCGGGGGTATCCGCCGCAATCCTAAGACACTCTTTGGGGCATTCAAAAGATGAATTTGAAGGCTGGTCGTTCTCTGCATTTACAACCTGTTTACTAGGGGCTAAGTCTCGGGAAGATGGATTAGTCGGCTCAGCCGACGCCACTAGTCACTTTTTATTATTGGAATAGCTGGAATTTGCACCAGAAGTTGAGCAGGAGGGGGTGCTATTTGAGTTTGGGCAATTCTTGGCGATATGTGAGAAGGCCCCACACTTAAAACAGCCTTGTGATGACCCTACTCCATTCCTTGTCCCACTTGACTTGATCAGAGGACACTTATTCCGCAGATGTTCAGGCGACCCGCAAGCATAACATTTACGGGGATTGACTGGTCGGCGAGGTGGAGGCCGAGTGTTACTAAAGGAAGGCGGGGGTTCTTTCGCGACACGCAAAGAATCGGCGTATCTAACTCCTTCCGCTGAGACGGCCAATGCTTCAAGTTCAGAGAAGGTTTGCGGACACGCCGCGAAACACAAATATGACCTGTAGGATGGCGAAATACCTTCTACAATAGCCTGCACAATCTGATCTTCAGGAAAGTGCAGAGCAAACACCCTAGTGTAGAATTTGATATCTTGAATGAAATCAGCCAAGTTTTCATCCAAGCGCTGTACACGGTAATAGTACTTCTGAATCAGGGAGGACCTGGCCCTAGCCGGGATGAAGTTAGCTAGCAAATGGGCATGGAAATCCTCAATAGATGATTGCTCGGCAATGGCTCTTACGATTTTATCAGAGAGAATACCAATAGCATACGGATAGATAATTTGCAAAATTTGACATGGCGAAAGGGAAAAAACCAGAGCATGATCCTGAAATTCCACTAGAAATCTTAAAAATGAAATTACATCACTGGTGGTGTTGACGGAAAACTTAGAGATACCTCTAAGCAACATTGCCAATGGATGAGGCAAGCTACTGAACCCAGGTGACATAGTCGTTAAAGGTTTCAATGGCAAAGAAGTTAATTCAGAGCGGATGTTACCCAATGACGCACGGCGTTCAGATTCGTTGTTCGATGGGGCAGAGATAGTTTGAGCAGCAACGGTTATCCTATTGACTTCTCCCTGAGGAGGCTCTTCATCACTACCTACGTTCACTGTGGCGGGTTGATCAGTTTTGGGAGGAACTTCGCCGGTTAGCAATTGAGTGACCTTATTAGACAATTCAGAAATAGTTTCAAGGAGCGTATTAGCGTCCTTCCTCTGAACGTCATTCACCTTTAGAGACAACAGATCATTAACTCTATTTGCAAAGTGATACAGCCTGCCTTGCACACGCTTAATTTGATTAGGAGACGGATCGTTTTCATCAAAAAAGCTGACTACAGATGCTAGCCCAGTAATATTCTCGACGATCGTGGAAAGAGAGTCATCAATTTCTTTCTCTCCCAAATTGGGGATGGAAATGGGCAAATCAAGGGACTCTCTAAGCTTGTTAGTGTCGATTGCAACCGTGCCTCCAGATTGCACATTTCTGATAGTTAACTCGTATATCAACTCCTCTTTGCGCAAATAGTTAAGGAGGAGAACATCGCGAGGGCCGGGCATGATGACAGAACAATTTTGAAAAACTCAAAAAATTCCAGCAACTGAGACAATTGTTAGAGTTCGAATCAAAGCAATGTTTAGCCGTCAAAAGGGGCTAAATTGAGACCCATTCAACCACGCTCTGCTACCACTTGTTACCGTATTTTAGCGGTAGGTAGAGGCGTAAGAAGGTGCGGGCGTGAATGGGTTTCAAACTACGGAATCAAAGTTAATGTAAAAGTAATTTAAAATTTAACTAAGTTATATTTTCTTTTCAAAAACAAAGCAATAACAGACATGGCAGGTACAATGTAGCAAAACAAGGGGAGATACAATATTTACAGGTTTTGGGCTTCACGCCCTGACTTCTGCGATCAGCTCAGTTTTACCACAAACACAAGTTTTAACAGAGGGGCAGAAAACCCCATTCATCCCTAGGAGCCCCTGGCTCCAAATTACACAGAAAAGCCTCCACGAGGCGTATGACACTCCATTTTCAAAAGAGCGATCCGCTCTTAAAATTTAAGCCTCTCAAAGGCCACACCAAACTCTACCTTCAAGCTGTCCTCTAAGGACGTATTCACAGGGGTAAAATACCCAACCTACAGAGGTCTATTACATGAAAAGAAGGTTGATTACATGACCTCTAAAATAACAATTTGAGAGGAGGCGATCTTGCACTCCTAATACACTTTGTTTTTTAAAACCTAATCTGGCTCTGGGCCGCTAACGCAAGGGCTAATCCCATACTACAGAGGTGACTTAGAGAAGAACACTTTACATTACATAAACGAAGAATAGTTTGAGAAAATAAGTTCACCTCAAAACAAATGTGAGTGGGAGCTCGAGAGGGTTAGCACTCTCTATCCCAATATGTAGCTTTACAAGAAAAAGATGAAAAGAGTAATTACATTTTAGGAAAAGGTTACATGATGGAAATGCTTCGAACCCGCCGCGAGTGTTAAACTGCCGACCTAGCAAGAAAAGAAGTTATTAATAGGCCATTACCTGGTGTTGAACGGCTGAAGAAGAAAGAGGCGCTTCCCGCCTCCTGCTATGTACTTAATACACTGAAAGATGGAACAGAAGTGGCCCGGAGACCCCAAAATCAGCAGTTTATATCCTCTCGCGGAAGATTCTAGGCGTTAGGGGAAATAAAACACCCTCCCTCAAAGTTTTTATTGGCTAGGGAAAAGAAACCCCTACATAGAGGAAGAAGAAACACATTATTGGTGGAAAATTAATTAAAGAAATTCGGGATTGGCTAGATCCAAAATAAGGGGAAAAAGAGGGGTATATAGCCAACTTAAACCATGACAGAAAGAAATTTAACAAAGAACAAACTCTTGAAATAAAAATTTCTCCAACAAAATAGTTCTTTGATTTCGCACTAGGTTGCACTATTGTAATTCTTCAGTAGTGTCCTCTAGAAGAGAAAGTTCACACTTCTTACTTCAAGCGAAACAAAAACACATCAAAAGTGACACAGTTCAAAAACTCAAAATTTTCCACGTGGTGACATCTTCTGAGAAAGTAGAGAATTAATAGAATAGATAAAGTTCAACCTTCCTCCAGAAGAGGAGTTTCAACTGGCGCAACTTTTAAATAAACGGTGTAGAGGTGTACCGCCCGGTACAATTATTATTATTATTCTGTCTCTGTCTTATACTTGGCTTTGACAGTATGAAAGTGACTGAGGTATGAGCGATGCTAGCAATGCCATTCCTTATGCAGCCAGTCCCTGCTATGAATGGTGTGAAACTATTGCTCATAGGGTCGGTTGGTGCATCCATTCAGTGGGCTTGGCAGACTGATATGTAATAGCAACTTCTGGCTCAGTGAGGAAAGCAACGTGAAACTACCTCACTCCTCATTTCTCTAGTACGCCTCTTCAGTGATGCCTAGGCCATCTATGACAGCTGATGGTGAGGATCCAACCAGCCTTCGGGCTGATGACTAAACATACATTATTATTATTATTATTATTATTATTATTATTATTATTTATTGATGACAATGATGATGCTTGTTGTTCAAAGGGGCCTAATACGTAGGTTATCCGTCCCGTTATTATTTATTATCATTCGTTTATGGGTCAGGCTCCCTGACTGAATGGTCAGTTTATTTGTTCATACGGCCCTGGATTTGATCCTCTGTCCGGTATGGGATTTTCCCTCTGTATGATTAACTCCCCCCGCTTCTTACCCGGATGCCCCGGGTTCGATTCTCGATCAGGTCAGGGATTTTTACCATGATCCGAGGGCTGGTTCGAGGTCCACTCAGCCAACGTGATTAGATTTGAGGAGCTATCTGACGGTGAGATAGCGGCCCCGGTATAGAAAGCCAGGAATAACGGCCGAGAGGACAACACGACACCTAGTAATCTGCAGGCCTTCGGGCTGAGCAACGATCGCTTGGTAGTGCAAGGCCCTTCAGGGCTGACGTGCCATGGGGTTAGGTTAGGTTAGGTTATTATTAACTCCTCTTGTTAACGGACTGGGTTTTTGCATTCATCTTAATTTTCATCTTTATCTAGGCACAACACATCACACCATCAGCACACAATAGTGAATGCATCACTCCATATAAGGTCGAAGGCCATCAAATCGTAAAAGTAGGCCAAATTTACATGAAGTGCTGACCCCAAAATAGTTGAAAAGAAATAGAAGGCCAGGAAAAAAACAACTGAATTAATAACTTTAATTAATACAGTCTGATTCCTTGGCTGAATTGTCAGAGTTGAGGCCTTCGATTTAGAGAATCCCGGGTTTGATTCCCAGTCGGATCGGGGATTTTTAAAAAATTTGCTTTACGTCGCACCAACACAGATAGGTCTTATGGCGACGATGGGACGGGAAATGCCTAGGAATGGGAAGGAAGTGGCCTTGGCCTTAATTAAGGCAATTTGCCTGGTGTGAAAACGGGAAAACACGGAAAACTATCTTCAGGGCTGTCGACAGTGGGGTTCGAACCCACTATCTCCTCGGCCCCACTGCCCCGCCACCCACAATCGCCGCCACTGACGGCAACCTACACTATTCATAAAAATGTTTTGGTTGGTTGGTTGGTTGGTTGGTGGGTGGGTGGGTGGGTGGGTGGGTGGGTGGGTGGGTTGGTTGGTTGGTTGGTTGGTTGGTTGGTTGGTTGGTTGGTTGGTTGGTTGGTTGGTTGGTTGGTTGGTTGGTTGGTTGGTTGGTTGGTTGGTTGGTTGGTTGGTTGGTTGGTTGGTTGGTTGGTTGGTTGGTTGGTTGGTTGGTTGGTTGGTTGGTTGGTTGGTTGGTTGGTTGGTTGGTTGGTTGGTTGGTTGGTTGGTTGGTTGGTTGGTTGGTTGGTTGGTTGGTTGGTTGGTTGGTTGGTTGGTTGGTTGGTTGGTTGGTTGGTTGGTTGGTTGGTTGGTTGGTTGGTTGGTTGGTTGGTTGGTTGGTTGGTTGGTTGGTTGGTTGGTTGGTTGGTTGGTTGGTTGGTTGGTTGGTTGGTTGGTTGGTTGGTTGGTTGGTTGGTTGGTTGGTTGGTTGGTTGGTTGGTTGGTTGGTTGGTTGGTTGGTTGGTTGGTTGGTTGGTTGGTTGGTTGGTTGGTTGGTTGGTTGGTTGGTTGGTTGGTTGGTTGGTTGGTTGGTTGGTTGGTTGGTTGGTTGGTTGGTTGGTTGGTTGGTTGGTTGGTTGGTTGGTTGGTTGGTTGGTTGGTTGGTTGGTTGGTTGGTTGGTTGGTTGGTTGGTTGGTTGGTTGGTTGGTTGGTTGGTTGGTTGGTTGGTTGGTTGGTTGGTTGGTTGGTTGGTTGGTTGGTTGGTTGGTTGGTTGGTTCCGAATAGGCTCGTAAACTACAAGACTGACTAAGCTGAAATTCGGTAAGGATATAGCTGGAATGCAAGAGATACTTTTGATTTCCATGTATTTCACCGTTTCGAATTACTCGAGATCTTACAGGGGCATGTCCCGAATTCGGGCTTTTTTTTTTTGCCTATATCAACTAAGATAACGAAAGGGTAAACGGTCGGCCCTATCGAACAAACGAAGTACACTACGTTGCAGTGAAATTAAATGTTGTACAAGAAACGTCATGTGCAATTTCTTCGTAAACATTTCAGCTTTCTTGTGTCTGTGGGTATCCGACCATCCTCCAGGCTTGTATTTTATTGAATAGGCTACTCGTGCGTAACTAGTGGGGGGGGGGGGGGGTCACGTGAAGCCATGGTCGTCATCATTCTTGTAAAGTCGTTGTCCGTTTGTTTAACAGAGCGCGCCATTCTATGGAAAGCGTTCGGAAGCTACATTTTTATTACTGAGAGTGCTATGTGTGCGTATCAATATTTAAGAACTACTGTGGGCTGTAGTGTATTTATTTAGGCATTTTCATCGTATTATAATCATTCTTAGTGCTTTTATCTTTTTAATATTGAGTAGGGTTATGTTTCACATTTAGTGAGTTTAAAATTGGATACCGTACTTCAATGTAGAAAGGTGCAAAGTGCTAAATTCATGAAAAATGTGAAAAGTGGTTTTATAGGTGCAGGATATCGAGAAGGATTACATGTGAAAAGGGCTATCTCCACTGAGAATTCCAGTCGGTTACAATGCTGCCTCTAGATGGCAGTAGTGCCAAGTTACCTGATGATTTCTTAAGAATGCCGCAATGTGTTATTCAATTGTTTTCTTTTCTCTTTCTTGGCGTGGTAAGTGTATGCATAGCCTTTTATTTTCTGAATAACTGCCCTTCATAGTATACGGTATGTGTATAAATATTCCTTGTAACTCTGAGTTTGCCTTAATAGAGAGAAGAAAGGCAATTGTACCCAGCGACATATGTACGTGGCCAAGACAAGGATGGAGACACTACCTGCTGAAGTATTTGACCAAATTAAATTAAAGAATCGCACCTGCCAGCAATGGCAACTGACCAGAGACCCACACCTGAAATATCTCTGAAATTGGCAATCAAGAAACCTGGCCATACTTATCAGGAATCATAAGATCAGGGCTCAGTTAAGTGTGGCTGACAACTCACTGCACAGAATGGCTAGAAGGTTCACTAGGAAGCGGACAGGCATACCCTCCTCCATGGACAACGAGGATCGGCCCATTCAGACTACGACAAAACGAACGCACTGGCTGACACTCCTGAAATTACCTGTACTTCCAACATTGATCCATCAGACGACGATTTTATCGATCTTCTTGAGGAGGAAATTTATAATCTAGGTGAACAACCACCTTCCACCTGATTTAAAATTTGTAACCCCCTCCGAACTGCTCGCTGAAATCCGCAAACTTAAAAATAGGAAAACCCCTGGTCTTGATAACATTTCGGCCACCTTTCTAAAAAATCTCCTTAGAAAATTTCTGACATTCATTACTATACTCTTCAATGCTATCTTCAGGTTCGCCTACTTCCCCACCTCCTGGAAACTCGCTAAAGTTACCATGGTCCCCAAAGTTCTTCCCGACCCCACTTTCCCATGAAATTACAGACCTATCTCCCTCCTATCCATCCTTTCCAAACTTTTTGAATCATTCTCCCTCTCCCGTCTTCGATCTGTCATTGATGAAAAACATCTCAACTGTGAGCAGTTCGGTTTCCGAAGTGATCACTCTACCATCCACCAGCTAGTGAGGATCACTGAGGAGATTACCAAGAACTTCAACCATAGGAGGCATACAGGAGTCTGTTTTCTACAGATATCACGTGCGTTCGATAGGGTATGCCACCAAGCTATCATCTAAAAACTTAAACTCTTTGGTTTCCCCGATCATTTGATCCAGCTCCTCCATAGTTATCTTTCTGACAGGAAATTCCATGTCCAAGTTAACAACTCCCTGTCGGACCCCCGCCCCATTTTTGCTGGGGTCCGCCAGGGATGAATTATCTCCCCTGTGCTCTTTAACTTATACATGCCCGACATACCCCGTCCACCGCGCGTGAATGTCTTCATGTACGCAGACGATACCGCCATATCCGCTGTATCCTGGCAACCACCCAGAGTAAAAAATTATCTTCAAGAAGCACTCTCCACTATCTAACCCTGGCTTCGACAGTGGAGAATCAAAATCAATGTTTCTAAGAGTAGTGCTACACTCTTTTCTAAACGAACAAGAACTGATCCTCAACCACTGACCACTTTTTGGTGAAGTGATCCGGTGGTCTGATGTTACCAAATATATGGGTGTTTCCCTCGGCAGAGGATTGACTTTTAACCATCATGTAGCCAGAATTTTGGCCCAGGCATATCGCCGCCTTTATGAAATTGTTCCTATCATGAAAGCCGACAAAGGGCTCAATTTAGAAAACAGGCTCCTGTTGTATAAATCCTCCGTTCGGCCAATCCTCGAGTATGCCAGTCCCGTCTGGGGGATCGCAGCCAAAACGCACCTAAATCAAGTTCAGTGTGTCCAAAATCGTGCCCTTCGCATGATCTCAGGTGCTCAATGGTACCGACTCGTGGCATTCATAACGACCTTCATATCACCGAAGTCCACTCCTGAATTCTAAAATACGCCAGGAAATTTTACGCTGGTCTAGATTCAAACCCCAACCCCCTTATCTCCAACTGGGGAAATTATGACACCGAAGGTCTTCGATACAAAAGACCTAAGTCCCTCTTACTCTAATCACCCTTCGGGGTGCAGGTCATATCCTCACCAGACCGATTCCGTTCAAGGTACACCACCCCTTACATCTATGCAGTCCAGCTAACAACGCTTTCGAAAGTTGCACTCAAGGCCAAAGGGCTAAAATTGCTCAATAGATCTGCGCCCTACCTTCCCCCACACATACCCATCGAGACGCATGGTCTGTCTGTAAATGGTCGAGGAAGCCAAGGTCGTTAAACTTTTCACAGTAATTCAAAGTCATTTCCGTGAATAGCTCTATTTTTTAACCTTCAAGCTGTGACAGACGAGATAATCTCTATAAATATCTGAACACTTCAAAAGCTGTCAGCATCAGCAGGTGTACAAAGTGTAACAACAAAAGTATGTTACACCTACATAGAAAGGGTCCGTAAGATGAAAGTTCTCCAAAAAAAGGAAACATGCAAGAAAAATTCAATTTGCTACCTTTGAATCTAGTTCTCCAATGAACTCAAATACAGATGAAAAAATAAGGATTTAATGGCCATGATCCCTTATCTGGAAAGGAATGAGCATAAAGAATATTATATGCAGATCTGTGGAGAGTGACTAAGAACACAGCACCTAGAATAATTTGATGGGAGTTCGCACTTTTCATAAATATGTCTAAGTTTGAATTCCCTTCAACACCAAAATATTCCAACTTCGTCATGAAGCTGCCAAAAATGTACGATAATAAACTCGCATTTGTAACTTTGAAATGTTTGAGGAATGAATAATTAAAACACCACACTTCAGACAGTTTTTTTAAAAAATAACTTCTGTTCATAAGTTTGGCTCTTTGCACTTTTCTACAGTTATTCACATTTCATTTTACATCATTAACTACTTTAATCTTTGCTCTTAAATCCGTACAAAGAACGGCTAATTCAGCTAGTATTAGATATGAATACGTGCAAACTCTGACCTTCTAAGAGACCAATTAATCAATCCCAGAATCCACATCTGCCTCCTCTGGAAACCACTGTGCGTGCATCACAGTTTTAGTACCTTAATCTAGATACGACTGCAGTGTGTTTATCCAAGCGACAGCACGAGATTGGTAGCAGGAGTGGAAATTATTTTGAAAGGAGTTGGAGAGACGGGTGAGGAGCGGGGAGGTAGAGAAGCGCTGCTCTTCTGCCTTGAATCCGAAGCAAATCAAAACGCCATCCCATTCCATCCGTCACCCAGCCAGCCAGCCAGCCATCCTATCTTGTCCTGGCTTCATCTCACTTTCATGCAGATTAAGTGCCTTCTACAAGACTTCAAGTCACTAAAATCAAATCTTATTGGATACCTTCCTTCTTCTATCCTCCTTTCTCCTCATTCTTCAGTCACCCTCCCTGCGGAGTTCCTCATTTTATCTGCCTTTCCTCCCTCTTATTTTATCTCAGTTAGGGGCGCGGTTGGCTGTATGTACCTCATCCCACAACATGACAGTGAGATTCGACGTGCAAACGAGTTGAGGAAAATACACTCTCACACACTCACATTCCCGCAAACAAATGTACAGGAAAGGAATCATCGCCACAAGACGGGAGCAAATAGTTGATAATGCAGGGACAAATTACCATCTTTGTGACGTACAAGACGGAAGGAGATCAGCAACGAAACTCGCTCTTCCATCAATAGATGACTGATTAAAGAACAGTATATGTGGAACATAGAATTATATTGGTTTTGCGTGCACCTGTGGTTAATATTAGGGAAATGTCTTGTCTTAACATCTCTTGGTACAGACCAGAGTAAAATGTAGCTTCCACTGAAGTCTGGCCGCTTGCACACACACACACACACACACACACACACACACACACACACACACACACACACACACACACACACACACACACACACACACACACACACACACAGTTTTCAGACGGCCCGTAAAAACGTCGGCCGTCCACATTCCTTTACTGGCGTGAAGAAGCTTATGGCTCCGCTCACACTGCCGGCAACTGCACAAAGCATACTCGGCGCCGGTCTGCTGCAGGTTATTGCCGGGCCGTTCCAATGAGACAGTAGCGTACGTGACTGTATGCCCGCTTTAACAGAGACCGATTTTCGTCGGCCGTCGAGTAACCTAGCGCTCTCGCTCCAGTTAAGTTGTCTGCTTGTGTTCGTGCGCTGTGTTTTGTACTTTTGTTGTGTAATGGTAGAAGAGATTGGCAATGACGTTTTGATCTCATTAGCGATGGCCAGACCTGTATTATGGGATAACACACTTGTTATATTCGAAGAATCATCTACCATCTGTATAAAAATCAGTCTGCAGTGATAAGAATCGAGGGCTTTGGAAAATAAGCAGCAATCCAGAAAGAAGTGAGGCAAGGCTTCAGTTTGTCCACCTCCTTTTCAATTATTATATAGAACAGGCAGTAAAGGAAATCAAAGAGGAACTTGGAAAGGGAATCACATCCCAAGGAGACGAAACCAAAACCCTGAGAATTGCTGATGATATTGTTATTTTATCTGAGACTGCGGAAGATCTGGAGAAATTGCTGAGTAGTATGGAGTCTTGGATAAGAAGTACAAGATGAAAATAAGTCCACAACAGAAGTAATGGAGTGCAGTCGAACAAAGTTAGGTGACGCTGGTGATATTAGATAAGGAAATTAAGTTTTAAAGGAAGTAGATGAACTTTGTTACTTGGGTAGTAAAATAACTAACGGGGGCAAAAGTAAGGACGATATAAAATGCAGACTAGCACAAGCAAGGAAGACCCTTATTAAGAAAATAAATTTGCTCACTTCGAACATTGACATAGGAATTACTTGTAGAAAGCTGTTTTTGAAGACTTTCGTCTAGAGCGTGGCATTGTACGGACGATACCTAGCTCAGAAATGGAAGGAAACGAAGCTTTTGAAATGTGGTGTTGCAGAAGAATGCTGAAGGTGAGATGGATAGATCGAATCACGAATGAAGAGATACTGAATCGAATAGGTGAAAGGAGATCAATATGACTGAATTTGACCAGAGGAAGTGGTAGGATTAATCTTAAGATACCCAAGACTTGTTCAGTTGGTTTATGAGGGGAGGCGGTAAGAATGGTAAGGATAGGCCAAGAATGAATATGACAATCAGATTAGAGCAGATGCAAGATGCAGCAGTTATGTAGAAATGAAAAGGTTAGTGCCGGATAAGGTGGAATGGACAGCTGCATTAAACCAGTCTGTGGAGAGATGACTCAAACGAAAACCACATCATTTCAACAGGCTGGATGCAGTTTCTCACCTACGCATTTTGACGTTGAAGAACATCCTTGAGTCTTATGTGTAAGCTAGTCAAATAAAGGAATGGACATGAGAAAATTGTTGAAAAATTTATTTTCATCATTTCTGATATCTTCAAACAATGTGTAGAATAATGCAACTTGCGCTCTTTTTTGATTGAGAGGATGAACCCAACGAAGGAGATCATCTCCTTTATCTTTTACGGCGAAGGCACAACCACAGTGCGGCAATTTATCCACGATTCATTACAAACCAGTGTTCACTCTCAGAACCGATGATCACCAGCGGAAAAAGTCGGTCCCAGTGAAAAGTGTTAGTGTTGCGATGAAATATCGGCCGACTTCTTACTGATCGTTCAAGAACGGTGTGTGTGCAAGCGGCCTCTGTCATAAGGTTGAGACGGGATGAAAGCTGTTGAGGCATGTTTGGTGCCAGCGAGGGAAATATTCGCGTTCAAACGCTCGGAACTGTATGCAAATTAGTAGGACACTCAAATATGGCCATTGAAACTGGCTGTAGGATTCCTTTCCGTGTAAAATAACGCATCAGATCAAACGAGTAGCTTCAAGTTGTTGCAGTTAGTAAGGAAATACTCTGACCACTGGTCGCAACATTCCCCGTTTCAAAATGTGTGCACGGTATGTTGCACAAGCCTAGGTACCGCAATGGCACTATTTGAGCTTAAAATCGCCCCCCTGTCGCAACACTGGTATCTAGTTGATATGGCATGAAGTGTTTGTAACAAACCTCCGGAAACTGGGAAACATAATAGCTGGATGTCTGAAACGAGTCGTAGTCATTTTTCTGGAGGACACAAAGTACACATTTGGACTCCCTGATACTGCCACATCGAGTGTTGTAATAGGAGAAAGACGACAGAAGGCCCAGCAGATTCCATAGGAGTTCTCTAACACGGAAGTAGTGAAGACCTGGACAGGGTCTAACTATAAGCTACGCCACTTATACACATGCTTCGGCGTCGAAGGGTTCCACGCGAAGACCCAGCGGATTCGACACACCAAAGGAGGACTGTATCTGCCGAATCTGTGGTATGTCCTTTTCACGATATCATCTACCGAACTATGTCAGCAGAACGCAACCACCCAGTACATTTGCCAAAGACTGGTGAAGAAATTTGCCGGCCCTGTCGTGTAGGAGTAGCGTGCCTGCCTCTCGCCCGGAGGCACGGGTTCGATTCCCGGCCAGGTCAGGGATTTTTTTCTCGACATGAGGGCTGGTTCGAGGTCCACTCAGCCTACGTGATTATAATTGAGGAGCTATCTGACGGTGAGATTGCGGCCCCGGTCTCGAAAGCCCAGAATAACGGCCGAGAGGATGCGTCGTGCTGACCACACGACCCCTCGTAATCTGCAGGCCTTCGATCTGAGCAGCGGTCGCTGTGGTGTTTGGTTTGGTTAAGGTGAAGGCATTTATTTTATGCACCTGATGTTTTATGTACTCAAGTACGTATGCACATTGTGCTTAATAATAAATATTAGAACAAACGACTCGAGTGGGTTTTAAATCCGGGATCCCCCCTTTTCTAGTGCCACTCGACCGCAGTGCATGACGTAGAGCAGCATGCGTCGTGGTCACCGATCAAATGACGTACCGGTACCTTCATTCCTAGCACACTGTGGGGTAGTGGTCCCGACTTCGAAGGTGAAACGTCATTTAGTAGCATTGTTTTATTTCATGATATCGATTTGGTGGCCTTCCCATGTCAGTTTTTAAAAGGTTTCAGCAGATTCTTTATGGTATTCAAATGTGATCTAAGACTTTTGAATGGTTCTGTACCCTCACGAACTTGCGTCAAAAACGTATGGATAATGCGTAGTGTAAAACTAAACAAGAAAATACTATATCCGCAGGGGATCACCTACTTAGAGAAGAAGAACATGGAGAAAAAGTCAACTGCTTGTGGGCTATACTTCATTTCGGCTAGGTAGCCAGCCAATCTGCGTCACGAACAACAGCCCGCGAGATAGCGAGATATATAGCCGGCTCAAGGAAATTGATTGCCTGCGCGTGAATCACCAACTTGATGCTGGCGGTCTCCTTGGGGAGTTCCGACGACGACGGCGGTTGTGCTCTTCTAAGTTCTTTACTAGCTAACGACGGTCGACAGTTCCTTGAACACTGAACAGATAAATACATATTACTTCTACAATTTAAGTAGTAGAATTTAAATATATATCCCATTCTGGCTAATAATAATAACCAAGCCAGCTGGCAAAATTCAGAGTGGGGAGAGAGAGGAGGAGGGGCGTTCCATGTCTCTTTCACTGGGAGATAAGTCCAAATTCCAGTAGACGATTCCGTATTGAGTAATTAATTTCAGCTTTCAACGCAATTAGCGGAATCATACATTTCTAAAGCCCGTTGCAGAAAGTTGGCAACGAAACTTTTCTGCTTGTATGTATACAATATAACACTGGTATACATTGTATAATGTCACTTGCTTATTTTCGATGTGATGTTCATTTGATTGGACGAAACATGTTATTAACCGTTTAACAAATGTTTTCCTCCACAAATTATATCTTAAATCTTCGTTTATGAAGTTACCAAAAATGTCGAAGCGATTGATTGTTTTTCATGTTCTAATTATTTCCACCGCCAATTCTTTCCATACATCTCTTAATATCAATAAAGAAGTGAACCAATCCCTTCGCGTTCTTCACATTAGATGGCCACAACATAATCAGTTATGTTACCAGCGTTAGGGATCGCTTTCTAAATCTGTAAATCACTTAGTCGCTGCCCAGATTGCACCACGATGGAGGGGAAATGAAAGACTCCCTAGGCCTCGCAAACCTAATACCATCGGGGTCGGAAGAGAACAAGTGTTGGCCATGGGAGGTCGGATGGGAGAGAGAATCAATGCCAGACACAGCTAGGAAAACCCCAGCCATCAACCCAAGCTCCCAAGTTCGGAGTCCCTGATCCCATGTTTAGCCTCCTTTTACGATAGGAGGAGACACAGTGGATGTGATGATGATGACTTTTGTGATAATGCTTGTGGACTTAAGGGGTCCAAAATCCAGGTCAACGGACCCTCATTATGGTACTTGTCGCTCGTAAAGTAGAACCATGGTATTTCCCAGGTTGCGGTACTAATCAAAAGTAGCGTAGATTCACGGTGTTCCACACATTGTGGTATTACTTTCAAGTATTGTACGTCGTACAGGTAACGCAGACCTAGGGTGTTTCTCATATAATGGCGTCATTCGCAGGCAACGCAAACCCATGGTGCACCTCACATAGGTGTACTAATCACAGGGACTCGTACTATCCCGTGGTATTCCTGACATAGTGGGTACTAATCACAGGCAACGCAGAACAACGGTGTCGCTCATATAATGTAGTGGTACTAATCACACGCAAAACCCAGACCCGCAGTGTTTCTCACGTAATGGTACTGATCACAGGCCACGTAAGCCCGTAGTGTTTCGCATATAGTGGTAGGCCTATTAATCACAGGTACTCTTAACCCACAGTGAATCGCTCCCTGTTGCTACTAATCACAAACCGATTGGCACCTAATATAGTGGCCAACTCGCAAGTATAGGCGACCCATGGTGTTCCCTGCGTGATAGTACTAATAACAGGTAGTTTCATGATTCTAATACAATAATCCCTTGGTCGCCCCTATTAGTCACTTCTTACGACAAGCAGGGGATACCGTGGGTGTATTCTTCGTCTGCGCCCCCCACCCACAGGTGGTCACAGTGGACATTTTTTTTTTGCTATTTGCTTTACGTCGCACCAACACAGATAGGTCTTATGGTGACGATGGGATAGGAAAGGCCCAGGAATGGGAAGGAAGCGGCCGTGGCCTTAATTAAGGCACAGCCCCAGCATTTGCCTGGTGTGAAAATGGGAAACCACGGAAAACTATCTTCAGGGCTGCCGACAGTGCGGTTCGAACCCACTATCACCCGAATACTGGATACTGGCCGTGGATATTCAGCCGCCCTCATCCACGAAGGGACCTGGTTAGTGTTAATAAGGATGGTGGCTCAGATGTACTTCCTCTTAAAACAATAGTCACCACCACCAGCACCGAATATAACACCAGTTATTTAATGAGAATAAATTAAATTAAAAATGGAACCAGTGGGCAAGGTGGTTAGCACTTCCTGTCACGTAGCTGTGAGCTTGTATTTGTGAGATAGTGCGTTCGGATCGCACAGTCGGTAGCCCTGAAGATGGTTTTCCGTGCTTTCCCATTTTCATAGCAGACAAACACAGGAGCTGTAGTTTAATTAAGGCCACGGCCGCTCCCTTTCTGTCCTAGCCCTTTCCTGTCCCATCATCTCTAGAAGACCTATCTTACAATCCCCAAATTACCTGTGTGAACGATTTCATAGCCTTTCTGAACACCATGATAAAAACACCAGAGCGCTGAACTCAACACTGGTTGCTATTGCTAAGCATAAATCCTCAACCTACAACAACCCCTTCGCTGCTGTGGCCAGCCGTGAATAGAACTTCCTTCCGCAGGAGGTCACAGGTATATAACCATGGAAGATTTAAAAATAGATGCTCAAAATATCTCCATGAGACTGGTTCGTAGTGCGAAGTCTTCTTCTCCTTCTTCTCCTATCATTCATCAATAGCGTTCGAGAGTACTCAACTGTGGTTCCCCGGATAAGTTATCCTTATCCCGATCCCCATTTTGTGATGTTTTTCGTCCACAGTAATACCCTGAAATCTGTAACATTCGTCACTTTGAGAACTTGCTGGAGTCGGTCAATTGTAAATAAGTAGGTTTATCTATATTATTATTATTATTATTATTATTATTATTATTATTATTATTATTATTATTATTATTATTATTGTAATTCGTTGTATTTTAATTTCTTCGTAGATATTGTTACGTGCCAGCTCCACGGTAGACCCTTTCGGTACTTCCAGGAATGACTCACACGACCTGGGATCTCCCAGCCAGCTTGTAATTTTCCGTGTATTGTTCTCTTCGGCCGGTTTACCTGCGATTTTTTTTAGAGATTCATCGGGAATGTTCTGCCTCTACTGACATCGCGAATTTTCTGGCTCAACTTACGCGAGCTATAAAAAGGGAGACTAGCCGCGGACAGTAAGTGTCAGTTGGGCTCTGAGGTGGAGTCGGTGTGAGACTCGGTGTGTTGTGATTCGGTGGGTGGGCTGAGGTGTTGGCTGTCGCTAGTGTCCCACCGAGGTCTGAACCAGATGCTGTTGCGGTAGTGTCGGAGAGACGAGTGAATGGGTGGACTGGCGACGACGGAACGGAAGACTACGCCGTGTGTTCGTGTATTTCTGCGTGAGTCAGCGAGGGAAGTCACTGTCGCGAGTGTGAAGGTAAATGGACCTGTTCTGATGTTCGCTGTTGTGAGTATCGTCCTGCTGTTGCATACTGTTGCGTTGTTTAGTTGTTCACTGCATGTAACTCTGTAAATTACTGGACTCTCTGTGGAATCGAACCAACAAACAGTCATCGTATGTTGTGTAACCAGTGGCACTGTGTTAAAATCCACCGGTCTACACACAGCTGCTGTATTAGTTGACTGGATTTGGGAAAGTGAAAGTAAGGATTAAGTGTCCCCAGTCCCCAGGTAGAGTAGCGGGCTGAACCTCCTCCTGCGTCATAAGGAAGAGCAATTTGTAAATAGAGAGTAATTAAGTGTGGACTTTCACAGCTGGTCAGAACTGTGAGTGTTTACATATATGTGTGTGTGCATTTCTTGGGTAATACTGAGATAAATTAGAGTAATGAAACAGAAGGTGTTTTTTCGTAACAATATTATATCGTTCTACAGTAGGATAGTAATTTGTTTCAGTCTCTTTTTTCATTTATTCAATATTTTAATGTTTTTATTTATGTTATTTTTGTATTTCACTGGTTATGTATAAGACAGGGACACGTGTTCCTAACTTTGTCGGTTAAAATAAACCATATTTATCTACCTATGTGAATCTGTGTGACGACAGAACACTAGGAAGAAAAGAAAAAATGGAACTGTGAAAAACAAGAATATTCCAGGTAAGGATAAGCCTCCGACGTACACCAGGATGGGAGATACAACTCAGCGAGTAATAACTGCGCAGAGGAGCTGATAAATGTTCTTGAGACCACAATAACGACGTTGTGATGTAGAGAGAGTACACTGGCGCTAGCCTCAAAAACAATTAGGATTCCAGCGCGCCGCGCTAACGAACGTGTGTTTTGTTGCCGCTACCAGCAAGAACTTCCTCCTGTCTTGACCGGCGTGAGAAATGATCCTCCTTGAAGCTTTCTTCCCCAGGTATAGCGATATTCCACCAAGTGCTACATTCAAAGCAAACATAGATCTAGAAGCTGGTCGCTTCAAGACTCCAATAATAATACTAAAAACAAAATTTATAAAAACATTGTATTAACACACATCTTTTCTTTTACATAAAGTGCATGAATTAAATTTTTTCATGTTTTATTTGTAATTATATTGCTAATTTAAACGCTCAGGATCGGGTCGGTGGATGGTACGAGTAACATTGAAACAATATAAAATACTATATTGTTACATTAACAAAACACATGTATCCTTATAGAGCTTCCGGATAAACTATATAGAGTGTTCTTCCACTTTGGAGTTAAGATGTATAGAGTGTTCGCCTTTCCAACTCTTGAACAACCCACGCTACAGTTCAGCAACGGTTTCCTAAAGTTGAGTCCTACAAATTTAAGTGATTTTCCTTGTGCTTTGTTGTTCCTCACAGAATAACTCTAACGGGGAATAGCAGACGTCTAAACTGGAACGGTACATCCGAAGGGATCATTTGAATCCAAGGAATTAATATTACTTCGCCCGCAAAGTGTCCAGTCATGATGGTTGCTTCAATAATATTCGGCACCAGTGTCTTGACTGAGAGCCATGTTCCATTGCAGAAGGAAGAAGGATTATCGGTGCTACTATCGCCCGCTCCAAGATATTCGAGGATACTCCACGTGACACCAAGTTGTTCAAAAGCTCTGTCGTGTAGTTAACAGTCTCGTCTGTATTACCAGCCATGTCGATATACATGCACATTTGTAGAACATCGGATAATTCTTGTAAAATTTGCTTGTTGATGATGATGACAGCACTTCTTGGAGCTAGAGTTGCTCTTTGACACAACAGTGCGGTATCCGTGATATGCTGTGGCCGCCTATGTTAAAAATTAGAGATCTCTGCGTGCCGTAGATATGGCTGGGCATCGCACACCTACACACAGGAAAACACTTCCGATTATCACGGACTGAATATGGTTCCTAGTATCGAGGACCGAAAATGGTTTCCTATGCCATGGACTTAAATGACACTTTGACTGATGTACACTGAGTGGCCAAAAATCATGGGAAGACACTGAATGTGATGTTAATAACGAGTTGCGCCTCCGCGATACCTCAAAATGACAGCAACACGGTGAGGCATCGACTCTACAAGGTATTGGAATCGCTGGAGGAATCTGGACCCGCGCATCTTGGACAACTGGTCTAGTGCAGTTGGTGCAAGGTTCAGGGAACGTGCATTGCATCGACAACACCCCATAAATGCTAGACTGGATTAAGGTCGGGGGATCTGGACGGCCAATCCATGGTCGCAACTTCACTGGAGTGCGCCTCCAACGATCTGCGTGCCACTACAGAGTTGTGACATGGCGCACTGTCCTGTTGAAACATGGCATAACCATCAGGGTACTCTAGGGCCAAAAATGGATGCAGATGGTCCGAAAGCATGCCCACATGATGTGCACCTGTCAGCGCTCCCTGCAGCAGGAAAATGGGGCCTGATTGCGACCATGAAAATGCCACCCAGAGCAGAGCTGAGCCACCTCCGGCATGGGCACAACCTTGCTCACACGCAGGATCCATAACTTAATGGAGCATACGCCACAGTCTCACGCGCCCATCAGCTCGATAACCTGGAACCGGGATTCATCGGGCCATACCACATGCCGCAACTATTCCATGATCCACTGCCGATGTTCGCGGGCCCATGCACGTCGTTGAGCTCTGTGTGGAGGTGACGGCAAAGAGAAACTAGTTCGTCGTCGGCTGGTGAAGCCCATGCGGTGCAGTTGCGTCCTCACAGTCCTGGTAGAAATGGGTCCCTGCCTCCCAACATTCACGTGGGCGGTGATCTGACTCACAGTAGCCCGTTGAGCGCCCAGTATGGGTCTGCGGAGGCGACGTGATGTCTGTTCGTTAAACACCTGTGGTCTTCCCGTACGGCGATTTAAGCAGTTGGTAACATTCTCTCTGCGATATTGAAGATCCACCCTCGACACTGTTGACCTCAGAAACCCGAAATCGCGTGTAATTTCCGTAATGCTTTGACCCATGTCCTGTGCACCAATGATCATCCCACATTCAAAGTCGGTTAATTCGCAACGTGTTGTCATCTTCGGGACACTGGTGTCTGTGTCAGACTGCTCAGCTACGCTCAGGGGTCATACACGGAACATTTTCTAATGGTACACCTCTTCCCGTGACTTTTGGCCACACAGTGTATGTATTACTATTCCTAGTATATTATTATCATGTATCTTATATACAATATGTCTCCTCTAAATAATGTAATAAAACATAAGATTGGGTTAGTTGAAAGAAAAGATGGTTCACGTTCGTTTGGTATGGCGAAATTCTCGTATTTCCTAAAATTTTAAGTCAATGAAATGAATATTAGATAAATATTGAAATGAGAATGTTAAGATGGATGAGCGGAGTTGCAAGAAACGATAGGATAAGGAATGATTACATCAGAGGATCAGTGAAAGTGGAACCCATAGAAAAGAAAGTTGAAGAAAGTATACTGAGCATACCGCAGAATATTTAGTTCCATTCCTGACTGCCTTTGCACGCAGGTAAGCTATTCATGTTTAGTGTAGAATTATTATACCCCAGGCCTGTAAGTCTCTCCACAGCTGGAAGTCATTGTTTATAAATTTTTCGACTTCCAAACAGATAATCGAACCTACTTCCTTCAAAATAACCCAAACATGTAATTTCTATCTCGGCTAAGCAGCCCCGAAGAACGTCATAAAGGTAATATTAGTTTTCTTTTTTTTTTTTTTTAAGAACTTGCTTCACGTAGCACCGACATAGATAGGTCTTATGGCGACATTGGGATACAAAAGGCTTAGGAGTGAGAAGGAACGAGCCGTTGCCTTCATTAAGGTACAGCCCCAGCATTTGCCTGGTGTGAAAATGGGAAAGCACGGAAAACCATTTTCAGGGTTGCCATCAGTGGGGTTCGAACCCACTAACTCCCGGATGCAAGATAACAGCTGCAAGCCGCTAACCGCACGGCCAACTCGCCCAGTAAAGGTGATATTAAAGTAAAGAACACCTATCATAAGTAAGCGAGTGTACCGAGCGGTTAAAGGCGCACAATTATTAGCTCGCAATCGGGAGATAGTGGGTTCGAATCCCACCGTCGGCAGTCCTGAAAATGGTGTTCCGTGGTTTCCCAGTTTTACACTAGGCAAATGCTGGAGCTGCACCTTAATTAAAACCACGGCCGCTTCCTTCCCAAAAGTCTTTCCGATCCTTCCGTCACCGAAAACCTTCAATGTGTTAGTGCGTCGTTAAACAAGTAGTAAAAAATAAAAGAGAAAAATGCCAGATTCAGCTCCGAGCACGTATCAGAAGATTCAAGGTCCTGTAGATAGAGTCATGTAAACAACATTAGTTATTTTTATTGTTTCTCATCTGAACTCTACATCACTGTCAAAAGGCACAGCACAAGTTACTGAAATATACGTTGCCATGTGGATGACGGAAACGAGGAGGAGAGAACCAAAACACAATACGCTAGACGGAATCGGATAGATCTCGACACATACACTCACTAGTTTGCGAGCCGGAAGAATACAGTATGCGTGTGTTGAACTAACTGGGCACACATCGACTGGGGAAATCAGCGAGACACGCGTTCTGAAAGGTTAACAGCTCTATTGAAAATATCTCTATGAGCGATGACGTATTAAGACATAGAGATGAACAATAAGAATACTTGTACGAGATATCATGTGCTGGGTGAAACAGCAAAATGCTGCAGCAGGGTGAGTGAGACAGTCCAATTGTGTGCACCGCACCCTCATTATGTTGAGTCCTACACATTCATACCTGCATTATCTACATATATAAAAGGCTAATCTCACCGCTGCATACCGTGGTTCAAATCTCGGTCACTCCATGTGGGATTAATGCTGGACAAAGCGGAGGCGGGACAAGTTTTTCTCCGGGTAAACCGGTTTTCCCTGTCATCTCTCATTCCAGCAATACTCTGCATTCTCATTTCATAGCATCTATCAGTCATCACTTTGGGAGTGGCGACCCCATCGTACTAACAGCCTATATCAGGGCCTCTCAGGATGCATGCGCGTGGTGCATGCACTGTGCACGGTGCAAAAGACGACTTGGCTTGGTTGATCAAAGTGCAGACCCCCACTCCTCGCTTTGGAGCAATAGCGCTAACTCTCTCTTTCCTCACGCCTGTCTCGCTCGCTCCCCCTGTCTCCCTCTCCCCCACTTGCGCCGTAGCGCTCCAAATCCGGGCTGAGTTGAGCCGAGTATAGCCGAGTAGAGCCGAGCATAGCCGAGTAGCCCAGAGACGAAGCGTTGATCCGAGCCATACCGAGCGGCACCGAGCGGCACCGATGCACAGTGCACGGAGCTCTAGCGGCTCGCTCTGCACGCGTGAGGTTTTGGGCGTTTGAGAGGCCCTGGCCTATATCTATATGATTCATTTCATTACATCCCTGACCCGGTAAATGACTGGAAAGCTGGTTGTAGATTTTCATTTTCATAAAAGGCTAGCATGTACAGTATGTGGCTCTGTTATTCGTACAGGCTTCAATTTCTTATCAAGCCTCGTATATTCACATAAACGATTGAAAAACTGAAATAAAACGTACATTATGGGCAAAAACATGGTTTGTCAATGATAATTCGTTAGTCAAAACCACACTTATTTACATACAGACAGGAAGATTTGATATGAATGTGCCGACATCGACAAGTTGTGTTCGTACAAATGGACATGACGATACGCACCGTTTGTTTGCGGAGCACGGAAAAGTCTCAGTGACAACATACGACTGGTCAAGTGCATTAGTCTTCTTAGTGCATCTGTGGTGGGCATGGATAGGAGTGCAGAGTTAAGTACGGAGCTTAGGAACACTATACTTAAACTGGCACTTGATGGATATTCATTATGAAACATTGGGCAGCTGGTCAATAGAACACATTCTACGGTGCAATATGTGGTTGATAAATGTAAATACCAACACACTATAAAGAACACGCCAAGGAAACCCAGGAGAAAGTGTTTAACTGAAAGGGAACGACAGTCACTTGTTCGGCTGATAAAGTCAAATTCCAAATTAAATGCACCAGTATTGAGGCAACTCACGAGGGACGAATTGGAAAGAAGATCAGCAACCACACCATCCGTCGGATCCTGTATCGGCATGGGTACTACGGAAGAATTCCTCGGATAAGGCCATACGTAAGTAGAAGAAACAGACGGCTTAGACTAACATTCGCTAAGGAGCGTATAAATAAGGAGAACGAATTCTGGAATTAAGTTTTCTGGTCTGATGTGACAAAAATAAACCTTTTCGGGTCAGATGGCATCAACATAATATCGAGAAAAATTGGTACGGACAGTGATGTGGCAAATACACTCCCAACTGTAAAATACGGTGGTGGGTCTGTATAGCTTTTGGGCTTTATGCGAGCCACGGGTGTGGGTAACATACATTTCATTGATGGAATAGTGAACAAGGAGGGCTATAATGTAATCCCGAGGGCAAACATGAAGCAGAATGCCGAAAAAGATGGGGATGCTACCTGTTTATATTTTCCAGCATGATAATGATCCAAAACACACTGCTGACATTAATGAGACCTGGTTGATCTGGAATATTCCTAAGCAGCTTAGAACACCTCCCCAGTCTCCGAATTTAAATTCCATCGAACATATTTGGGCTACGTTGAAGAGGTATATCCGTAGGCAACGAAGGAGGAACTTATAAGTGTAATTCTTCAGAAATGGCAGAAAATCAGCCTGGGCATGTGCAAGAAATTAGTGTATTATATACGGTGACGATGCCTTTACTTTCAAGATCAAATCATTAAATGATCACTTCAATAATTGCAGGCGAAGGCACGCAATACATTCTGTACTTAGGAGGTTGCTAAGCGACTAACACTGTCAAGTAAGAGAATATACACATTCTCTGATGGTGGAAAAATACTATTCTCTGCTAGATACTCTCTGATTCACTGACCTTTCCAAGCTTCTCAATATGCTCAACAGGTAGGAGAACGTTTCGAATAACCTACATGCTACCCAAGAGAAAACAGTCTACGTACGTACAGACGGGAAGGTATCAAGTCGACAAGCCTTCTGTATGACCATTAATAAGACGCAGGGACAAACCTTGAAAAAGTGGGTTCCTACTTACCGGTATCACTATTCAGCCACGGCCAACTGTATGTTGCACTGTCTCGGGCAAAATCGTTTGAAAATGTTAATATCAAGATACGGCCGAATGGTCAAAGCACAGAGAATACTGTATGGAAAGAAGCTTTATAAACTAAATTACGAATGAATCAGTTGTTATGTACCAGTTTCAAATGTTCATGAAACTATTGAAAAGTGCAGCATATCAAGACGAGTTATCTGATTTATAAGGAATGGTGCGGAGCAGCACGGGGCCACTAGTTACCATTTACTTTTCTTAAATTGTACATTTACAATTTAGGAGTGGTAGATTGGAGAAAGGGCAAGCCCCACATACACGGAAGTGCCTCCATCCCCTCAACGGTAGAAAAAAAACCCCACAGCATTCTAACAGAGCTGTATCGGGGTCACGGCCACAAATTTTGAGGTAGAAAACGTATCGCGTGGTAGGAAATGTCCAAATACACAGTACGAGTTTGAAATTTTATCGTTAATATTTTACGCCTTAATTCGAAGCAAATTAACACACCTTTAAGACAAATTCGAAGTACGATGGGACTTCAAAGAGTACGTTACATATAACTAGGAAAGCCCAGTAACTTTCATTGAATGCTGCACTACACAACAATGTGACACAGATACATGACACTATTTTTCAACATAGTCACCAAGTCTCTATAAACAACGATCTGAACGATGTACCAATCGTTCAATTCCCCGACGATAGAGATTCATTCCTTGGTCACGGAGCCATTAGAGAACCGCTGTGTGAACTTCCTCATCGTTGAAAAATCTCTTTTCCCCCATATGATCTTTCAGCTTACCAAAAAGATAGATGATGATGATGATGATTGTTGTTTAAACGGGCCTAAAAGCTAGGTCATCGGCCTCTAATAGTAAGAGGAGAACGAAACTAAAATTAAAACGTCAAAATTTATCCACCGACTACAATCTAAAACGAATGATGACGAAAAAGTGGTAGTGAAACAATAACAATCAGTGGATCCAAGTCACAAAGCCTGAATTACTGGGATGATGCATTATTATTTAGAGGGGTCTAAAATCCCGGTCGCCGGCACCTCCTAATGATCACTCGGGGGTTAAACCATGATGTTCCTTCTATAGTGGTACTAATCAGAGGTAACGCAGACTCATGGTGTTTCTCTAATGGTGGTACTAATCACAGGAAATGTAGACCTATCGTATATCGCACACAATGTCATCACTCACACGTAACACAAATCCATGGTGCTTCGCACATAGTGGGACTAATCGCAGCCAACGTACACCCATAATATTTCTCGTAAAGTGGTACTACTCACAGGTAGCGAAGATCTATTCTGAACACAGGCGAACCGACAAATTCCAGCACAGCGTTACGGCACATGGACATTAGTTCGCGCAGCCGAATGACCGCTCCCCCGCTTCGGTGGAATACACACGATCGTAGACCCTAATAACCACAAAACCATGGTGTTCCTCACATGGTGGTACTATCTGCAAGTAACTCGACCCATGGTGTTCCTCACGTAATGGTGCTAAGCACAAGTAGTTCCATAGTTCTAATGTCATCATCCCTTGGTCGCTCCTTGTAGTCGGCTCTTACGACAGGCAGGCGATACCGCGGGTGTATTCTTCGTCTGCGTCCCCTACCCACAGGGGGGTTGAAAAGATAGAAATATCATGGTGCAAGATCTGGACCTCCCATCGAAAACGTTGAAGCAAAGCTTGTGTTGTGCACGTCGTATGGGGTGTTACGTTGTCGTGCAGGAGAGCAATGCCTTTGTTTAATTTTCCACGTCTCTTGTTCTTTATGCCGTTGCGCAGCGACGTCGGTGTTGCAGAGTAAGAATCTGCATTAACGGTTGTACCCTTTTTTTCTGCAATTGGCTTTACGTCGCACCGACACACACAGGTCTTATAGCGACGATGGGACAGAAAAGGGCTAGGACTGGGAAGGAAGCGGCCGTGGCCTTAATTAAGGTACAGTTACAGCATCTGCCTGGTGCGAAAACGCGAAACCACGGAAAACCATCTTCAGGGCTGCCGACAGTGGGGTTCGAACCCACTATCTCCCAAATACGGGATACTGGCCGCACTTAAGCGACTGCAGCTATCGAGCTCGGTGGTTGTACCCTTTCCCACAAACTCTGTGTACACAGGCCAAGAAAAAGGTTCCCATGACCTTCCCTGCTAATGGCGCAACTTTGCATTTCTGCCATGCAGGCGAGGAAGTGTGTCTCCATTCCACAGACGCTTTTTTTTTTGTTTGAGGTGTGAAATGTTGCACCATTCTCTCATCGCCAGTTAATTGCGTGTCTTAGGAAATCATTGCCTTCGATGGAGTAACGCTGAAGAAGTCCAGAGACTCTATAAAGCTTGCGTCTTTGTGTGTAGTTATCAGTGATCGCAGAACTCAGCGTGAGCACAATTTCCGATACTGCAGATGATCTCGGACGACCGAATGAGCACTACCTATTGAGATGCCGCGAATTATTTTCTCAATTGCCTGGACATTGTCGTTTGAGGTCGATGTTGACGGCGTTCCTTCCCGATCACCATCACCCATATCCGTGCCGTCCTGGTCAAACTGTTGACACCATTTCTCTTTCATATTCCGCCAGAATTTTACGGTGAATCTCTGGGTAATGTAGACGTTTTGCCTACACCAATCGTACTGTTCCGCGTACTTGAACTTCGGAGGACATTTCCAGTTGACGCGCCATTTCACTCGCACACTGTGCTATATCTGTTATCAGTAACGCAGGAGGACTATGTCTACAGGAAGCTCGGGACATGTACTCTCTTCTGACAATGCGCCATTTGTGTGTAATGTTCTTATTGTGGGACGAAATGTGCAAATTACAATGGATACGCGTACAATGGATACGCGTTATGAAAAGTAATATACGAAAGAAATCAGCCTCAAAATTACGGGCGAAATTTAAAACTTTCTATTTGTACCACACAGAGCAGTGAGAGCTTCGATGAGTGCATTGGAGGTTCATTATGCATCTTGGAGGGGTCTAGCGGCAATTAAATCAAACGACAATACTTACCTCGGAAAAGAGCAGCTGAAGAGAACAGTTTTTAAATTAAAACGGAACATCGACATGAAAAATGTATTTTTCAAAAACTTTTATAATCCTGACTAGGAGAAATATACACATCACAGATGAATAAAAGTGCTGCATACTAAATTTTGAACATCTGTTCAGGCGAATAGAAATTGTTTTAAATTAGGATAGAACATAAGCAGATCCATCTTTCACCGCCCCACTCAACACTCCCCACATATTTTAATTAATTCTATCTTTTTTAAATTAATATATTTAAGCATAAAAGGTACATTTTGAAATGATTTTTGAGAAGAAAAATATCTTTGTAATTTCACCTATGCAATGTAATGCAACTGAAGATGTTCCTAAGGAACGAAACATGTACAAAACAATTAATTTACTTAAAGCAAATATGTAGTATCAAACTTTTATTGATTTAATGTACAACCTTGCGTTCCACTTAAGGAGTTTATTTATTTATTTATTTATTTATTTATTTATTTATTTATTTATTTATTTATTTATTTATTTGCGAAAGTAAAAAACACACTCGGATGGATTCACAAACTTCATCGGCGCGAGCGGAGCCGGGAGTATGAGCTAGTAAGGAATACAACAGTGGTATGAAAAAAAATGAAATGGCGTGCCGGGAGTTTCCGAGGACAAGTTCGGTTCGCCAGGTGATGGTCATCAAAAAGACAACAGTGGTGATTCAAGAAAAAAGTAAGTGATCCAAATTCAGACAAAGTGTTACAGGTGATAACTCTTCGTTCTGGGAGAGGGTGTTGAAGTTGAGCTGTAGCATTGCTAAGGGAAATGTATTGCATTGGGATTATCGGTAGTGTCACGACCCGTAAGCAGTTCGTGGCAACAATATGAATAGGCACGATTCTTTTACCAAGATCCTTGCTTTAGGTATTTTAAATGGTACGGTTTCAGTTCTGTTAGTTGAACGAAGCTAACTTCGCTTATTTTAAGTGTGTTACATGAACAGTGTGTTCGTGTGGCCTGGTGGATAGCAATCAATGTAATTTCAGTCTTCAGTAGATGTGTTGTGCTTTGTCTAATCTAGCTCGCGCGAACACATGCATTGGCACGTTGATGGCGTTATAATCATTATCACTTCATTAGTATCTACTAATCATCCTGTAATGGTCGCTCTTACCTAGATGATAATTAGATGGCGGCACAACACATACACGGGTCTACAAGATGACAGCAGTACGGTCTGCAGAAAAAGTATTCTACTAGAATACCCCGACACCTGAGTGTCATTTTGTTTCTAACATTACATCCTCCAGAACGAACAAAAACATTACATTTACTTATCTTCTTCTTAGCATTTTCCCCACACGTACATGGCCCGATCTTCGCATCGTTAGTCGGATATGTCAAGCAGACAAGAATTCGGTCTTCAAGTGGCGACGGCTGCACTCAGACCGACCAACCGCACATCTGCATTCAGGAGGTAGAGAGGAGTTGATTTCTACCGTCGGCTGTCCTGAGAATGGTTTTCTGTAGTTTTCCATTCTCCTGAACTGAGGCAAATGCCGGGAGAGTTCCTAGTAAAGGACACGGCCGCCAACCCCGTCACATTCTCCACCCTTCAGTGGCCCGTCTCCCTCCTTCAAGGTAGGAATAAAAGCAATATAGCAGTAGTAGCAGCACCCAGCATTTGCTTCTCTAAAGTGATGTCTGTGGAAAAGAGTCGACACCTCTATCGTTACCAAGATTCGCCTTTTCCGCATCGCGATCCATCTTGTTCCATTCCTCTCTACGGTCCACCCTATCTCTTCACTGACAGCTCAAAACATATGACGTACTGAAGCATCTCGTCTCCTTACTCCCAAGTCTCGCCAGCCCAAAGTTTGCAACATTTTCGTAACGCTACTGCTTTGCCGGAAATCACCCAGAACAAATCGTTCCGCTTTCCTTTCGATCTTCTGCAGTTGTCGATTCAAGTAGTCCTGGTGTGGGCCCCATTCACTAGAACCAAACTCGAATCGGGGTCTTACCAGAGAATTATACGCCCTCTCTTTTACATCCTTGCTACAGCCCCTAAATACTCTCATAACCACGTGAAGAGAAAAGTAACCTTTTTTTAACCACCTCGTTAATATGATTACCCCAAAGAAAATCATTCCTTATATTAACACCTGGGTACTTACAGTGTTCCCCATAGGGTACTATCACTCCATCAACACAGTAATTAAAACTGAGAGAACTTTTCCTCTTAGTGAAACTTCCAACCTGACTTTTCATCCCTTTTACCATCATATTGCACGCTCGCCAAACAAATTATACACTATGTCAGCGAGACTAGTGGAGGAACCACCATCCGAACAAAAGTTATGCGTCGATGCAGTTGCTAGTCGTGGGCACTAAGTGAATCCCAAGACGCCATTGTGCCATCATCGCATTCGACGCCGCCCAACAGGGTTGAGGCACAACCGCAGTGTCTACCATGCTAGGAGGATGAGGAAGATTGATGGCACCTGTTTTTAAGTACAGTATCCGTCTGCTTTATAATATCGAAAATCTTTCTAACCTACAAGCTTTGAAGGGTACCAAGCATGTAAAGCCAATAGGGAACATGCATGATCCGGGGTTTTAATTAAAAATATGCTAATCTGATACAAAATTACATGCAGAATTCAAAAATGTGATCAGAATGTACAAATAATAACTCCAAACATGATAAAAATCTACGAAAATGTCATGTCACGCAAGTACGCGATCTCATTGGCCTGACGTCATCGTACAGGTTGACTGAATTAGCAGACGAAATAACACGTAGTGTGCTGTGAGAAGCAGGATACACTTCGCGTATTTCTACTTTACGTTAGTGTCTAGTATGGTTAAATTCGAGGTCTATACATTGGATAATAATCTGAGTGGTATATTTTAGACTTAAAATGAATCCTGCGCAGACAGTGAGGCAGAAAACTTATAAATGGTGTAGAGTTCCGATGTGCAATAGCACATCGCATACCATCCCAAACAAATTGTTTATAAACGTTCCAAAGACGCTAATACTAGGGAGAAATGGATTTTGGCGACCTGGAGAAATGCTGGTGATATATCGGAAAAGTCTACAGTTTATTTTTTTGAAGATTTTAACGTAAGATGAATTTGTTTGAATTTTCAAATAACTTTTCCATGTCAGCTGTTCTAGTGGTAAAACTTTAAATTTTAATGTATGATGCTTTATTTAAATGCTTCAATTACATCTTGGAACATGAAAGTAATAAATGGTGCATTAAATAATGCTGATTATTAAAGTATTCTCCAAACCTAACCTATGTTTTGGGTGATCCATGTCAAGATAATAAATCAAAGGGGTTATGAACCATTTTGACAGCTCTAATTCTACCAATATATCTTGGCATGGGACAGTTATGTATGTCTTTATTGAAGAGCTTAATTGGTAAAAACAAAGGGTAAAAATACCGCGCGAGTTGGCCGTGCGGTTAGGAGCGCGCAGCTGCGAGCTCGCATCCGGGAGATAGTGGGTTTTGAACCCCACTGCCGGCAGCCCTGAAGATGGTTTTCCGTGGTTTCCCCATTTTCACACCAGGCAAATGCTGAGGCTGTACCTAAGGCCACGGCCGCTTTGTTCCCATTCCTAGGCCTTTCCTGTCCCATCGTCGCCATTATGTGACGGTGTGACGTAAAGCAAACAGAAAAAAATTAAAGTCACAGCACCCAAAGACATTCCTGTATTGAGCGACTAAAATGTCACCAGGACACTTTTCTTTCCTGATATGCTCAGCTTGTTAAAAGCCAAATGTAATTAATGTTACTGGCTTCACGCCCCGCTAACTACTTCTACGATTTTCGGAGACGCCGATGTGCAGGAATTTAGTCCTGCAGGAGTTATTTTTACGTGCCAGTAAATCTACCGACACGAGGCTGACGTATTTGAGCACCTTCAACTACCACCGGACTGAACCAGGATCGAACCTGCCAACTTGGGGTCAGAAAGCCAGCACCTCAACAGTCTGAACCACTCAGCCCGACTTGTGAAAACTAGATGAAGTCATATTTACCTTTATCATGTTTAACTTTTTCCCTCCACAAAGATATTCAATTCTCTTTCATGGGCCCCGGTAGTGGGTAGGCCAGTTGTCCCAACCATAAATATATATTTTTTGGGGAATGATAGATTATAGCCCTATAGTACTATGATCTTTCTTTCTTTCCTTCTTTCTTTCTTTCTTTCTTAATCAGTTTATCCTTCAGGGTTGGTTTTCTCTCGGACTCAGCGAGGGATTTCACCTCTACCACTTCAAGGGCAGTGTCCTGGAACGTGAGACTTTGAGTATGGTGATGAAACTGGTGAGGAGGGCCATTACCTCGCCCAGGAGGCCTCACCTGTTATGCTCAACAGGGGCCTTGTTGGAGGATGGGAGGATCGGAAGGGATAGACAAGGAAGAGGGAAGGAAACGGCCGTGGCCTTAGGTGCCTGGAGGAGAAGTAGGAAAATACGAAAAACCACTTCGAGGATGGCTGAGGTGGGATTTGAAACCCTTCTACTCAGTTGACCTCCCGAGGCTGAGTAGACCCCGTTCCAGCCCTCGTACTATTTGTTTTCAACTTTCATGGCAGAGCCGGGAATCGAAACCGGGCCTCCGGGAGTGGCACACATTAACCACTACACCACAGAAGCGGACTAGTACTACAATGCTACCTATATGTTTATGTTAGTGCTGAAATCCGATTTCTTACTTTACTAATGCTGAAAGCCCGAAAATGTAATGTTATTCTTTAATAGGGGAATCAGTCTAGAAGGAAATGTTGAAAGTGATGTGATATCTATCCAGGTTCAGTTGTTATCCTAATACTATGGGTTACAGTACATTGCACGAATATAAAAGATGCCACTTACAAACTTGTTTTTTATCCGCGAAATTCTGCGGCCACAAAAGTCACTATTTTTCAAGAATGACGACATCTACACATGATAGATTGTCTGATTGTGCTGTTTCGAACCTTCTTTCTGTCATTTTGAAGTTATTCGCGATCATGAATAATAAACAATCGGCTTTTAGCAACGGCTGATGCATAACGGCTGGTTGAGCTCCATGCGGTACTGGATCGTGACGTCACAGCGCGCCGCTTACGTCAGAGGCCGTTTCACTCGCCTTGCGGAAAGGCACTATTAAATATTTTTTTAATGGTAGAAAACAAGGCGACATACCACAATGTAATACGTTTACATACCATTTCATTGGTGTACTTTTCAAAAAAAATATTTTTGAAAATGATGCATGTTCCCATAGGGAACATGCATGATCCGGGGTTTTAATTAAAAATATGCTAATCTGATTCAAAATTTCATGCAGAATTCAAAAATGTGATCAGAATGTACAAATAATAACTCCAAACGTGATTAAAATCTACGAAAATGTCACGTCACGCAAGCACGCGATCTCATTGGTCTGACGTCATCGTACAGGTTGACTGAATTAGCAGACGAAATAACACATAGTGTGCTGTGAGAAGCAGGATACACTTCGCGTATTTCTACTTTACGTTAGTGTCTAGTATGGTTAAATTCGAGGTCTATACATTGGATAATAATCTGAGTGGTATATTTTAGACTTAAAATGAATCCTGCGCAGACAGTGAGGCAGAAAACTTACAAATGGTGTAGAGTTCCGATGTGCAATAGCACATCGCATACCATACCAAACAAATTGTTTATAAATGTTCCAAAGACGCTAAAACTAGGAAGAAATGGATTTTGGCGAGCCGGAGAAATGCTGGTGATATATCGGAAAAGCCAACATTTTATTTTTATTTTTTTAATATTTTAACGTAAGATGAATTTGTTTGAATTTTCAAATCACTTTTCCATGTCAGCTGTTCTAGTGGTAAAACTTTAAATTTTAATGTATGATGCTTTATTAAAATGCTTCAATTACATCTTGGAATATGAAAGTAATAAACAGTGCATTAAATAATGCTGATTATTAAAGTATTCTCCAAACCTAACCTATGTTTTGGGTGATCCATGTCAAGATAATAAATCAAAGGGGTTATGAACCATTTTGACAGCTCTAATTCTACCAATATATCTTGGCATGGGACAGTTATGTATGTCTTTATTGAAGAGCTTAATTGGTAAAGAAATTTAGGCTATATCTAAATACTCTATAATGTAACAAAGAATAGACGTGTACATCACGAAAGGAAGCAATGTGAACTTAACAAATGTATAACTCTACACAAAACCAATGCTTGTCTGTTGGGGTCTTATAAGTTAACAATGCTCAATTATAATAATTATCATAATATTAATGAAATAAATAACATAATTGCACACAGGTGAAAATAGTGATGTAGGTGTTTAAAATATTATCCAACTTAGCCTAAGTTTTAGGTTATACAAGCCAAGTCAATAAACCGAAGGGTAAAAATACCGCGCGAGTTGGCCGTGCGGTTAGGAGCGCGCAGCTGTGAGCTCGCATCCGGGAGATAGTGGGTTTTGAACCCCACTGCCGGCAGCCCTGAAGATGGTTTTCCGTGGTTTCCCATTTTCACACCAGGCAAATGCTGAGGCTGTACCTAAGGCCACGGCCGCTTTGTTCCCATTCCTATGCCTTTCCTGTCCCATCGTCGCCATAAGACCTATATGTGACGGTGTGACGTAAAGCAAAAAAAAAAAAAAAGTAAAAGTCACAGCACCCAAAGACATTCCTGTATTGAGCGACTAAAATGTCACCAGGACACTTTTCTTTCCTGATATGTTCAGCTTGTTAAAAGCCAAATGTAATTAATGTTATTGGCTTCACGCCCCGCTAACTACTTCTACGATTTTCGGAGACGGCGGTGTGCAGGAATTTAGTCCTGCAGGAGTTCTTTTACGTGCCAGTAAATCTACCGACACGAGGCTGACGTATTTGAGCACCTTCAACTACCACTGGACTGAACCAAGTTGGGGTCAGAAGGCCAGCACCTCAACAGTCTGAACCACTCAGCCCGACTTGTGAAAACTAGATGAAGTCATATTTATCTTTATCATGTTTAACTTTTTCCCTCCGCAAAGATATTTAATTCTCTTTCATGGGCCCTGGAAGTGGGTAGGCCAGTTGTCCCAACCATAAATATATATTTTTTGGGGAATGATAGATTATAGCCCTATAGTACTATGATCTTTCTTTCTTTCCTTCTTTCTTTCTTTCTTTCTTTCTTAATCAGTTTATCCTTCAGGGTTGGTTTTCTCTCGGACTCAGCGAGGGATTTCACCTCTACCACTTCAAGGGCAGTGTCCTGGAACGTTGAGACTTCGAGTATGGTGATGAAACTGGTGAGGAGGGCCATTACCTCGCCCAGGCGGCCTCACCTGTTATGCTCAACAGGGGCCTTGTTGGAGGATGGGAGGATCGGAAGGGATAGACAAGGAAGAGGGAAGGAAACGGCCGTGGCCTTAGGTGCCTGGAGGAGAAGTAGGAAAATACGAAAAACCACTTCGAGGATGGCTGAGGTGGGATTCGAAACCCTTCTACTCAGTTGACCTCCCGAGGCTGAGTAGACCCCGTTCCAGTCCTCGTACTATTTGTTTTCAACTTTTATGGCAGAGCCGGGAATCGAAACCGGGCCTCCGGGAGTGGCACACATTAACCACTACACCACAGAAGCGGACTAGTACTATAATGCTATCTATATGTTTATGTTAGTGCTGAAATCCGATTTCTTACTTTACTAATGCTGAAAGCCCGAAAATGTAATGTTATTCTTTAATAGGGGAATCAGTCTAGAAGGAAATGTTGAAAGTGATGTGATATCTATCCAGGTTCGTTGTTATCCTAATACTATGGGTTACAGTACATTGCACGTATATAAAAGACGCCACTTACAAACTTGCTTGTTATCCGCGAATTTCTGCGGCCACAAAAGTCACATTTTTCAAGAATGATGACATCTACACATGGTAGATTGTCTGACTGTGCTGTTTTGAACCTTTCTTCTGTCATTTCGAAGTTACTCGCGATCATGAATAATAAACAATCGGCTTTTAGCAACGGCTGATGCACAACGGCTGGTAGAGCTCCATGCGGTACTGGATCGTGACGTCACAGCGCGCCGCTTACGTCAGAGGCCGTTTCACTCGCCTTGCGGAAAGGCACTATTAAACATTTCTTTAATGGTAGAAAACAAGGCAACATACCACAATGTAATACGTTTACGTACTATTTCATTGGTGTACTTTTCAAAAAAAATATTTTTGAAAATTATGCATGTTCCCAATTGTCTTATTTTCTTTCCGATTGCATTTTAAATCAAGTTCCATTTCTTCCGTCGTCGTCACGCTCAATATATCTGTGGCCGTGTAGGCAATACAGACTGCCCCAGTCTTTCTCTCAGTAACTACAGTACGAGGTGAAATATCACAGTCATTATTTGTAGGCAGTTGTTACTAATTTAAGACAGGTTTGCTTCTACGCCAAAATGAACATCACCTTTAAACTTAGGGTACGTTAATTTCACATTATTCCGAGTTTCACTGAAGTCTTTGCGGTCCAAGCCAAAGAGTTCCGTTGTAAATAGAAATTTCTGAATTTTTCGACTTGACTGTAAACTAAACTCGTATCCTTCTAGATAAATCGAGCACACTTTTACTGCCTCGGTAAGCAGCCACCGACACAGTAGTTAGGTAAAACTCCACTATTTAGTGCCTATATTATTTCCTTTTCCTTTGTGATCTTCTCGTTGACCATATTACACTTACAGAGAAGTTGTCAATATGTGCGAGCAGATCTCCTTATCTGGGTCACTTCACGCCTTAGCACCGAGGGAACAAAGTTTCAAAGTCCTCGATGTTAAAGGCTTTGCACCATAATCCTAGAACTGACCATTTACACTTCTCCAGAAATCTCAATGACACTAGACGATGCAGTTAGGAAGAGGAACTTATGGCCGAGTCCTGAGCATCCCAACATAGCTGTTTGTGCGACAAACATACTTAGAAGAGGACTTTCAAAATCAAGGTAAGGACGGGAAAGAAAAGTCCTTAAGTCTAACTTATTACTCCGAGGATTTCAAGCTAATACTACTCCAAATTTTCAAGTAGAAACTTTAAGGGGGATAGCTGCAGCAAGAAGACCTTGTAATCAGCACTAATAAGAAACTACACCAACTCCTCGACCCAGGAGATTGCTACAGGGTGGTTCACTGAGTAACATTGCAAAATACAAACTAATCTATTCTGGGCTTCTCAACCTGCCTATGAGGGTAAATCAAAAAGTATATATTTCTGATTTATTGCTCCGATGTAACCTTCACGCTTCCCTAGCTGTCGAGCATAATATTCTTTTGAAAACACGAAACGACAAAGTAACTCCTCGTTAGTGACGTGGTCTTGACACAGGCTCTTGAACATTCTACGATGCATCTATATTTCAAAGATTTATTCATGAAGCCTTCAAAAACCTAAAATAGCACCGTAACTAATAACTAGGGCCCAGATTTTTAGGAAGTAACAGGTTAGAATACAAATCTACTGAAGCGGGTAACAAGTACAGTATAGTCTGTCCTGCACAACGGCTATGCTATGAGATTTTCATAAACGTTAGGGGCACGGCCCATCAGAACCCTACTTTCGCTACATTACGGAAGAACAGACTAGTCAACACTCTCTAATAACCAAATTATTTTGCATTCTAACCTATTACTGCATACAAATCAGGGGTGATCTAATAACACTTCAAGACACGCCAACGAATATTGAATCGAAGGTCCTCAAATAATGTGATACTCCATTGACTTTCGATAGAATTTTACTCAAAAATACTAGATATTTCTATAATTCTTGGAGAAAGGGCTTACTTGGTTAATGCTTGCTTCTTTCTAACCCTGAGGATACTTCATTTCATACTGCATTTCATATCCATCAGTTTTAATCTTGAATATCCACGTCTCATTTTAACCGAAGGAAGAATTTATGTAACGGAAGGGAAGGACAGTTATGTTATGTTATTATCTAGCAACAAAAACATTTAATGGATTATCCGGTTTCTTTGTTAAATTGCCGGAGTACTATGTCTTCCGTTCACAAAGTACGGGGCTCGATTTCCAGCCAGGCCAGGGATGTTCTTTCCTGGCTTTATCTGCACTTCTGGAGTCGGTAGTAAGGTGTATTAACGCCTCTTACGACAGGCCGGAGATACCGTGGGTGTATTCTTCGTCTGCGTCCCCCAACCACAGGGCGTTGTGTGTTTGGTCCGCGAGAGCTATTTTATTTCGCTCAAGTCCGCCGGCAAGCCGGCTTGGACCCCCCTATCCGTCACCAGAGACGCGCCAATGGGAGTATTACCTTTCACCCTGCTATGCCAGCGTAGTAGGTTCGCGGGGTCAGGGATTTTTACCTGATTCGGAGAGCTAGTCCGAGGTCCACTCAACCTACGTGATCAGAACTGAGAAGCTATCTGGCAGTGAGATGACGTCCCGGTCTGGGAAGCGATGAATAAAGGCCGAGAGCACGACACCTCCTAATCTGTAGAATGTCGGGCCGAGCAGCGGTCGCTTGGTATGCCATGGTCTTTCTGGGCTGTTGCACCGTGTGTTTCTAGTGTCTTTTTGACGTTAATACATCATATAATTCGGGATGTAAGCTGAACGAGACAAAAATAGGGAAAATTTTAGAACGTTGCAAAATACAATCCACCTACAATACAGCCCCGGCATCCACCCCATTCCCACCAGCGCCAAAAAAATTTCAACAGCACTGTGGGGTTAACCATGGGGTTTATCGACCGGTACTGACCTTGAATGCCATATTGAGCCTATCCTGACGGCCCATAAGAGACTCAGATTATTATTTGCCATGTTATATAAATTTTATTGAAATAAATTTCAGTCAAGTATGGTAAAAAATAGTGAATCGCAAGATAGCTGAGACCGGAAGCCTATGGAGACATCAAGTCACTGGATATTGCGCGATACTTCCCCAGGACCGTGAGAAAGGCTTAGCGTTGCCAGAAGTTAGCACATCTCGGCACGTGTAGATGATGTTGGCCAAGAGAAATATTCAGCCAATGAGAACGCGTGGGTGTGGCAAATATGGAGTCTGGATCGCGCGAAATCATAATCCCAGGTTAACCAACATGGACAATTGCATGAAGAAAATATGGCTATAAAGGAATCAATTCTGTGAGTTGACGTATTTTCACAGGTCAGAAAGTGAAATACAATCAGGAGTACGCTATAGAAATAATCTGAGTAAAGTTGATGTCATCTGGAGTGTGTTTCATGGTGTGTTATAATTAATATTAAGTCATTATGAATGGCAAGCACGCTGATTGGCTGCTCTTTTAAATATGCGGAAATCCCACAGCTACAACAGCGTTAGCCACGATTCCTTAGCGTCCCAAGCTTTGGAGAGCGTCACTCTGACTAAGTGAATCACTGGGAGTGAACGTGGTTCGGTATTGCTCTGATACTTGTGCGTGAATGTTGCCACGTGGAGAGATATATAACAGTGAATGGTTTTATTACCGAGAAACAGTGCTTTTAGTCGTGCAGTTCACTGAATTAACTAGTGCAGTGTTACATTGCCGATTATATTATGGCACAAAGTTTACTCCAGATAAATAGACGGTAATAAGAGCCGCAGATTGGAAAGTGTAGAAGAAACGCTCAGCTGTATTGCATTTTTCGTGTCGGTCGAGTTTCGCGAGGAACTTTCGAACCGTATCGCTAGTCGCTCTAAATAACTGTATATAGAAACCCTAATTGTTTTATTTCTAGTGTGTTTGTTTGTCAGTGTGTTGGCTTAGTTCACAGCTAACAAGGATTTGTTCGGCACGTGCAAAATCGACCGGTGAAGAGACATTCACCAAAAGCCTTCTGTGTTGCACTGTTCAGGAACTTTCATCAAGAAGATGGCACCGCCCACAGAAGAAAGAAGATTGTTTCTATGTGCTAAAGTAGTGCTCACCATGGAGTAACAGCATGCCCTTGCAAGGATGTGAGCCGTTGCCAATGTCCAATGTCAATACCAATGTCGTCCAAGATAAGACGCACATTTTTAAGTTAGATGGCATGTTATATGAATTATGTTTAAATATTAGTGCAGTTTAGTGTAGGGATTTTCCTTTAACGTAAATTTAGCCTGATGGCATGTATTTATTTCACACTTGCAATGTTGTAAATATGGATAAGAGAGGAATGCATGATTTCTATATTTTTATTTTACTTTACGATTAGTTGGATGGGATAATGGGGGAGTTGTTAGGATTTATTTTGTTGGTATATTATGCATGATAATTAGCTTAGTATTATTCCGATACGGTATTCTTTTATATTAGTGATAGGAGGATTAGATTGACAAGATCATCCAATTTCCGAGTTAAACACTTGCTACCTTGAGAGTAAATTCAGTTTAATTTTGGTCATTTAGAAAGTTATTAACAGTTAGATTGCATGACGCATGGAATTTCAGAAGCTGACATGTGTGGAGCTGCATCCCAACGTTGAATGAAAAGGAGTCTTCCAATGTAGGTTGGAAACTGTTTTCCCAATGATTTGTATGGGAATCGAACCTGGATTCATAATGGGAAAGGCGGATAAGATTGTAAGAAATATAAGAGGTTTTAATGCATGCTGATTTATGAAATTGATTATGCAGACCGATTGCATGCCTGATGAAGTGGAAAGAATGATGTGCAGTGAATATGCCCTTGCTATTGTATTCTGAGAGAATATTGTAAATCAGTATTGACGGAAATTGATGCCAGACCAGTGAGTCTAATGTGTGTGATAAATTATTGTAGCATGCTAGTAAGAAGCACGATTGTATGTGAGTTTCCGTGCAGTCGAGGAAATATGCTATCGCCTTACAGGTTTACTTATCAGCCGTGTTTACATAGACAGCGTGAATTAGATGTTATTTCCGTGATACAATCTTGGTGAACAGCAACCAAGCCTCAGTGCAGTATTGAGTTCTAACATTTCCTTTCAGCCCACAGCACAACAGGAAATATGTGACGGATGAACGCGCTTTTGGGTGTGCAAATGCAGCAGAAGAATGTTGCCCATTGCTTTCCACAAGTTTAATAAAGGATAAAAATATGTTTTCTATTACAGGATGGTGTTTTGTGATATGTCATGTTGTTTGGATATGTTGTCTTGTTGTTTAATGGGGAACAGCCCGAGTGCTGATTGAATATTAATGGTGAATCTAGTTCTCACTAGATCTTTTGGTGAACCGCGTTTCACGTCGAGTCAGTGTAGTATGTAAGATTTCCCTTTCTTTATCCGATGTAGATATGTGAGATACTTTGCTTATTTTGTGTTCATTGTAAATAGAGCGGAGGGAAATGCCACTAGTATTTTTCATAATTCATATCGTGTCAACTGCGTCCTAATTTTCTTTTTATCTTAATTTTCTTTTTATGTTAATTCTTACGACGACTCTATAAAATTAAAACCCGTATCAATGTGATACTTAATAACGTGCTACTCCATGCGAATCGAATACGTATTTGTATACGCACACGTATACTATTATATATAATGACCGTTGGACAATCAGATGAAGCATACAATTTAAAGTTCATAAGTATTCAATGTTGTGCTTGAACTTTCATTTTACATTAAATTACTTCAATAATTCACGTTTCAATGTCCAGTTCTTTTCAATTTTTGAGATTATGTCATTATCGTCTTTATTATTTGATTTACTTGGTTTTGTGTTAGTATGATTCGGGGTTATTTTGTGAATAAACTCATCCTACCCCATATTATTGTTTCTCATTCGAGTTATACCTCAATTTTCCTGTCATTTACTTATAATTAAGCGAGAGACTTCGACTTTTATCCTGGCCCATCGACAACCAACCCACTTCTCTGCCCAAACCTAAGTTAGTCGGATGTTCACACAGGAATGGAGGCATCGTCCTAGAGGGTAACTACCCCTGGGTACGTTACAGTATCGTAATAAATTTCCCCCCTTATTACTGGTTTACTAGCCAGCTTAGAAGACAGAATATTGGTCATGGCTGGTTAGTGTGTGGCCTTGCTCTAGACGCTTGATTTAGTTAAGCGTGAGCTTTGGCCTCTTCTGGGACTCGTACTGACCTAGGGTGTGAACTAGTGGGTTACTTGAAGTACGTATACTGTCGCATAACTTGGCAGATATATTTCTCCTCCTTTCGCGTAGATCGACCACGTGACACGTCGGTGGCAGCATTACATTCGTACCACCCTATTCGGGTCATAAGTTATTGATTTCATTATGGTCCGTATTTACCATTGATCACTATCAAAGGGTAGGAAGGGTCCACCTATTCAATACTATTAGTTTGTAGTAGTAGTTTCGACCCCAACTACAAACTAATAGTATTGAATAGGGGGACCCTTCCTACCCTATTCGGGTGCCAATCATCGGTAATATCCCGTACAGGGCAGGCATACTACAGTAGCGATCTTACTAGTGAAATGTACAGAAAGAGATTGTTTTCTGATGAAAGGCTATTCACAGCTTTAAGTAACGAAAATAATTGTGAGATCCTTCCTTGGACCATGGTCGAAAGTTGTAATAGTATACTGGTGATACTTGAGTCCTCCGCCCAGGGTAACGCCGAGGTACTTGGCACTCAAAATCCTTTTGCCAACGAGAGGTTGACTTTCCTACGGAGGTTAGTAGGGTGAGTCTCTCACTTTGCCTCCTGGGGCCCCAAACGGTTCTTAATTTGAGCAAGAGAAGGAAGGCGAGATAGTCTTTATTCAGTCAAAAAGTTAATGCAGAAAAGGCAAAATTTCTCTGATTTAATTTGCATAAATTCTGCCTTTGTCAGTGTACTGACTATACTGGACACATCGGGGTCACCGGGTAGGGAAGAAGGAGAGCCGTTCAATGAACACTTCCGGTTGTATCCTCCTCCTTTGCCTTCCAGACAGATGAGGACCAATTAGTGTCGCGAAAAATCGAAGGCTAGCTATCCTGTCTAATGGTGGAGGTGGTACTGGGAGGAACACTACACTAGCCAAAGAACGGTGGTGGCAGTTTTTCAGTTCAGTAAATTACTCTTAAATAGTGAACTGTGGTATCGAAACGTACAGCTTTTCCGCCTGGGAAGGCAAATCGAACATTATTTGGGACTTTGAGCGTGGATTTTCCCACTGTAATGTGGGTCGAAACTCACCTTCCTTCTCTTGCTCAAATTAAGACCCGATCGGTGCTCTAGGAGGCAAAGTGAGAGACCCACCCTACTAACCTCTTAACGAAAGTCGAAATTCTGATCACTTAATTCTAGTTCAGTGAACTTACAATGGATGCTAAATACAGATATAAATATTTCAATGTACTTTATACAGAGGTTTCACAGTTGACAACTGTAAAATCAGCAAGATACGACACATCAACTTTCTTTAAGTCTGCTTCTCAAATTCTTGCTCTGCTTAGAGCCCTCACCCCGCTCTTATATACGATATTTACATCTCTTGGAATGGATAGCCTATATCGATCAGCAAGTGTTCCGTCCTTTTTATCGTGCAGCACTGTAATGCGGATAACATCTCTATTTGTGCTTCAGGCGTGATGGTGATATTATTTAGATTGATATTCCTATCTGGCACCTGCTCGATATTGACATTCCCTGTTGCTTCTGACGTGAAAGGGAAACAGTATCACAGCACTAAACAGATATAAACCACTTGCAAACTAGCAGTACAGTACCAGAGAAATAACATGGGACTGATTTTGATGTTATCTAAAGGAGATTCACTAATAGTCAGGGGAAAATTTCATGAAAATTACTTATTCAAATTGAAGGAATCGTATAATGCACGCACGGGACTTACCGCTTACTTTATTCATCTTTCATTTTTTTTTAAATTGTCTTTACGTCGCACCTACACAGACATGTCTTATGGCAACGATGGGGTGGGAAAGGGCTAGGAGTGGGATGGAATCGGCCGTGACCCCAATCAAGGCCTGGTGTGAAAGTGAGAAACCATGGAAATCCATCCTCAGGGCTGCCGACAGTGGGGCTCGAACCCATTATCTCCCGAATACAAGCACATAGCTGCTCGCCCCTAACAGCACGGCCAACTCGCTCGATGTCTACTTCGCCAATGACACTGTTTGGACTGAAAGTGCACAACAAGCAGAGACGTCCCCGTAGAATATTGGTAGCGCGCCTGCTTCTTATCCCGAGACGCTCAGTTAGATTTATGGCCAGACCGAGGATTTTTATCAGGAATCGAGCAAGGGTCGAGGTTCTCTCAGCCTAAATGAGAACAACTGAAAGGCTATCTGACAGTGAGATATCGATCTCGTTCTAGACAATCATCAATAACAGCTGAGAGAATTCGTTGCGCTGTCGAAGCGCCAGTTCGCAGTATGCAGGCTGAGCAGCAGTCGTTTAGTAGGCCAAGACCCATGAGAGTTGTAGCACCACGGACGAAGATGTGACTGGATGTCATCCAGCTCGCTCCACGGCAATGTAGAGAGAGTTGCATATAGTGTAGGCGTTCTATTAAGAAATAGCCCTGATGTTTGTCCAACCCTTGTCCCGTTTCCCTACGGGGTCGGGTATGAGGTGAGATGAATTTGTCGTGGCGGTTTTTTATGACCGGATGCCCTTCCTGACGTCAACCTCATCAGAGGAGTTAATGGGAGATGAAATGAATGACGTGATATATGATAGTAGGGAGAGGGTGAAACCCGGTGCCGGCACATAGCCTACTCCTGTCGGATAGCACCAAGGGGTCTGCTCAAGGCTTAACGTCCCCATCCGACGGACGAATCACCATCAACAGCGTCATATGCCCTCATTCCATATGAGCACAGCGGAGAGGTTTGGAATTTAATCCAGGCTTTTGGCACGCAATCTAGTGATTAGAAATTGTATACCACCACCTCCCCTACCCTGCCGGCCAACATTCAGATGGTAGTAGTATAATTGGACAGTTCTGGCGCCACCGCCACCTCCGGCTCCCAGTGGCCGCCTCCACCTCAGCCAGTGGCCTCTCACCTCCACCTCAGCCAGTGGCCTCCCAGTGGCCACCTCCACCTCCACCTCAGCCAGTGGCCTCCCAGTGGCCTCCTCCACCTCAGCCAGAGGCCTCTTCCAGTGCTGCCAACTTAACCTAACTAGCGCGAGATAAACAAAGCCACGTGCTTTTTGACAGACAACAACGCACCGCTAACCTCAGTACTGCCATCTTGACGGGCCTAAACCTCAGTAGTGCCAACTTAACCTCACAAGCGCGAGGTAAACAAAGCCACGTGCTTTTTGACAGCCACGTGCTTTTTGACAGATTTGTAAACAAAGCCACGTGCTTTTTGACAGCTGTCATCGACAACAACGCATCGCAAACCCCAGTACTACCATCTTGACGGGCCTAAACCCCAGTAGTGCCAACTTAACCTAACTAGCATGAGGTAAACAAAGCCACGTGTTTTTTTGACAGCCACGTGCTTTTTGACAGATTTGTAAACAAAGCCACGTGCTTTTTGACAGACAACAACGCATCGCAAACCTCAGTACTGCTATCTTGATGGACCTAAACCTTAGTGGTACCAACTTAACCTCACTAGCGCGAGGTAAACAAAGCCACGTGCTTTTTGACAGCTACGTGCTGTTTTGACAGCTGTCATCCGCCATCTTTAAACCACAAAGCACTGTGCTGCCCTCTATATCGCAGTAGCTGCAAAATTCGTCACCTGTCATCGACAGTGCTGCCATCTTGACGGGTCTAAACCTTAGTGCTACCAACTTAACCTAACTAGCGCGAGGTAAACAAAGCCACGTGCAGCTGTCATCCGCCATCTTTGAGCACAGTGCTGCCCTCTTTAGCTACTTACCTTTGAAATGTGGTGGCGGATAATTTGAAAAATGCTTTTTGACAGCAGCCATCTTGCATCGCAAACCTCAGTGCTGCCCTCTTTAGCTAGATACCTGTGGTAGCAGACAATTCCACGTGACAGCAGCCATCTTTAATCAAGAGAGCACCGTGCTGCCCTCTATGTGGTGACGGCAAATTCCACGTGCTCTTGTTTGGAAACAAACTCACGTGCTTTTTTTGACAGCTACCATCCACCATCTTTAATCAACAGAGCACAGTGCTGTACTCTTTAGCTAGATACCTTTGAAATGTGGTGGCGGCAATTTGAAAAATTCTATGTGCTCTTGTTGGGAAACAAAGCCACGTGCTTTTTTGACAGCTGTCATCCGCCATCTTTAATCAATAGAGCACTGTGCTGCTATCATGCGGGCAATTTCGTTAGCTGTCATCCGCCATCTTTAATCCAGAGAGAACAGTGCTGCACTCTATGTGGTGGCGGTAAATTCTATGTGCTCTTGTTTGGAAACAAATTCACGTGCTATTTTCTGACAGCTGTCATCCGCCATCTTTAATCCAGAGAGAACAGTGCTGCCCTCTATGTGGTGGCGGTAAATTCCACGTGCTCTTGTTTGAAAACATACTCACGTGCTTTTTTGACAGCTGTCATCCGCCATCTTTAATCCAGAGAGAACAGTGCTGCACTCTATGTGGTGGCGGTAAATTCCATGTGCTTTACAAACCTATGTGCTTTTCTGTCATCCACCATCTTTAATCTAGAGAGAACAGTGCTGCACTCTATGTGGTGGCGGCAAATTCCACGTGCTTTACAAACCTATGCGCTTTTCTGTCATCCACCATCTTTAATCTAGAGAGAACAGTGCTGCACTCTATGCGGTGGCGGCAAATTCTACGTGCTTTACAAACCTATGCGCTTTTCTGTCATCCACCATCTTTAATCTAGAGAGAACAGTGCTGCACTCTATGTGGTGGTGGCAAATTCTACGTGCTCTTATTTGGAAACAAATTCTACTCGCTCTTCAGCTGTCATCTACCATCTTTAATCAAGAGAGCACCGTGCTGCCCTCTTTGTGGTGGCGGATAATTTGAAAAAATTCTTTTCGACAAGCAGCCATCTTTAATCCAGAGAGAACAGTGCTGCCCTCTTTAGCTACTTACCTTTGAGGCGGTTAATTTGAAAAATTCTTTTCGACAAGCTGCCATCTTTAATCCAGAGAGAACAGTGCTGCCCTCTTTAGCTACTTACCTTTGAGGCGATTAATTTGAAAAATTCTAGCTGCCATCTTTAATGAAAAGGGCATCGTGGTGCTATCTTGCGGGTAATATTTTACGTCACAGCTGTCATCCACCATCTTGCATTGCTAACCTTAGTGCTGCCCTCTTTAGCTACTTACCTTTGACAAGCTGTCACCCGCCATATTGCATCGCAAACCTCAGTGCTGCACTCTATGTGGTGGCGGATAACTTGAAAAAATCTTTTTGACAAGCAGCCATCTTTAATCAACAGAGCACCGTGCTGACATCTTTAGCTACCACCATCTTACATCGCTTACCTCGCTGCTGCACTCTATGTGGTGGCGGTTAATTCGAACAAGTTTAATCACGCATCGGGTAAGCTAGAGTAAGCACGTGCTGCAGTGATGACGTTATCATGCATGTTTAAACCCGTTCGTTGACTAAAAGCTTTAGTCTTCGGGAAACAGTGATAGAGTGTGGAGTGCAAACATGACGAAAACATTAATAGTTGATGTGCAAGGCTTTAAAGTAAACGGAAACAAGTTTGTGTTTAAAGAGGTGGCTGTGTTAGATTGCTGTGTGTTGTGGGCACCAAAACTTGTTAGTTTAGTATTTAGTCCACCGTTCCCTTACTGTTTGCAAACAGATGAAGATAAAAAGCAGACTCAGTGGATTGAAAACAATTTAGGTTTGAAGTGGGAAGAAAAAGGAATACCTTATCGTTTTCTACCTTTAATGATGAATGCACATTTGTCAAGAGCAGATCTTGTTCTTTTAAAGGGTTGTGAAAAGAAAGAATGGTTGCGTGATTTTCTACCATCATCATGTGAAGTTATCGACATGCATGAATTGGGGTGCCCATCATTTAAAACTCTTCCGAAAGAGTATAGTAGAGAAACAACTAAACAGTCTTTACAACATGTATGCATGCTCTTTGATTGGTTGTGTCGCAGTGCATGTCGGGAAGTGAACAACATATGTAAAGTGCAGTGTCGAAATAACCTTAGTGTAAAAGAAACATTTGTAGAGTAAAGACATCATGTCATTTCTAACAGATACTAAGTGTAATGCAGTTGAAAAGGCGATCGTAAAGTTTTATGCATGCAAAAAGAAACTAAACACTTTTACTGAAGAAGAGTTAAATGCATTACCAAAGGCATTTTTGGTCAATGTAGCTGCGAATGCTGTAAAGAAGATTTGGGATAAGGTGCCTCGTGAGTGGACTCAAGATCCTGTTTTGTCAGAGCTTCAAACGTGTAGTTTACATCATGAACACGTGAGTTTAGCTAGAAGACCTTCTGTGAGACAGTGCCGTACATGTCAACTAATTAAACTGTATCACGGACCTAAAACTAACGAGTTGTCTTCGCTTATAAACACTTATCATGGCTGTGGAGAGAGTAAACAAGGAAAAGGTGAAGAAACGTGCTGGGAGAAAGATGAGGAAGCATGTTGGGCGTGGACTCATCAATAGAGTGATTGATCTTCTTTTCTTCGTGCTTCATCTCCCCTGCGGCCCTAGAACACGTTCGCCTGATACGTAGTTACATGCTGCCTGCATAGAGTGTAGCTGTTAAAATCTGCTTCGTAAAGTTATGCTGTGTGTGTGTGTGTGTATGTGTTATTACCTAGTGCTTTAGCTGCTCAGAAGAATATAGCAGTACTTGTCGTTGTTGGTGCAATAAAACGAAAAACTGAGTGACAAAGAGCGTAACATGAACAAAGGATAAAAATGTATGTATATAGTCTAAAATAAATATGAATTGTCAAAACATATTACAGGTGTTGTTTAATCCTACAGCATGTCCTAGTGACTTAGAAGAAAGGAAACGTAGAGGATTAAAAGAAAACACACATAAGATTTAAAGTACATCCTCTTTATTAATCCATGAATTAAAGCTGTTATTAAAACCAAGCCATTTAACATACAGTTTATTACCACGACGTCGAATAACACGTTCAACTAAATAGTGATCAGGATATTTTGTTTTCTGCAGTTCTTCGATGTAGAATCCTCCTTCAATAGGCTGTCCTCTGAGATCGCGAAGTAAATACGTAACTGGATTAGTAAGCTTAACACTTCTGATTTGAAAAATTTCAGTGCTCCAGTTAGGTGTGTATCCTTTTGCAAAGATAGACTTGTGTTTGCTGATGCGAACGAAATCACCTTCTTTAAAGCGATAGCGACGTGGATCAGCTGTTTTGATTACAAGATGAATAGCATCTAGACGAGGTGTATTCTTTGTAACAAGACGTGGCTTTGTTCCGATAGTGCGATGAGGTGTATCGTTGTAGGTAGATAAAAGTCTAGGTAGCAGATCAATCCAACGATATGAACCTTGCGCTGTAAATTCTCGCCACATCATTGTTTTGAGTGTACGATTAAAGCGTTCTACAACACTTGCCTTGAGATTACTGAACGTAGAGTAGTGTTGAATGCCAAGTAACTTGAGGTAAGAAGAAAAATCCTTGTTGTAAAACTCTTTACCTTGATCAGTTTGAAGAAGCCTTGGGCAGCGTTTCGATTCTTCAACAATATGTTTAAATGCTTCTTTAACTTGAGCTGCTGTTTTAGAACGCACGGATTGTGCAAAAGCAAACTTTGAGTACACATCGATAACAGTAAGTAGATACTTATAGCCCTTATTACTAGAAGCATATGGAATCATTTCTACTAAGTCTGCTTGCCAGAGATCATCTTTTCCTCGTGTAATAACGCGTCTGCGACAGTAGGTGCGACGTGCTGGTTTATGTAACTCATGTGCGATGTTTACCTTTACAGGTGAGATCTTCTCTTGACGAGCCATTATAAAATAATACCGGCATAACGTAGTTCTCTTTCTATTTCTAGAATTTCTGATCCGTGACCAGTGTGACCAGCCTCTTGCGATGCTCTTAAAAGTTGTAATCGTTCAACGAGTAAGTTTGGGTCATTCCAGTATCTTACATCCACATACGGCAACAAAGGCTTGTAGATAACGTCTAGACTACGTGCAGTCGGAAACAGCTTAGAAATAAACTCACGATACTTGTAACTCTTATTCGCATTTACAGCTTCTGTTCTCTTGTAATTACGTCGTGTTGCATCGGTAGCAAAAAGTATTGCTTTATACTTTTTAAGATCATCTTGTAAAATTATATCCTTGTCAGGTATTCGTGAGAAAAGAAGTTCTAAGAGTCCTTTCGTAGGTTTATAGGTAACACCTTTTACAATGAGTTTGTTGCTATTAATCTTAACATTTGAATTTCCTATCCGGAAACAGTCATCTTCGTAGCGAATACCATAGGTAGTGTCAGTTTGTCCTGTAAAAAGTTTTTCTATATAAGGTGCAAAGAGAGATCCATAGGTATCTTGAATAAAAGTTCTAAACTGATTGCGATATTCTGGTGTAATCATAACCTCAGACAAAGATGGTAGATTTTGCGTCGATGTAGTAGGTGTTTCTGCAATAACATCTGCAGTTAAAAACTCAACACGCTTAGATGGTGATGCATCATTAAGTTCTTCTTCTTCTTCTTCCTTATCTTCCTCTTCTTGATCTACATCCTGCTTCTTCTCTTCCGTATCTTCTTCATGCTTTTCTTCTTCATGCTTCTCTTTATGATATGATGTTTGCATAGAAGCAAAACTTGAAGTAGACTGCGGTAATGAAGTAGAATTAAAAATTTCTTTGAGTGGTGTACTTAGTTGTGTTTTTAAAAATAAATCCGTGTCTGCTTGAATACGTTTAAGCTCTTTAAATTTCCGTCGAATATTGTTTCGAGCTTGGATGATATGTTTTGTGATCTCCTTGCTAGATGTTAACATGATGGTGGTTTTTAATCAAGTAGTTACTGTAATTCTGTGTTAATGCATATAAAATGATCGAAACCCATGCGATATCGTCCATGCTGTACATCACTTTCTTTATCAATAACTAAAAAGCTGTAACGGTGTAATGACCAACATTTAGCACACATACGTTTAAAGTCATCGAATGTCATATCAGTGTTAACATGATCGTTATACACATGTCGCATGTTGCGCTCATCTTGCCGAAAAAGCACAATAACATTTGCGTTGTCGCGTATCAACTGCTTGGGCACACGAGAATAGGTTTGGCACAAATAGATGCAATCAACATATTTATGTCGACCCATACTAAAGAATGCACGAATAACGTTTTGCTGTTCTGTTGCGACATCATCAAAGATCATTAGAGAATTAGGAAGCACATCGTCTGGTGATGGTACTTGCTCATGTGAATTAAATTTAAAATATCTTATTCCATCTTTAACTAGATCGTGCATTACAGTTTGATGAATAGTATATAGCGGCTGATAGAGTGACTTTGCGAAAACGTAAATATTCTCGAATCATATACCATTTACAGAAGTAATAAGTGTGAGTAAAAGATTTGTTTTACCGCATCCCGACGGACCTGATATAATACATCGCACAGTAAAAGGAAACAACGTTCCATGACGTTTTCTTGTAGTTGTACTAGAACTAGGTAAGAGATGTGGTACAATGTCGGTAACAGGTAGCGTGTCTTGCTGCTTTATAATCTTCATGATAACTGAATCATAAAGTACGTAATAGTAATATATATATATATATTAAACGAAACAAGAGGCAACGGTTAGTTTATGATTTGCTCTTGACTAGTAAAGTCGTGTCCAGCATGGTGAAACAACGATATCCAAACGACATGAAGAAGAAGAAGAAAGTAAAAACTGTTGGATGGAAAGATGTTATAAAGGCTGCGCAAAAAGCTATTCGAGGGGAATACAATCCTCGTGTAGCCATTACTAAGGCGTTACGCGCAGCAAGAGCGAGAATTTCTCCAAAGTGCAGAGCAATATTTAGTAAACGTGCGCGAATTATTCCTGTACCAAAACGAGGAGGATTTCTTCCTGCGCTGTTTGCTGGCTTAGCAGCTTTAGGGTCATTGCTAGGTGGTGCTAGTGCTGTAGCGAGAACTGTCAAAGCTGTAGAAGAAGCGAAACAACAGTTGAAAGAGAGTGAACGTCATAACAAGACGATGGAGGCAATTGCGTTACGAGGCAAAGGTGTGAACATGAAGCTAGCGCCATACAAGAAAGGGCTTGGTATCTACATTTCTCCAAAAAACGTCTACTGAATGCACCGCCATATCGAGCTCTAACGCATGATGAAGTTTTTACGTTTGCTAAACAACTAGGAATTCATTATTTTCGAGGAGTGTATATGCGTGATCAACTACCAGCACGTCCACGTGAACGTGAAAGTGCCGTAATTAACTTGGACGACAGTCGTGGACCTGGAACTCATTACGTTGCTTATGTAAAACGTAAATCTAAAGTATGGTATTTTGATAGCTATGGAGATTTACCTCCTCCTTTTGAGCTCATACGTTATTTCGGAAGCAGTGCAGACATTGTTTACAATAAAAACCGTGTGCAAAACTTTAATACACGCATGTGCGGACGATTATGTCTTATGTTCTTATATCAAACCCAGACAGTAGAGAAAGTGTATTAGTGTCTACGTGATGACGAACAGTGAAAGAACGTTTGCTGTACGTGGAGAAGGACCTGAAACAACCATCTATTTTAATCCGCCAATCGAACTTGGTTATCAGCCGCATAGTCTTGGACTAGTATCGTTTGAAAGCTACAATAAAATCTATAATGTGCGTGATGGTTTAAACAAGTTCTATTACGATGAGTATGTGCTAACACTACCCTCAGGTAGTTATACAGTAGATGATATTCACGACTATATTGAAAGTACGTTAATTGATCAGTTTGGGGAAGATAGTTTTAGTAATCATAATTACAAGTTCTCAATCACTATAAGCAACATTACGCACAAATGTGTTATTGAATCATCATTTAAGATTGACTTCAAATCACAACCTGATTCGATTGGTCCACTGCTTGGATTTTCATCGAGGGAGCTCCTACCGAACGTACGTTACGAGTCTGATCAACCTATAAAACTCTTCGATGATTATAATGTGAACATTACTTGTAATATTATTACAGACTTGAATAGTAATCTACAACCTTCGCACGTCCTGCACGACTTTATTGTTACAGAGGAACGTGGATATACCATTTGTGAGAAACCAGCAGTAGTTCTTTATCATCCTGTGTCTGTAAAACACATTAGCAACATTACTCTTAGACTTGTAAATAAACATAATCAGCTTATTCATTTAGATCAGCACGCGTACGTAGCTTACAAACTACATCTTAAACCAGTATGAAAACCATCTATAAAACACGGTGTACATTCTGAAGGCATACTACATGTGTGCAGAGACTCATCGAGTTAACAGATACCCATAAGCAGATACTCCAAGATTTAGGATATACACTACTACAACAGAATGGAAGAAATGCTAGACATTACGAATACAGTAGAAAGTCGTGAAGGTGTAGTACGAAGTGAGCTTCATTCTTATCAACCTTTTACGTTTGGATTAAATAACAATGATGAAATTCATTTTATTATTAATCAACAAGATGTTTACACCTTACCACACGAAAGCTACCTCTATATTGAAGGACGATTAGAAAAGTCTGATGGAAGTGGACCAAGCACTTCACAACTAAACAACCATGCTCTAGCTTTTCTCTTTTCTGAAGCGCGATATGAAGTAAATAATGTTGAAATAGATCGAACGAAGAATGTTGGTATTACAAGCGCAATGAAACTCTACCCTTCTTTCTGTGATGAAGAAAGTAATCTTTTGCGGATGGCTGGATGGTGTCCAAAATCTACTAACAACTGGATGATTAATGAGGATGGAACTTTTACGGGTATGTTATCACTGAAACATATTTTTGGATTCGCAGAAGACTTTACACGTATTATAATCAACGTAAAACAAGAGCTTATTCTAATCCGTGATCGAAGTGATTACAATTCTCTTAAAGCAGTAGAAACACCTGTAGAATCGAAAATAACACTGCATCGTATACTGTGGCGGATCCCACATGTAACCTTATCTGATCGTGAAAAACTTCGATTGCTCAAGATTGTAGAAAATGATACACCATTACCTATACGTTTTAGAAGTTGGGAGCTGCATGAATATCCTGTGTTACCACCTACAAACAAGCATAGCTGGGCAGTTAAAACATCACGTTTTACTGAGAAGCCCTTGTACATTATTTTTGGATTTCAAACTAATCGTAAATTCAATCACGAAAAAGATAGCTCACTGTTTGATCACTGCAAATTAAGACACGTTAGACTATATCTCAATGGAATTACGTATCCCTACGAAAACATCGACATTAACTTTGAGAAAAATAAGTTTGGGATGCTCTATGACATGTTTTGTAAATTTCAATCATCGTATTATCAGAAAGAAGATCGTCCGCTATTTACACCTCAAGAATTTAAAAATAAAGCACCGATTGTAGTTATAGACTGCTCTTATCATGAAGAATCTATAAAAGAATCTCCAGTTCATATTCGTTTAGAATTTGAAACATCTGAAAACATTCCTGCTAACACAGCAGCCTATTGTCTTATTATTCATATGAGTGATGTTACTTACCATCCGCTAACGAATATTGTTACGAGACTATAAATAAGAATAGATCTTTATCATTTTCATTAGTGTGTGCTTCGACATCGTACGCTATGGAACAAAACTGTAAATGTGCATGCTGTTTGCATGCTCATACGCAACATCTTATTTATGTTTCACGAGTGAGTGAGGCTATTAAGATGTTCTATAAACGTAGATCATCGATGCCGAAACATCTTATTCAATACTTACCACCAGGATTTTTATATACGTACGCTGCCTCTTACGTACATAATTTTTGGGACATCCTTCCTCTACACAGTAAGATGTCAATCGAAGTAGCTTTATGCAGAACTTGTGAGCGACATTACAAGCATCGAGGAGAAAATGGTGATGATGATTGGGATGGACCAAATCCGAGGATTGAACACTGTACACAGTGTATGAATGAACTTTCTCTAGTACTTCATGATGATGATGATGATTCCGAAAAGGAATAACAGCAAGGTAAGAAGTACATGATCTTCTCTGTAAAGCATAACATACTTAGTATAATATATTTCTAAATGCTTTGTTTAATTTGAATGTTGCAGGAGGCATTTCGGAAGCATACGTTGTTAAGAAGCACACCAACCTTGTCAGCAGCAAAAACGAACACTGTTGTAGTACATTTGTAAATAAATATTTGATCGCATTCAAAAAATGTTGTACTTATTGCATTGCTTTACACCGACTTACTCTTAAGAAAACGATCAGGTCTAAACATGCACAATGACGTCATCACAACAGCACTTGCTTACTCTAGCTTTCCCGATGCATGTTTAAACTCGTTCGAATTTACCGCTACCACATTCCTTTACATCGACTTACTCTTAAGAAAACGGACAAGTCTAAACATATATGATGATGTCATCACAACAGCACGTGCTTACTCTAGCTTACCCGATGCGTGATTAAACTTGTTCGAATTAACCGCCACCACATAGAGTGCAGCAGCGAGGTAAGCGATGTAAGATGGTGGTAGCTAAAGATGTCAGCACGGTGCTCTGTTGATTAAAGATGGCTGCTTGTCAAAAAGATTTTTTCAAGTTATCCGCCACCACATAGAGTGCAGCACTGAGGTTTGCGATGCAATATGGCGGGTGACAGCTTGTCAAAGGTAAGTAGCTAAAGAGGGCAGCACTAAGGTTAGCAATGCAAGATGGTGGATGACAGCTGTGACGTAAAATATTACCCGCAAGATAGCACCACGATGCCCTTTTCATTAAAGATGGCAGCTAGAATTTTTCAAATTAATCGCCTCAAAGGTAAGTAGCTAAAGAGGGCAGCACTGTTCTCTCTGGATTAAAGATGGCAGCTTGTCGAAAAGAATTTTTCAAATTAACCGCCTCAAAGGTAAGTAGCTAAAGAGGGCAGCACTGTTCTCTCTGGATTAAAGATGGCTGCTTGTCGAAAAGAATTTTTTCAAATTATCCGCCACCACAAAGAGGGCAGCACGGTGCTCTCTTGATTAAAGATGGTAGATGACAGCTGAAGAGCGAGTAGAATTTGTTTCCAAATAAGAGCACGTAGAATTTGCCACCACCACATAGAGTGCAGCACTGTTCTCTCTAGATTAAAGATGGTGGATGACAGAAAAGCGCATAGGTTTGTAAAGCACGTAGAATTTGCCGCCACCGCATAGAGTGCAGCACTGTTCTCTCTAGATTAAAGATGGTGGATGACAGAAAAGCGCATAGGTTTGTAAAGCACGTGGAATTTGCCGCCACCACATAGAGTGCAGCACTGTTCTCTCTAGATTAAAGATGGCGGATGACAGAAAAGCACATAGGTTTGTAAAGCACATGGAATTTACCGCCACCACATAGAGTGCAGCACTGTTCTCTCTGGATTAAAGATGGCGGATGACAGCTGTCAAAAAAGCACGTGAGTATGTTTTCAAACAAGAGCACGTGGAATTTACCGCCACCACATAGAGGGCAGCACTGTTCTCTCTGGATTAAAGATGGCGGATGACAGCTGTCAGAAAATAGCACGTGAATTTGTTTCCAAACAAGAGCACATAGAATTTACCGCCACCACATAGAGTGCAGCACTGTTCTCTCTGGATTAAAGATGGCGGATGACAGCTAACGAAATTGCCCGCATGATAGCAGCACAGTGCTCTATTGATTAAAGATGGCGGATGACAGCTGTCAAAAAAGCACGTGGCTTTGTTTCCCAACAAGAGCACATAGAATTTTTCAAATTGCCGCCACCACATTTCAAAGGTATCTAGCTAAAGAGTACAGCACTGTGCTCTGTTGATTAAAGATGGTGGATGGTAGCTGTCAAAAAAAGCACGTGAGTTTGTTTCCAAACAAGAGCACGTGGAATTTGCCGTCACCACATAGAGGGCAGCACGGTGCTCTCTTGATTAAAGATGGCTGCTGTCACGTGGAATTGTCTGCTACCACAGGTATCTAGCTAAAGAGGGCAGCACTGAGGTTTGCGATGCAAGATGGCTGCTGTCAAAAAGCATTTTTCAAATTATCCGCCACCACATTTCAAAGGTAAGTAGCTAAAGAGGGCAGCACTGTGCTCAAAGATGGCGGATGACAGCTGCACGTGGCTTTGTTTACCTCGCGCTAGTTAGGTTAAGTTGGTAGCACTAAGGTTTAGACCCGTCAAGATGGCAGCACTGTCGATGACAGGTGACGAATTTTGCAGCTACTGCGATATAGAGGGCAGCACAGTGCTTTGTGGTTTAAAGATGGCGGATGACAGCTGTCAAAACAGCACGTAGCTGTCAAAAAGCACGTGGCTTTGTTTACCTCGCGCTAGTGAGGTTAAGTTGGTACCACTAAGGTTTAGGTCCATCAAGATAGCAGTACTGAGGTTTGCGATGCGTTGTTGTCTGTCAAAAAGCACGTGGCTTTGTTTACAAATCTGTCAAAAAGCACGTGGCTGTCAAAAAACACGTGGCTTTGTTTACCTCATGCTAGTTAGGTTAAGTTGGCACTACTGGGGTTTAGGCCCGTCAAGATGGTAGTACTGAGGTTTGCGATGCGTTGTTGTCGATGACAGCTGTCAAAAAGCACGTGGCTTTGTTTACAAATCTGTCAAAAAGCACGTGGCTGTCAAAAAGCACGTGGCTTTGTTTACCTCGCGCTTGTGAGGTTAAGTTGGCACTACTGAGGTTTAGGCCCGTCAAGATGGCAGTACTGAGGTTAGCGGTGCGTTGTTGTCTGTCAAAAAGCACGTGGCTTTGTTTATCTCGCGCTAGTTAGGTTAAGTTGGCAGCACTGGAAGAGGCCTCTGGCTGAGGTGGAGGAGGCCACTGGGAGGCCACTGGCTGAGGTGGAGGTGGAGGTGGCCACTGGGAGGCCACTGGCTGAGGTGGAGGTGAGAGGCCACTGGCTGAGGTGGAGGCGGCCACTGGGAGCCGGAGGTGGCGGTGGCGCCAGAACTGTCCAATTATACTACTGATGGTGAAAATTTTTTCGACCAACGGGACTCGAACCGGATAACCTCGGTGTTAGACCGTTTTAGACTTCAGCGCCTTAACGATCATGGCCACCAGGCGGGCAAGAAATAGCCCTGATGTGTATACAAATTTCACTGCAGAATTGTTGTACAGACTAGAGGATGCGGTACGTCCTATTCACTTCCTTAACTTCGCATTCTAACCAATTACTGCATGAAATTACGGGTTCCATTCAGTCCCTACGAAATATTTCTAGCAAATGAGAACTCTCACTCAGAGACAAGCCAATAGCAATATATACCATATCATATACATAAGACCCTTCAATTTTACATAGCAATCCTTGTTGTATTAATGTTTTTAGCGTAGACTTACATTCCTCAACAACGGTCACATAAGAAGGAAAAATTGAAGACGTTTTTAGTGTTTGGGTAGAACGCGTATATCGCCGGGAGTATTCAGCGAACGATTATGTTTAATGTCTCAATTGACAGACAAAAGAGGAGGCTACCTGTAGCAAAGTAGAAAATGAACATCTGAAATATGGTTTTCATAAAACAGCGCTTCAAAGTAAGGCAAAATTTGTGCAGAAGGTGTGACGTCGCACGCATACTCTGTTATAAGATAACGCTGTGTAGACTCGCGCGCTCAGTTGGAGGTTAGCAGTCATCCTGAATACATCGTGCTCAGTTGCACAGAATAACAAATTTGATCATTGAAATAATAATAATAATAATAATAATAATAATAATAATAATAATAATAATAATAATAATAATAATAATAATAATAATAATTGCTTTACATCCCAGTAACTACTTTTACGGTTTTCGGAGTCGCCGAGGTGCCGGAATTTAGTCCCGAGGGAGTTCTTCTACGTGCCAGTAAATCTACCGACACGAGGCTGACGTATATGAGCACCTTCAAATACTTGCCAAGTTGGGGTCAGAAGGCCAGGCCTCAACCGTCTGAGCCACTCAGCCCGGTTAATGTAAAAGAAATACTGACGTTTATTGATCTTACTTTTACTCGTAATATTACTAAAGAACTTTTAAATTATGTATCTTATTTCTCACGTTACAGGCCCATACTACACGGAGTTATTATCCACATTCCAAGAGTACCACGTTCTACTGAATATAATGTATTATCCACATAATATTTGTCTTTCACTTCTAATACTTAAGTATATGAAACCCTCAAAACTCTGCAGCCATTACAATAGTGACAGCCTATTTTATCGTTATTTGTTTTATGTCCCACCGACACAGACAGACCTTAAGAGATAGTACAGGGCTACGTTCAGGAAGGAAGCGATCGTGATCTTAACTCATATACATTTTTCTGGAGAGAACATACGAAACCACGCAAAACCATCTTCAGTGTTGCCGACAGTGGGGTTGGAACCCACCATACCCCAAATGACAGTTCACAGCTACGTGATTCACACCGCGTAGCTAACTCGCTTGGTTGTAAATGATATCATGGATCCCTTTAATTGTTTCCGCCAATCGCCAAATGAGAAAGACTGCTTTATAGAGTACACAACCATTTTGCCCATGTTGTAATTTGTCATTATGAGAAGCAGTCAGGTCACTGTACACGATGTCGTAGCCATCGATTCTAATTATTTACAGAGATTTCAATGTCTATAACAAATCCTGTATGATTTAGGTCACGATCTGAGGTTCATAACAGGATAATAGGCTCGTGTCGTTATTGGCTTATTTGACACGCACAGGCCACGGTTCACGCCCCACGCAGCCTGTACTCCCCATAAATCACACGCAATCGATACCATTTTATTTCAATATTTGACCGTTATTAATGCGCAGTAAAATGCTAGGGATGTGAGTGACACAGAGAATAGCCCGCCTCTACCTGTTGCGGGGATTGGCCTTACACAAACTGTAAGGGGCAATCTGTCACGTCCAACGTCACAAAGGAGATGGGTCAATTACGTGACATCGCCATTGTCTGTCACCTCATCAGCGCTCTGGATCACTATCAGGCTGACCACTTGCAGGGTGTGAGTCTTGTAACTTCACTATCATAATATCCACCCTCTTACTTATAGAATGAATTATGACAAGCAATGTACTTCAATCAAAGATTGGACGAACCGAATTAAGACGAAAGTCGTTGGACGCCTATTTCGTCGAACTTCGGCGAGGTTAATCTACAGGAGTACAAAATCAATACCTATAGGGAAATTCTCTCGAATATAGTATAATTTTTAAGGTCTGGTTCCTTGGGTGAATGGGCAACGTACTGGCCGTTGGTTCAGAGGGCTTCGAGTTCGATTGCAAACCGGGCCAAGGATTTTTGTCTGGTTAGATCCTCTAACTCGGGGGCTGGGTTCTGTCACATGCATTATTGGTCGTAGGCAGCCACATTCAATGATGCAATTATTTGCAGTCAGACCCGAAGCACTGGCGAAAAGGAGCATTGAAGAGAGCACGTTTTCAAATGTGGTGCTGTCAGGAGGATTTACCCGTAGGTCAAGAAGACAGGGGATACGTGTGACTCATAACGATACGGAATGTTCCCACAAATGAGAAAACTAATCAGGGGAGGGAGAGGATACAACACCTCAAAATGACACAACACGTCTCTACGAACACACATTTTCTGGTTGATCATTTACGAGTTAGACACATCCAAACGTTGTCCAGTAATTACTGATAATAGACGTACCTGACAAACAAGTAAAATATTGCTATGAATAAAACACCGTCAGTTCTATCGCTCTAATTATTTTAGGATGACCGAATAAATACGCACACAATTCTACTCAACTATTAATGACCACACTCACTAAATGATGCATATCTACAAGTCTTTACCCCTTCACACATCAGGTAGTACGGCTTGTTGATATTACCTGAGAGACGATAATCCTGATTGACAAGCTCACCTTACTTTCATTTCTCCTCCAAGTTCAGTCACCCCACACAGCAGCTGCGCGCAGAGAGCTATGGTCGTAATAATGGAAGATGCGTTCTGGGGGTTCTTAGAGGAAGGTCCGTTTACTGCCTGCCTGGTTAGGAAGAAGGGAGTAGGGGGTATGGTTGCCATGGAGATAAACCTGCTGGCCGGCTCGTGTTGCTTGGAGTTGAATAACCTCTCACTTCTGATATGATGATGATGATGACGATGATGATGGTGCTTCTTGTTTAAAGGGGCCTAACATCTAGGTTATCGGCCCCCTCACTTCTGAGACGGGAAGGAATGCAGAAATGTGACTACACCGTGCAATGGCACGTACCAATGTTCCTTCCTCCAGTTCTATCTGTCAAAACGCTTCTTTTAACATTACGGGTATAGGATTGAACACAGCGCTACTCACTCCCCACAACAAACGAAGACTGTTCCATGGTTCGACTCCAGAGAAAGTCTAGTAATTCACAGAGTCAAACACAGTGAACAAACTAACTACCAACAACTCAGCAGTGTTAAACAGCAGGACATTACTCCGCACAACAACGGCAGTTAATACTGCTCCAATTCTACTCACATCAGTCCAAGGCAGTCTAAAGTCCGCGGTAGGAACACCCGCACAGTACTCCAAGGCAGTACACACATTATTCTGTTCCGCACGCGACGATACTCTGAATCCAGCAGCCCTTAGTTCTGCTACTCACTGGACATTCCGACGCAACAACGACACTGGAACACTGATGGCAGCCAACGCTACTACAGCCGTCCTCAGTCTAGCCACCGAACTCCAACATATTGAGTCCAACTCTGACTCCAACACTGACGGACGGTTCGCGGCTAGCCTCCTTTTAATAGTTCGGGTGATGAGTACCAGGATATTCGCGATGAGGTTAGAGAGGAAAAATCCTCGCTGGACATCCCAGGAACGAACGAAGAAACCAGACGAAGAGAACAATACTCGGAAAGGCCGGCCCTGCCCTCCAGGCAGGCTGGAAGCTCCCCGGTCTTGTAACTCACTAGTCACTTCCAGAGGTACCGAAAGGGGCGACCACAGGGCAGGCACGTAACAATATTCCGTAAGTTCGATGGTTTCTCAGCTGTTACATAACTTATGTCCGAGTGTGTTGGGAATTTAGCATTACGTATCAGACATGACGGAAGAACAGACATCATCGCACTCGTAATTATTACGTGTACGAGACTTTAAGGTATAATTCCAAACTCCATCATTAATGCGAAATATCTTTTCCAATCCAACTGATAACACAAACAGGCATAACATGCAAACGAACGACCACACGGACGTTGTTGTTTTGGGATGTACTATCCACAGCTCGATAACTCCACACATCTTTTGGAAACACTCTTGTGAAGAGTAGCTTCAAATATGAGCAAAAAATCTCTATGGCATGGGCCATATTACCGATACTACCTAGATTAGTAAATACCAGCATTTGAAACTTGACTGTTATTCTGTCACAACACTTGTCCCACCCACCGCTTGTATGGGGATTATCGTTTGTGTTTCTGACATACCAGCGCAGGTAACAAAAGAGTTTTAAATGCATTTTTCTGCTTTTAATATCCATAGTCACATTACAGACGCGACCGCTATGCCTCTCATCACGTAATCTGTATATAGAATAACTAATCGTATTAATGATAATATTATTAATAATAATAAATACATACATACATCCTGGCACAGACTATATATTTAAACACACAGGAATGGAGTAGAACAGCAACTCATCCCACTCAAGAAGCCGCAATATCCCTGCAAGCTGAACTTTTAGACCCAGTACCCGTCAAGAAGGAGGCAAGATAAAGGCCTAATATCACACCAGCCACTCCAATACTTCCGAAGATCTAATTATGGAAGAATATTGTATATGACGCTGTTATAATATTAAGTTAGTAGTAAGTTCAACCTATAGTATAGTAAGCCGTAGTGTTAATCAGTGGATATACTTAAGTTGTGTGTGAATTAGTATAGGATAATGCTGGATTTAGAACATTAACCTACTAGTACTCGTATTTCCTGTAATATTTTCTTTCCATGGAATTGCTTGTTGTAATTGTTTTTTTAAATATTTTTTGCCTTTGTTGTTGGGTAATTACGTTTTAACTTTACTTTAATATCACACTACTGCAAATGATCATTGCCACCAGGATATTTCCCAATTGCGGTGGATTTGTTAATAATAATAATAATAATAATAATAATAATAATAATAATAATAATAATAATAATAAACACTGGAAGGTACAAGGTAAGTGAAACATTAATCAAGATAATCAAGTTTAATCCCCCTGTGGGTGGGGGCGGTAGAATAACACCCACGGTATCCCCTGCCTGTCGTAAGAGGCGACTAAAAGGGGCCCCAGGGGCCCTGAACTTTGGAGCGTGGGGTGGCGATCGCGGGGCCCTTAGCTGAGTCTTGGTATTGCTTCCACTTACTTGTGCCACGCTCCTCACTTTCATCTATCCTATCCGACCTCTCTTGGTCAACTCTTGTTCTTTTCCGACCCCGACGCTACTAGGTTTGCGAGGGCTAGGGAGTCTTTCATTTTCACGCCCTTCGTGGCCCTTGCCTTCTTTTGGCCGATATCTTCATTTTTCGAAGTGTCGGACCCCTTCCATATTTTCCCTCTGATTAGTGTTATATAGAGGATGGTTGCCCAGTTGTACTTCCTCTTAAAACAATAATCACCACCACCGCTAATCAAGTTTAACGATTATCAGGCATTGTTAGCAGAAGTCCATCATACCTGCAGTCCATGATTAACAGACTTACAAAAACAGAAGATGTATGAAGATAAATACATCAAAAATAAAACGCACAGTCATACCATAGATGACAAAAAAGTTGTATTTGAAGATAAATTAAGTCACAGTAGAATAGGTTACGTAGGCCACGGATGGAAGATTAACAACTGAAAGCAAGAGCTAAAATACTGTTGAGCAAAAGCAAGCTCGGTCTCTTCGCGAGCATTTGTCCGGAATCTCGCAGAAATCTGGACGACGAGCAAGACTTTTGAAATGTGATGTTTCCAACGAATGATTAAAGTAACCAGATGAGAAACGCTTAAGTTCTACGTCGAATAGAACGAAGTTCATCTCTGATGAAATTAATACACACAAGACGTCTTACTTGGTGGGAGCACATTTTACGCATTTTCCACATAAAAAACGCTGTTGCCGGGGTTACATTTACAGCAATCATCGGATAGGTCTTACGAGATATCAGTGCAGTCAGGTAACACAGCAATAGAGAGATTAAGCAGCAATCGTGCGACCTGAATCACTTGCTGACAACAGACCTGTCTTTGGAATACATACTTGACGCACATATAATTATCTCAATTTCCCCGTGAACGACCGGCGACTCAAACTTAAGGGGTACCACCCCTCACAGCAACCAGATTTATGTCTGTCTACAGTCGCCTCTGTTGTGACCAATAGCAGATGGCTATTGACCAATAGCATGCTTGCTTTGTCAGTGACAGTCCACGTGGAGTACTTCGAAAGCGTGCCGGACCTAGAGCCGGTTCACTTGTCGGGTCTCCAGTGTTGCACAGTTGCACGCAGTTCTGTCAAGTCTCACTCTCGTGGCTAAATAGCTAAAATAGAGAGTTGACAACGCTGTGCCTCGAGTTGAGGAAATGCAGGTATTCCGCGGACAACGAAAGTAAACAAACCGGCCAGCGAGGATTCATAAGCGTGCCGGTCGTTAACGAGGAAATTAAAATAGCTAAATAAATAAATATGCATTCAAGGGTTTCCCAAATGAAGCTGACAGTTATATTGGTTTATATAAAAGTTTATTGTCTGGAACACGTGAACATACAGGAAATAAAGAGTGATGAATGGGTAACAGAAATACCTAAATAATATAGTCGCCTTGTTGGTTCAAGCAAGATTCACTGAAGTGCACTTGATGGGGGATACCCGGAGCGAAAGAACGTCCGTAGTTGGGGGGACGCAACCATTTTTCATGACAGTCTCGGACTCTCCATTCTTTGCGAACCGGCATCGCTTCATTATTGTTTTACTTCCTCTCAACTGCTCAACGTCCGACGATACCACATTCTTCTTCGACATACGTAACTATGCATCGACGCATGCGCTATGTTCTCTTTATCCGAAATAACGAATCTCGTAGTTAAGGGGACTGATGAGTGAGTTTTGAAAATTTGAAACTACTGGACGGATCATTTTGAAATTTTAACCACAGGTTGATATGCCTATAGTTAGGACACATTCTGAATTTTAACTTGATTGCTCAAATAGTGTTTGAAATAATAATAAAATATTATAAAAAACATTGGTTCATAAAAAATGTTCCTTGCGATGGAGTTTTCACTCATTTTCATTCATACTTGGTAAACATATCCCAAATAGATGCATAATTAGAAATTGCTTTTGAATTTGATGTGCCATCAATATGAGCATCATGAGAGAGAATCAAACTGCTTACATTTATGTTTTGCCCCAAAATCAGAAATTATTTACATTTGAAAGCACAAATAATGCAGTTATTTTTCACTGACATGAAAATTAAGAGCTAATTATAATTTTCATACATATTTAAATATCCAAACCAACTTTGAACTAAATAACTTGAAAACTGCAATATAGGGAGCTTTTTTTATCATAATACCTGTAACAAAAATCACTTCATGAGAAAACAGCAAATAAAGTTGGGTGCTTAGTTACTTACATCAGAACTGCCCTGCACCATATCTATAGCCCTCAGATCTCTTCAGTCTTTCTTCTAAGGACACATCTTGCAGTTTTCTCCCTTTCCTTGCAGTTTTCTCTCCTGGGGTGCTCCTTTTTCTGCCCTGACGAAGACGGCTGTGGTCACATTGCGCAATGATCTTCAGTGAAGAAATTGTCATACATCACTTCTAATGTTTTCACACAACCCATGTTGAATTCACTCTCTGCTTTTGTAACTGCTAATTCCAGCTTCTTCTTTGAAACAAAGACCTCTTTAGGGCAGTTATGCCAAATAATGCTATGGAGACTCTCATTAGCATTTTGAATTTTCCCTCTCTTGCACCTCTCCAGCAAGGGATCTGAGACAAATCTCTGGTAAATAGGCAGTATTTTCCCAACAATTTCAAATGACAACTTGGTTTTCACACAACTAATAGCGTGAAGTATCAAACCAGGAATAATTAGACACACTCCAAACAATATTACCCTTGTCACAGATCAATATACACCAACAAATATTCCAAAAACAACCCACATGGTGCGAATGTCAACAAAGATTGGTAGGAAGTAACTACAGTATTTGAATAAGCAACTCATTTATTTACTAGTTTCTTCTATTTACTTCATTACTGATAACAAAGGTATATTGGACGGCATAAATAAAATGAAACTCAGAAACTTAAAGGAAATTATTTCAATATTTTATGACAGAGGTTATTTCATTCCCATGTATAAAAGTTTATAACTTGACTATCATTGTAAAGTGTGAGAATTTTCCGTTACTAGATATCAAAAGACACTTGCATGATCATTTCCGCAACTGAATTTTGTGGTAACTTGTTAGCAATGACATGGAAAACAAAATCCGAAGTGTTTCAGTACATGAGACAGGTAGGCGTGTCGTGCTTAGGTATTTAATAATGACGCGCAAACATCTTTAAAGTCACCGCCAGGGCTTTAAAAATAGCGCTATGGGAAAAATTTCAACATTCCTTTTTTCAGAAAAGGTTTGGGCGCTAATTTTCGGCAAAATTCAAAATTCGGTATTTTGGCCGTATGTTCATGAAAACTCACTCATAAATCCCCTTAAGTCGATTTACCTTGGGCAAGCATTAAACACAAATATACAGAACAAGTTGGCTCCCCGTTTGGGTCACGCAACTGTGAGTTTACTTTCGGGAGATAGTGGGTTCGAACCCAACTGTCGGCAGCCCTGAAGATGAGTTTCCGTGGTTGTAGCTTAATTAAGGCCAAAGCCCCTTACTTAATGCTCCTAACCCTTCACTATACCATCGTCGCCATAAGACCTATCTGTGTAGATGCGATGTAAAGCGAATTGTAATAAAGAACTACTAAAAACTACTACTGTCCGGCGCTATAACTGACCTTTGTTCCCCCGGGTCCCGGGTTCGATCCCGGGCAAGGTCGGTGATTTTAATATTCATTGGTTAATTCCGATAGCTCAAGGGAGTGTACCGTCTTCGGCATCAGTGCCTTATTCTCCCAGAAACGCAGGTCGCGTAGAATGCATTAAGTAGAAAGCCTGCATTAAGCCTCCCTGGAGGCCACACGCAATTATTTATCCTTCTATTATTATTATTATTATTATTATTATTATTATTATTATTATTATTATTATTATTATTATTATTATTATTATTATGTGTACGGAACTCAAACAGTGAAACACAGCATTATCAACACTGTGGCATTGAAAGTATGAAATTTAAACATACGAGATAGAGTGCGTCATTAACGGAAGTAACTGTCTGGCTCCCTGGCTAAATGGATAGCGTGCTGGCCTTTGGTCACAGAGGTCCCGGGTTCGATTCCCGACAGGGTGGGGGAATTTTAACCACAATTGATTAATTTTGCTGCCACGGGGGCTGGATGTATGTGTCGTCTTCATCATCATTTCATCCTCATCACGACGCTCAGGTCGCCTACGGGAGTCAAATCAAAAGACCTGCATCTGACGACCCGAACTTATCCTCGGACACTCCCAGCACTAAAAGCCATACGCCATTTCATTTCACTCAAGTAACTATGTGTAGAAGAAGAATCGTATCATCTAAAGCTCACTAGAAGGTTTGTAGCTCAGCTTAATTGTAGATGCAGCTCACAGCTCTGCAACAGTAGTCATATAGTGCGACCTTATCTTATACTCGAGTGGCGGTAATGACCATTTTATCACCTGCAGTTAAAGTGACACAGAAAAGCATCGTAAAGTGGCTCCTTTAGACAGGAGGTTTCATTAACTTTATTTGAATCAGAAGTGATACCAAAAATAAATATATCTGAAAAATGTGGCTGACTGGATAGAAATTATATAACGTTCCACGATGACGATTATTATTATTATTATTATTATTATTATTATTATTATTATTATCATCATCATTTGATGCACTTCGGGAAGGTCCCAGGACGGCAACCTCGGTAAGTTATGCCACAGATAGAAACTCTTGCACAATCCTGGGATCGTGTCCGCACGGAGAAGTTGTACGAAATACCGGACATCATAAGATCTGGTCAATAATCCGAAGCACCTAAAGGGAAAATCTTCAGTCTTGGAACGTGAATACGGCTTGACAACAAATGGTGGCAGCAGCAGGAGGGGGATTGGCATATTTTCCACACAAGATAATTTTTCAGTTTATTTATAAGTTACTGAAGAAACAACAATTCCCTGTTTTCAGCTTCACGTTTAATATTATGGCAGGTAGTATATCAAAGATATTTTTACAAATTGCTTTACGTCGCACCGACACAGATAAGTCTTATAGCGACGATGGGAGAAGAAAGGCCTAGGAGTTCGAAGGAAGCGGCCGTGGCCTTAATTAAGGTACAGCCCCAGCATTTCCCTGGTGTGAAAATGGTAAACCACGGAAAACCATCTTCTGGGCTGGGAAGGAAGCGGCCCTGCCCCTAATTAAGGGACAGCCCCGGCATTTGCCTGGCGTAAAATGAGAAAACACGGAAAACCATCTACAGGGCTGCCGACAGTGGGCTTCGAACAACTCACTCCCGAATGCAAGCTCACAGTTGAGCGCCCTTAGCCGCGTGGGCAACTCGCTCGGTTATCAAAGATCGTAAAGATATTTGGTGCTTGGTCTTCCTCGTTCTTTTATTCTCAGAACGTTTCTCTCAGTAATATTGATCACATAGCTGTTATGTCTCAGAGTGTGCCCAAGGAATTTTGCCGTCCTTTTGCTCACCATGGTACGTAGTTCTCTATTTCCTTTGATTTCATTCAGAGCGATTTCATCTGATCAGCATTCCGTCTCCAGATCCACATTTCTAAGGTTTCTAGCCGTTTCCTGTCTTGGTTAGTTAAGGATTTACAACCCCATAACAGCATGCTCCAGACAAAACGTTATGCAAAGCATTCACTGACTTGGATCTCCAGATATTTTTTTTCCAAAAAATATGTTTTGTTAATGAACGCTTGTTTGGCCAGTGATATTCTCCTCTTGATCTCCATGTTACATAATACTGCCAAGATAGGGGAATTTTATTACCTGTTCTATCCTCTTACTTGCAAGCTTGATATTAATACGAAATAACTCAGGAGCTGTGTGGAACCACCTGGGGAACATTAGCATCTACCCTACGTACTTCAGCTCTTGGTCGTGTGTACTCTGCTGAAGAATTCTTTTCATCGATATGGCTAAACAACAGTCGCACCAAATTAACTAACACTCAGCTGAATCACACTATTCGTATGATATCAGCGACAACTAGATCTACTCCCACTTTCTGGCTACCTGTTCTATCCCACATTCCACCACCTCACTTCCGTCGGTAAAGTGCTCTCCTACGAGATAAGGAAATAACTAACAACAATCTGTTGCCAATTCATGGTGACATGAATGTTGCTCTTATCAACAGGCTAAAATCTAGACACCCACCTGTTAGAACTGCCAGAAACCTAGCAGACGCTAACTTTAACCTGCTTCAGGCCTGGAAGCAAGTATAGACATCCAGTCCTCCATTAGAAGATCACAATCTACCATGCCTGAAAAACAAACCAGAGAGTTTCGATCTTCCACTAAAGACCTGGGCAATCATCAACAGGATTCGCATGGCCATGTCAGATGTGCAGACTCCCTCCATAAAAGGGGAATACGGTACTTAATTCGGTAGCGTGCAGGTTCGGCACTGTGGGGATCAGTGTCCTCTCATCGGCTACCACGGAAGCCCTAGAGACTTTTTTCTGCTCTCACCTTCGTGTGTTGACTTTGTAAATAACTTGAACCTGTAAATACTTCATACTGTAAATACCGTGTATTACTACTGTATTTATTTGTAATGTGATGTGCTAGTCATACGCTAAATAAGTAAATAGCCCAAGATTTTTTTTTGACAACTAACACCTTTGTTTTCTTAGCACTGATTTTCACATGTAAGTCAGCTAGTGCAGATGACAGCACTTCTAGCATTTTAGACAGTTCCTTCCCTGAATCGGCGTCTACTGCTATATCGTATTCAAAACCAATCCTTGATCTTAACACACTTTCTGTTGGCCTCAAATTTCTTTGCGGCCTCTTCAATAAATACATTAAATAGGTCTGGTGATAATGAGCAGCCCTGTCTGACACCCTTCGGTAAGCCACGTAATAGATTCAACGGTCCGCTTTGAAAGATACAGTGGTCAGTCTACTGATACTGATTCAGAAAAGCGTAAAATTTATAAGCCTACCATTCAAAAAGTACGATTTATGAGAAATCTCAGTCTTCAGCCTAATGGTAGGAACGCGATCTTCTGGCGAATCTTTTCTCTGCAGACTACATAAGATCACGATGTTGGACCTGACAGGATCGATCTGCATCTTCCAGAATCACTGCTACTAAGAAGCAACCGCAACAACAACAACAGAAACTAACCACGATGAATACAGAACCTTTTATTTTCTTAACTGTTTTACGTCGCACGGACACAGATAGGTCTTATGGCGACGATTGGATAGTAAAGGTGGGAAGAAAGCGGTCGTGGTGTTAATTAAGGTACACACCCAGCATTTGCCTGGTGTGAAAATGGGAAACCATGGAAAACCCATCTTCAGGGCTGCTGCCAGTGGGGCTCCAAACCCCTACCTCTCGAATGCAAGCTCACAGCTGCGTGCCCACAACTGCACGGCCAACTCATACGGTACTCAACACTTTAACCTATTACAAATTTGTTGAGTATATTTTGCACAACCCAGAATTCTGGGAAGTGTAATGTGAACAATTCTCAGTTAGCCTATATAGGAATAAAAAATAGGAATATCATAATCGGTATTTAAATCCGGAAGATCGTTCCCAGAGTAAATCATGAATGTAAAGCTAATTCCTCAGACATCAAAGGATCTGAAGCAAAAATGTAGTCAGTATATTCGTTGACTTCAAAATGGCTTTTGATTCAATTGTTCGCAAATCACTGTTCCATACATTGAAAGAACAAAGTTTACACCTCAAAATGCTTGCAATCATAAAATAAGCAATAACATACACAAAGTTCAAGGTTAAATTCATAAGGAAATTATCAGAATCATTCCAAATCAAAACAGGAGTAAGTAAAGAACACGTACTCTCTCCATTACTTTTCCAACTGCGTCCTCGAAAAAAAAACACGAAAATGGAGAAACTAAAACTAATCCTCAAAATGAAATAAGCAATCACATGAGGTACAGGAAAATAAGAAATTCACTTCAATGCATTTGCAAATGACCTAGAAATCTTAACTCGCGAAGTCCTAACAACCCAAAAAGTGATCAAACCTTAAAATAAAAAGTAGAGAAAGTCTGTCTCCATCTACCACTTGCAATAGCAGAATACATTATTTGAAATAAACGAACACCAAAATACATGAAAGTACTGCAAAATCAAACGAGTCCTATCATTTAGATATCCGGGTAAAAAAATGTTCAGGAAAACGGACTGGAAACGAAAGCCAACGAAATTAAAGGCAAAAAATAATGGAAACCTAACACAACTCACGCAAAATACCGACAACAAAAACTGCATTTAGAAACGAACAAAGCTAGGACATCAAAGTGCACGACGTGTGGCCTCCGAAGAGGCCTGGTGCAGGTCTTTCGAATTGACACCCTATAGGCGACCTGCACGTCTGTGAGTGTGGCGACCCTATCTATGGTGAAGTCTAATGATCGAGACGGCACACATACCCAGCACCCTGACCATCGGAGTAAACCAGTTAAGGTTAACTGGGAATCAAACCCAGGAGTCCCCGAAGCAAATGCCATCACGCTAACGATTTAGCCACGGAGCCGGACGTTACAATACATTCATCAAACCAGAATGTCGCTTTGGATCGGAAACACTGGGAAACACTACACAACTCAGAAACTAACAGGAAATCAAACAATACACAGATATTACAGTGAAATTAGAAAACGCAGATTAGAATAAATCATGACAGACTCTCAAAACAAATAGTCGAATTCTACAAAAACAAGAGTGAAGCCAAAGCAGATACTACGAAAAGGATGGGTGAAATTAGCAGGATGAACACAAGAAGACATCCAAAACAGGCAGTCTTTTGATCCAAAATTCACAGATTGCAAGTAGACCAAACAAGGGAACTAACCGAAGAAAACGACCCGAACAGCTTGGACCAGAGAGAGAACAGAAGCTCTCAGCAAAGGAATGTAAAGAAAACGGACATGAAGTGTAATTACAATATTATTATAACTTTGTGTGGCTATTACTAACCTGGTACAGCCCTTATAAGTTCGACCCTCCGACGAGGGTGGGCGGCATCTGCCGTGTATGGGAAACTGTGTGTAACTCCACTGGAAGACAATCGGGCTGAGTGGCTCAGACGGTTGAGGCGCTGGCCTTTTGACCGCAACTTGGTAGGTTCAATCTAGCTCAGTCCAGTGGTATTTTCAGGTGCTCGAATACGGCAGCCTCGTGTGAGCAGATTTATTGGTACGTCAAATAACTCCTGTGGGACAAAATTCCGGCACCTAACCGTCTCGAAAACCGTGAAAAACGTAGTGGGACCTAAAATCCAGTAACATTTTTGTAGTGGAGTGTGTGTGTGTCATGTGTCAGTTACAGGTATGTTGGCGACATTACAGATACCCAATCCCCGAGCCGAGGATTTACCAATTTAAGGCTGAAATCTCCGACCCGGCCGGGAATAGAACCCATGGCCCTCCAAACAGAAGGCGACTTTGCTGACTAGTCAGTCAAGGGGTCGTGCACAAATAATAATATGGTTTAAGCTGCTGAAATGCAAGTATTTCGCGAAGACCACACCTGAGTGACTTGCTTGTCAATCTCGACGTTCCGTTCTCGTTAAAGTTACCAATCAGCCAAGAAGATGGACACAGTACAGTTCGAACGAAATTTGAATATTTATATATACCATGACAATTCTAAGTGCTTTTTGATATTTGCTTTACGTCGCACTGACACAGATAGGTCTTATGGCGACGATGGGATAGGAAAGGCCTAGGAAGTGGAAGGAAGCGGCCGTGGCCTTAATTAAGGTACAGCCCCAGCATTTGCCTGGTGTGAAAATGGGAAACCACGGAAAACCATCTTCAGGGCTGCCGACAGTGGGGGCTCGAACCCACTATCTACCGATTACTGGATACTGGCCTCACTTAAGCGACTGCAGCTATCGAGCTCGGTGACAATTCTAAGCCGAACCTTTTCTTACTACTATCAATACCATGTAGAGTCATGTATTATTATTATTATTATTATTATTATTATTATTATTAACTAAGCCTATATCTCTGCAAGTTATTATAAAAACAGAGAATGATATATATATATATATATATATACAGTATATAAGTCATGTTTTGTTAACTTCGTGCAAATTCTGAAAAATTGTTTGAATAAACTGTATTATCAACAAACATTGCAGTAACTTTTGGAATACTGTGCACTCATATCTGTATCTCAGTACCTAGTGCCGTGTAGTATCATCCTTGTTCCGAGCACTAGACCGGACGCCGTGCTTAACCAAAGCTGTAGTTAAAGAGGTGTAAGGTGTGATAATAGACCAGATGTATAGTCACTCAAAAAAAGAAAAGAATGAGCGCATGGTATTTTTAATTCCTCGCATTTAATATTTTCTCAGATTTAACTTTAATTATTATCAACATATAATTCGCCTCCCATATAGAGACAAACCTTATGGATACTCACGAAATGGTGCTCGCGATAAAACAGCGCGTGTTCATTGCCGAGTGTTATACGAAGCACAAAAACCTGTGGCGGAACTGTTTATGCAAGAGTTTAAGAACGGAAGTGTTTGACAAAATGTCCAGAAAAGTCTGTAATGCAAAACTGAGTGGCAAAATGGCGTGAAACGTGCTATATAGCGAATAAAAACATTAATTATCCGAAAAGAGTTCGACCATCAGAAAACAATGCTCGAGTGAAGGAAAGCGCGGAAGGAAGTCCGACGAAATCTCAACGCCATTTATCTGTGCAAGTGGGGAAAAAAAAAGAGATCGTCGTGTCGAAATATTGTGAAAAAGCACCTGCATCTGTATCCTTACAAATTTACTGCTGTGTATGCGTTAAAGCGTCCAGACGAACCTTCTGGTGTTGCGCACGCGCAGACATGTGGCAGCAATCGATCTGTGCACCGAAATCACGGTTTCCGGCATTTCCTTCGATGGGCAGTTCTCCTCTTCATTAACAAAGGACAATTCTACGTCAGTCTTATAAATATTTTCCGGGAGAAATTTATATCGCCCACCCGAAACACCACAATGCGGTCATTTTATTTTCGAGCGACTGTGCAAACACGCAAAGCGCATGATGTGCCCATGGATATAAACATTCACTTCAGTAGCTGTTCGTCAAAATACATCCGCCATTTTCTCGGGAACGGTTCGATTGCGACTATACGCCCGTAGACACGATTTTACTTCTATCAAAGATATTACACAGTCTCAGTATGAGCCATTGCTTCGTTCCGTATATTATTATTATTATTATTATTATTATTATTATTATTATTATTATTATTATTATTATTATTAATATTATTATTATTATTATTATTATTATAGCAAGTATGTCTTATGACTGGGGTTTATCTGAAAAACTACGTCACGATATTAGCGATACAAAATTTGTGAAGCGATGTTACCTAGAAACCGTGCGGCCTCTGACGTGAAATATTGATGGATGGCCATGACTGAAGAGGTCTCAAACCATCATACTCTAGAGAATTGTTTATTCCATTTGTGGTAGTTTCATACAAGTCCTAAGTCTGCCTCCCCCGTTCGATGCACTGAATCATACCTTTGTTGACTCCAAATTCCAAACAGACGCCTCTCGAAAACGATTCGTTAGATGGAAATAAATTAAGCGTTATCAATTTGAGTTTCATTTGTCAAAAGACATACCTATGAGCATTTGATTTTCCCGAAGGGAAATTTGACATATTTTTATTATTGCCGGTATATCATTTGTAACTCGAGTAATATTCACTCTATTGATCATAAACGAACATCAAATCACGTCTATAATTCTTATTTCCCCAACTTGGCAGGTTCGATCCTGGCTCAGTCCGGTGGTATTTGAAGGTGCTCAAATACGTCAGCCTCGTGTCGGTAGATTTACTGGCACGTAAAAGAACTCCTGAGGGACTAAATTCCGGCACCTCGGCGTCTCCGAAAACCGTAAAAGAGTAGTTAGTGGGACGTAAAACAAATAACATTATTATTATTAATTCTTATTTCAAGATGGATAAAATTAATCAAAATTTCCTGTCTAACAAAACCAACTGAACTATGCTTCGGAAATAATATATCATCAATTGCGCCTGCGAAAAATTTCAGCTTATAATTTTCGCCTGTAACGCTCTGTCATCCAAGATTTAATATTGTGCGAATTATCATATATATTATTTTAGTAGGATAGATCCTTTTTGCGGCGCTCACAAGTAACCGATCATGAAAAATGAGCATTCAAAAGAAAGAGAATAGACATTAGCAGTGACGAATTGCCCTCTCATTTCATAAATATCGATAATTTCTTTAGAAAATGAGTATAAAAAATGTACGAAGTGTGCGATTTGCAAATATTGTTGCTGTAGGAAAATACGCGCCATCATTGCTGTCCACTTCACTCTTTTCTTTTTCTATTTGCTTTACGTAGCACCGACACAGATAGGTCTTATAGCGACGATACTTCACATTTTGGCCGTTGGGACGCCTCTTTCATGTCATTACAGTACGCTGTAATTATCAGTTAAGAAATAATGATAAAACCAAAAATTACTTCTGGAACGTTCGTCACTATAATAATGAACGTGCATTTGCTTCCGTTAAAGTGGATACCATAAATGTCGGAAGAAACAAAGCTTACATTAAGTGGTAAGTAAGACTGTCTAATATTGTACTGATTTGTGAATTCCTTAGTTCACCAGTAGTTCAACACTCCACCACATACTTTATAAACATGCTAGATTTCTCGCACGGGTCCCATAACGTCACAGAATTCTCGCTCTTGGTAACATGTGTGTTGCGGGTGAGTATTTCTCCCTCAACATTTTTCACACAGCAGTTTTTCCAGGCGCAACGACAATTTGCAGAACATGGTATAGTTGCGTACTGTTTTTTCGATTAACGTCGTTACCTTGTTCCACAACGTAAAGGAGTTAACTGGCATGTAGTGTCGACCACTACACGCTTGAGGTGGCTAGTTAAACTCATTTCAAGATATTCCATCCTGCAGTTAGCAACCGATAGCACTGCTCCCTAATTGTTCATTTATTAGTAATTCACACCGGTTTATCACTTAAATCTGCTGTGTTTGTAATCAGTCTCAATTTGCCAATGCCCAAGTTAACAACCCATTTCCCCCCTACGCTACTGTGTGGCTGTTTGTTTATTGTGATAGTTTCCTGATAAGGGTTTGTAACATCATCAATGTACTTCCTGCGCGACGAATTTAGCCTATAAAGCAGTGCTACTGCGGAGTTAGTTATGGTGTATGTATTCCTAAAAACTGGATATAATATATGTATTTACCATCTACAGGATAACCCAATTACAGTTGATGTAATAGATTTTTTTTTTTTTTTTTTTTTTTGCTAGTTGCTTTACGTCGCACCGACACAGATAGGTCTTATGGCGACGATGGGACAGGGAAGGGCTAGGAGTGGGAAGGAAGCGGCCGTGGCCTTAATTGAGGTACAGCTCCAGCATTTGCCTGGTGTGAAAATGGGAAAGCACGGAAAACCATTTTCAGGGCTGCCGACAGTGGGGTTCGAACCTACTATCTCCCGAATACTGGACACTGGCCGCACTTAAGCGACTGCAGCTATCGAGCTCGGTAATAGAAAATTTAATAATAATAATAATAATATTAATAATAATAATAATTTCGTATGACTATTTCTAGCCGAGTGCAGCCCTTGTAAGGCAGACCCTCCGATGAGGGTGGACGGCTTCTGTCGTGTGTAGGTAACTGCGTGCTATTGTGGTGGAGGATAGTGTTGTGTGTGGTGTGAGAGTTGCAGGGATGCTGGATACAGCACAAACACCCAGTCCCCGAGACATTCGAATTAACCAATCAAGGTTAAAATCCCCGATTCGGCTGGGAGTCGAACCCGGGACCCTCAGAACAGAACGCCTCAATGCTGACCATTCAACCAATGAGTCGGGCCATTTAGGCCGGAAATGATTTTCGAAATGTATTTAGTCTGATAGAGCTATCCAAGACTCACAAGTTGAAATCTTTCCGGGCCGTTTTGTCCTGCAACTTTCGCCAAAAATTGAGAAAATTGCTTAATTTTACGCTTTTCATAGTATGGGGATTCCTGATTTATCCACTAAGAAATGTTTTAAGATTAAAAGAAAACATATGGTAACAGAATTATACATGAAAAAGGAAAGAAATTAAAGTACAATTACATGTTTCGTACTTGAAAGAACATGATCAGATTATATCAAATCATTCAAAATATTTAGAATTGCACAAACATTTATGTACAAATCCATGAAAAATTGACAGTTAATGAAATCATGGAGTTCTACAGTGTAGAGGAATGAGGACAAGGATAAGTAATAAACATGAATGGTAAGACATTTCTAAATATTCTGACTGTCATTCATATTTTAATTTTGTTTGTTTTTAGGTACAATTATAATTGCATTACTCGAAACTGAAAAAAATGATGGCTTCATAAATCACAAGGTATACTATATGGACAGTGTTAAATAACAACAATAAACAATGGTTATTAAAGTGAGTTGCAAAGGTATATTGATGATTTACACTTTAACAAAAGTGATTAACTCTGAAGAGTTCAGTGCTATTATTTACGGCAACCTTGTATTATTTGTCTTTTCAAGTAACGAATATTTAAGAATAGCTTAAATATTATATTTAAGCGGTCCGCCTATTCAATACGTACATAATTTATTAAATTAATTTATTAATTTCTTAAAATTCATGTAAATTGTTCATTAAAATTCTTGATGACACAGTCCGTGGAAACTAACATTTGTATTGACTAGAGACTTCTCTCCATAACAAAGTTGGCAAATATTTTATGTTCAATGTCCTTGTGTATAAAGTGTATTTTACTTTGTCTTGCCAATCTATTAATGTAATACATTGTGTGATTTATTCCAGCTGATGATGTCCCTTAGAGAAAGAAACATGTACTAGATTTAATAAATTATATACGTATGTACTGAATAGGCGGACCGCTTTAAATGTAATATTTAAGTTAATCTTAAATATTCACTACTTGATGTTATAGTCAATACGGGTTTTTATCAAAAATGAAGCTGTTAAAGCTTGTTTCATATTATTTCCCCTACAACAATAGTTTTTTAAAAACATCGTAAGTAATTTCCGTCTCATTCCCTTGTTCTTTTTCTTTAACTAACGGTCCGTTCGAGAGTGAAACAACGCTGCAAGTTCCCCACTGTTTGCTGAGTGGACCTGCAACAGGTAGGGTGTGTTAATTGCTGCTCGGTTTGCCACTTAGCAATTCACAGAAATAAGAAGAAGCATTATTAAACGAGGTCCTATGTACACACTCATCAACTCCCTCCATGGCAATCCACCCTTCTGTTCTGGTAACTTCCTTCCTCTCGACCACAAATAGGTCTCGTCAACAGGACTTTTACATCAATATCGCGATCCAGAATGGGAGCAAAAATTACACTTGCGCGACTTATGTACTGATTTCTAGTTCCTTTTAAGTGCTACAGTTTAACAGTTAGGTGAAAAAAATTGGATGAGACGTGCCTTTTCTGAAAGCAACTCACAGTTTGTAGGATTGTCGCATTGTCTCCACACATTCCTTCCAGATTCCATCTCCCTTTCCCGATCTCTCTTATTCCTTTCCGATTACGGTGCACTTCCTAAGTGCTGTAGTTCTTCTCCTTCCCTCCTACGACCCTTGCCCTCGGGTATTGGAAGATCGTGTACTTGGTTGATTTTAACCTAAGCGTCGCCAGCTTTGAGGATGGTTTTCCATAATTACCCATTTTCACACCGGGCATATTAAGATTCTTACTACCTCACAATTCCTCAACACTTTCCCACCTGACTGATACGCAAAACCTCCATGTGTTAGTGCGACATTATGTAAGTAGAGGGGGGAAAAAAAGAGAAAACTGTACGCCGCATGGATGATGAATTATGAATTACTGTTATGAAAAATCTTGGGGAGCGTGATTATTTTATTTATTGTTTGATGAAGGAGGGTTTTTTGTTTTGTTTTTCTAGTTGCTTTACGTCGCACCGACATAGATAGGTCTAGGAGTGGGAAGGAAGCGACCGTGGCCTTAAGTAAGGTACAGCCCCAGCATTTACCTGGTGTAAAAATGGGAAACCACGGAAAACCATTTTCAGGGCTGCCGACAGTGCTGACACAGAGAAGGATCACGCCCGAATCTCAAAAATTATGGCTCTTTTTTTTTTCTTTCAGAAAATGGCCTTCTAAAGTTGTCTGTGACATTGTACTAACCCCAAAACATACTCCTCCACGTACTGGATTAGCCTTATTATCTGCATCTCCACGAGCCCTTCTCGAGGGTGTAGGGTTCGTCCCTGTAAGACATTCCGTAACAGAAATCAGCCGTTCACGTTTCTAAATGTAGCTTGATAAATTCACTGATACTGACAGGGTGTACTGTTCTCCAGTTTCTGTTGCTCCATTAATTTTGCACCATACTCTCAACCTGAGTTAACAAAATCTGAAAGACCCGAAAACATAAAAGGTAATGGTAGCTTGAGTTGAGCGGGACATTTAAATATCAATTAAAAAAATTAGAGAAGAATTTTGGAAAAACAAAGCAATACATTTGTTCCAAACTTACAAACACAATAAAAACTGGTACTTTTTTTTACCAAAACCGCCTACAGTCCCTTTTTAAACATTGACGTAGTCCATAATTCACTGCCTGCGACGTGAAAATAACATTACTCCTTCCACAGCATAGCCAAACGACTGGCACAGGACTGAAAAATAAAGGGTTGACACTCTAATCGATCATGCTTGCGGAAGCAGAGCTCACAATATTTGGGCAGGGTTGATTACTGTTCACTTATTTATTTAGCATGTTCCCTCCCGCATTTAGAACTGTGAAATATCGAATACCGATAATGCTCACTCAGTTTGAGTTTATTATTAAAATCAGCTCGTCCTTCCCCACACCCAGTTAGCTACAGTTCTAGGGTGCCACAATCCTTTGTTCTCTCCCTCTCTCTCTCCACAAAGTCACGTTAAACCATTTATCGTGTAATGTTTAGTGTTGCACTGAGGCAACGATCCATTCATCCATCTTCTACATACTGGGTGATTCGAAATAACATTGACAACGCTTAGTATGTTGTGCGTGACGACGGTAAACTGAGCATCTCTGAAGGCCGGAAATACAGGATTTGGGCACTATGGGGTGTCACAGTTTGACGACAACACTTCAGATTTGGTGATGGGTGTAAGTCTCACATTTTATAAAGAAATCTCCACAAACCCAACAAGAGCATCACTTCGTGTATTAAATTGCGAAAGGGGTTCGAACTACCGATCTCCAGCTTGGTTACAGAGACTACATCGGCCATGGAGAGATTGGCAGACATGGTCAAAGACACGGCTTTATCATCACAGGACGACCTCATCGCACGAATCGACGCAGCGACTGGAATACTGAGCATACACGTTATGACATTAATATATCTTATGGCTGGTTGCCATCTGAAATAGCAGCCGTTGATGGCCGACCGTGACCTAGAAACATATTTATAATCATTTGATTTTCGCAAAAAGAAATGTGTTTCTTTTTCACAGAAGCTGTTTCAAAGTAACAGCTCTGCTTTTTTGAGCAAACCCTCTGTAACGGGGTTAAACAGCCGTTCCTTCAATAGACGAAAATAAGTCTAAATGTGAAGACATTGTCGAACCTAAGATGTAAAAAGTGTCATGAGTAAGTATGACTACGGTGTATATCCAATTACTTCTTTAACATACACGTAGGTTGAAATTTTCATTAATGAATTCTTATCTGTTAAAATTTGAGTATGGAACATAGAATCGGAGCTTCATGTGGCGCAAATGAGCTATCATTCAAAGTTTCTAATTATGCCGACGATATAATTATAATGGACGAATCAGAATTATCAGCTCTGATAACTGCTGGAGACCGAAAAAGTGCTTCGATGTAGATGAGAGTAAAGTAAAATTGAATCTACACGCTGAATCTGGTGAGCAAATAAATGATTTCCAATATCCGGGTTCCTTGATCTCGGACTCAAAGGAGACAGTCGTAAGTAATATCACTGCCCAGCTTGGTACTTCCCAGTCAGCATTTACTATAGCTTTTTCATACACTGGCGGCGAGCGGCCTACAGATCTTCAATGTAGTAATGGGCAATGCTCTCGCTCGAGACTGTCGTCACAGATCTCGAGACCCTCGCGAGAATCTCGAGACCGAATCTCCTGTTCTGCGATCTGTGCGACGTCCCAGTAACTACGAGTGTGAACTTGATAGTATATCTTAAGCAGTTATTGCGTGAAGTAACGTTCTCATATGGAAACGTGTGAGCCAATAATTTTGTCAAAAGCGTGGAAATGTACTGCATGTACAACTATGAAACCAGAATGTCAGCATAACTGTAGATACGATGTACACCTACATGGATACTAGAGGCGTTTATTATTCGAACACGAGACGGGGAAAGATATACTTTACTCCATATGCAACCACCATTACACATGAGTGTAACGTGTAACCTAAAATGCCCGAGTTCGCTCAATTTCTTTCGACAAAGTTGTTGGGCAACGCTGTCGAGAACGATTCTCTTGTGCTGCGGGCAGTGCGACGTCCCAGTAACTCCGGGTGTAAGCTTGAGAGTATATCATCAGCAGTTCTTATATGGAAACGTGTGTGCGGATACATGATGTCAAAAGCCTAGGAAAGCACTGCATGTTGAACTAACAGCTGGTTAATACCATTAACGAAAATGAAAACAGAATGTCGGTATCTTAAAAGATTCACGAGTTATTTCAGGTAGACATCCCAGATGAATAACAGTAGTATAATTGGATGGTTCTGGCGCCTCCTCCCGCGGGAAATTTGAATTCTGGCGGGAAATTTGAATTTTTGGCGGGAAATTTGAATTTTGGCGCGAGATTTGAATTTGTAAACAAAGCCACGTGCTTTTTGACAGCTGTCATCGACAACAACGCATCGCTAACCTCACTGCTGCCATCTTGACGGGCCTAAACCTCAGTAGTGCCAACTTAACCTAACTAGCGTGAGGTAAAAAAAGCCACGTGTTTTTTGACAGCCACGTGCTTTTTGACAGACAACAACGCATCGCTAACCTCAGTACTGCCATCTTGACGGGCCTAAACCTCAGTAGTGCCAACTTAAACTAACTAGCGTGTGGTAAACAAAGCCACGTGCTTTTTGACAGCCACGTGCTTTTTTTGACAGCTGTCATCCGCCATCTTTAAACCACAGAGCACTGTGATGCCCTCTTTATCGTAGTAGATGTAAATTCGTCACCTGTCATCGGCAGTGCTGCCATCTTGGCGGGCCTAAATCTTAGTGCTACCAACTTAACCTCACTAGCACGAGATAAACAAATCCACGTGCTTTTTTGACAGCTGTCATCAGCCATCTTTAATCTATAAAGCACAGTGCTGCCCTCTTTAGCTACTTACCTTTGAAATGTGGTAGCGAATAATTTGAAAAATGCTTTTTGACAGCAGCCATCTTTGAGCACAGTGCTGCCCTCTTTGTGGCGGCGGGAAATTCCACGTGCTCTTGTTTGGAAACAAACTCACGTGCTTTTTTCTGACAGCTATCATCCGCCATCTTGCATCACAAACCTCAGTGCTGCACTCTTTAGCTAGATGCCTTTGAAATGTGGTGGCGGCAATTTGAAAAATTCTATGTGCTCTTGTTTGGAAACAAAGCCACGTGCCTTTTGACAGCTGTCATCCACCATCTTTAATCAACAGAGCACTGTGCTGCTATCATGCGGGCAATTTCGTCAGCTGTCATCCGCCATCTTTAATCCACAGAGCACCGTGCTGCCCTCTTTATGACATGTAGTAGCAGGCAATTTGAAAAGTTCTGTTAGCTATCATCCGCCATCTTTAATCAAGAGAGCACCGTGCTACCCTCTTTAGCTAGATACCTTTGAAATGTGGTGGCGGCAATTTGAAAAATTCTATGTGCTCTTGTTTAGTAAACAAAGCCACGTGCTTTTTTGACAGCAGTCATCCACCATCTTTAATCAATAGAGCACTGTGCTGCTATCATGCGGGCAATTTCGTCAGCAGTCATCCGCCATCTTTAATCCACAGAGCACCGTGCTGCCCTCTTTATGACATGTAGTAGCGGGCAATTTGAAAAGTTCCGTTAGCTATCATCCGCCATCTTTAATCAAGAGAGCACCGTGCTACCCTCTTTAGCTAGATACCTTTGAAATGTGGTGGCGGCAATTTGAAAAATTCTATGTGCTCTTGTTTAGTAAACAAACTCACGCGCTTTTTTGTCAGCTGTAATCCGCCATCTTACATCGCAAACCTCAGTGCTACACTCTTTAGGTACATACCTTTGAAATATGGTGGCGGATAATTTAAAAAGAAAAATTCTACAGCAGCCATCTCTCGGCACTAATTGCACAAGATGGTGGCTATACATGACCCTTTAAAGGTGCTTATGCAAGATGGCCGCTATACATAGGTTCTTATGAGACTCCCTTGGGATGCTTGCGCAAGATGGCGGTTATACATGGCTCCTTATGAGATGCCCTAGGTATGCTTGCGCAAGATGGCGGTTGCTCTTATGAGGCGGCTTAAGTGTCCTTGCACAAGATGGTTAGAGACGCCCTAAGGATGCTTGCGCAAGATGGCGGACGCAAGATGGCGGCTATACACGACTCCTTATGAGACGCCTTAAGGGTGCTTGCGCAAGATGGCTGCTGCTCTTATGAAGAAAGCCAGCTTAGAGACTAACGCGTCGTGCTAGTTCAATTCATTAAATTTGGGGCTTAAATGCAAAATGTTAAATATCTCGAAAGCGGTACATCGTAGAGCAAAACGGACAAAAATTTTTCTGCCCAGTACCTCGGTTGGCAGTACGAGGAACAAGAAAAACATAGTCTAATGATGAGATCAACGGTTCGGTTCCTACTTAGGCCCTTTGGCATTCGCTCTGTTTTAGCTTGTATTGAAGCAAGACGTCGTAACATGATCAGGTTTAGCTATGGTAGAGAGTATAACGTGCCGTGCAGGTTCGATTCATTAAATTTAGGGCTTAAATGCAAAATGTTAAATATGTCGAAAACGGTGCATCGTAGAGCAAAACATGATACCTAGGTTTGCAGTATCAGGAACAAGAAAAAAAACATAGTCTAATGATGAGATCAACGGTTCGATCCCTACTAAGGCCCTTTGGCATTTGCAGCTATCTAATTCTACAAGATGGCGGTTATACATAGCTTCTTATGTGACAGCTTAAGAGCGCTTGCACAAGATGGCTGCTGCTCTTATGAGACGCCCTAGGGGTGCTTGCGCAAGGTAGCAGCGACAAGACGGTGACTATACACAGCTCCTTATGATACGGCCTAGAGGTGCTCACACAAGATTGTGGCTGCTCTGATGAAGAAAGCTAGCTTTGCATCGTGCAAGTATCTTTACAGCACAAAACCTCATACCTTTGAAATGTGTTGGCGGGTAATTTGAAAATTTCTACGTGCTTTTTCTTAACGGCAGCTATCTTTAAACAATAGCGGCTATACATAAGCTGTTAAGGCCTCCTCTTATGTCAAGGCGTAGCTCTATCGAACAAGTTTAAACCTGCATCGGGATAGCTAGAGTAAGCACGTGCTGCAGTGATGACGTCATTATGCATGTTTAGATTTGCAAATCACTAAAGAAACATAACAAGACTAGAATCGAACACTGTACTCTATGCCGTTAACTTTATCATGTGATCGGAACATTGATTGAAGTGTTTAGAACGCTAAATAAGTAGAACCGAACACTGTACTCGATACAACATGTGTTTAGAACATGTCAGGGGATACCTTTGTTCTAAGAGGAGTAGGTTACTGCACATTCCTTTTAGCGCTAATAGGCTAAAGGGCTAATGGGCAAAAGGGCAAAAGGGCTAAAGGGCTAATGGGCTAGGGTACCTCTCCTCTCTTTATCCGGGCTTGAGACGGGCTCTACAACTAGAGGTGGAGTTAACACCCTAAGGAAGGACGAATGTTGGGAAATAATCTATACGAATATAGCTACTCGATCGACTATATACTACAGATGGATGACTTAGGTGAGGGTAAGCGCTTACTTAATAATACCTACACGACGTAATTCATGCTCTATTTCAAAAATATCTTCTTTGTACTGTGTGTAACCAGCATCATGATAGGCTCTTAGCAGTTGTAAACGTTTTACGAGTACGTTGGGGTCTTTACAGTACCTCATATCTACATAGGGTAACAGAGGCTTGTTGTGAACTTGGAGTCTATATGCAGACAGTTGATGTGTAGGGACTTGTTTTGATGTAATGCGTGCTTCAGCAGTAGCGTTTCTAGGTACAAACTTAACTTGTTTCGATAGCGATGAAGCGTTGAAATTTCCTTCTTCTTTACCTTGCATCTCTTCTTGAGATGTTTGCACTGCGACAGAACGTGTAGTGGGCTTAGGAAATGAAGTAAAATCATCAAGCTGTAATGGCAATGAATTTTCTTCTTCTTCTTCTTCTTCTACTTTCCCTTTACTACTGTTTTGAGCAACATCATTATCCTTATTATCATAATCATGATCTTGCCTCTCTTTATCTTGAAGTTTGTGCTTAGTAACAGAACTCGCAGCAGGTCTAGACAACAAGGGAGAATTAAAAATCTCTCGCAGAGGTGTACTTTTTAAACATAAATCAGTGTTCCCTTGAATATGGTTGAGCTCTTTGTATTTTGTTCCCGATGAAGCTACATTACACGCGGCTTCATGCCGTTGAGCGTTGTATGCGTTCTTGAACTCTCTTCTACAATGTTTGCATTGAAAAATTGTCCTACATGATATCTCATGACGTCTTCTGTGATAGCTTCGGGAAAATGCTCTTCCACACTCTTCGCAAATATACCTAGAAGTGGGTTTTTCCATGACGGACTTTTATCTTCTACTAACAGATTCTTCTTTAAATCTACTTGACATTTGTTACTCTCTACTTCGATGATGCGAACAGCTTAGCGATTAACAGTAAACTAACACAAAAGCGTATAACCAAGGTAGCAACAGTAAGGTTTAAGCCCATCAAGATGGCAAGAGTGAGGTTAGCGACGTTCTGTTGTTGGATTTTAAAATCCGCGCTATAACATGCATAAGGTGGTAGCCTTGAGGTTTATCACCGTAAAGATGGCAGCAGTGAGGTTAGCGACGCTCTATTGTCCTTCAATGTGAGGTTAGGGTTCGTCAAAAAGACAGCTGTCAAAAAAGCACGTGGCTTGGTTTACTAAACAAGAGCACGTGACAGTGACCTCACGCTCACGTAATCAATCCTTAGCTCTACGTCGTTAAGAGCAGCATTAGGATTAGCTATAATTAAAAATCTTGGGAACAGAGCAGCAGTATGAATAGCCATGTTTCAAAGCGTGTAGACATCACCTATCGATTTTACACGCATCAAACCTCGTACTAAACTTCTTCCGCTAGATTGTGCTGCTATCTTAGCATAGCCTATACGCATGAGCTTAAAGTACAAAGAACAGCCATGTTTCAAAGCGTGTACACATTACCTATCGACTTTGCATGCAACAAATATCGTACTAAACTTCTTCCGCTAGGTTGTGCTGCTATCTTAGCATAACCTATACCCATAAAATTAAAGTACAATGAATAGCCATGTTTCAAAGCGTGTACACATTACCTATCGATTTTGCATGCATCGACTCTCGTACTAAACTTCTTCCGCTAGATTGTGCTGCTATCTTAGCTTAACCTATACGCATGACCTTAAAGTACGAAGAATAACCATGTTTTAAAGCGTGTACACGTCACCTATCGATTTTGCATTCATCGACTCTCGTACTAAACTTCTTACGCTAGACTGTGCTGCTATCTTAGCCTAACCTATACGCATGAACTTAAAGTACGAAGAATAACCATGTTTTAAAGCGTGTACACGTCACCTATCGATTTTGCATGCATCAAATATCGTACTAAACTTCTTGCGCTAGATTGTGCTGCTATCTTAGCCAAACCTGTACGCATGAAATTAAAGTACAAAGAATAGCCTTGTTTCAAAGCGTGTACACATTACCTAATTATTTTGCATGAAACGACTATCATACTAAACATTTTCCACTAGATTGTGCTAAAATCGTGTAAGTGTGCTGCTATCTTAGCATAACCTATCGATTTTACATGCATCGACTATCGTACTAGACTTCTTCCGCTAGAGCATGTAGCAATCGCTTTTGTGTATCCCTAACCCATGTGCACGAACTTAAAGCACAAAGAAGAGCTATGTTCTAAAGCGTGTACACATCACCTATCGATAATGTATGTATCGAATATCGTACTAAACTCCTCCTGCCAGAGCGTACGACTATCGCTTGTGTGTGCACGAACTTCAAGCATAAAGAATAACAATGTATAAGAATCTTGTAAACAAAGCAGCAGCATTAAGTATAGCCATGTTTAAATGCGTGTACACATCATGTATCCATGATGCACGCAGTACTAAACTTATTCCATTAGAATGTACAAAGTTCGCATGTGTTTGTGCTGCTATCTTAGCATAGCCTATGTGCATGAACTTAAAGCAAAAGAATAGTTATGTGTAAAAAATCTTGTGAACATAGCTGAATGTTTACTACGTAGGTGTAGACATTAAACTTTGCATGCTGAGGCAGCATACTACGTGACCGTGACGTCACTGCAACGTGCTCTTGTTTAGTAAACCAAGCCACGTGCTTTTTTTGACAGCTGTCTCCTTGACGAACCCTAACCTCACACTGAAGGACAATAGAGCGTCGCTAACCTCACTGCTGCCATCTTTACGGTGATAAACCTCAAGGCTACCACCTTATGCATGTTATAGCGCGGAATTTTAAATCCAACAACAGAACGTCGCTAACCTCACTCTTGCCATCTTGATGGGCTTAAACCTTACTGTTGCTACCTTGGTTATACGCTTTTGTGTTAGTTTACTGTTAATCGCTAAGCTGTTCGCATCATCGAAGTAGAGAGTAACAAATGTCAAGTAGATTTAAAGAAGAATCTGTTAGTAGAAGATAAAAGTCCGTCATGGAAAAACCCACTTCTAGGTATATTTGCGAAGAGTGTGGAAAAGCATTTTCCCGAAGCTATCACAGGAGACGTCATGAGATATCATGTAGGACAATTTTTCAATGAAAACATTGTAGAAGAGAGTTCAAGAACGCATACAACGCTCAACGGCATGAAGCCGCGTGTAATGTAGCTTCATCGGGAACAAAGTACAAAGAGCTCAACCATATTCCAGGGAACACTGATTTATGTTTAAAAAGTACACCTCTGCGAGAGATTTTTAATTCTACCTTGTTGTCTAGACCTGCTGCGAGTTCTGTTACTAAGCACAAACTTCAAGATAAAGAGAGGCAAGATCATGATTATGATAATAAGGATAATGATGTTGATCAAAGCAGTAGTAAAGGGAAAGTAGAAGAAGAAGAAGAAGAAGAAGAAGAAGAAGAAGAAGAAGAACAAGAAAATTCATTGCCATTACAGCTTGATGATTTTACTTCATTTCCTAAGCCTACTACACGTTCTGTCGCAGTGCAAACATCTCAAGAAGAGATGCAAGGTAAAGAAGAAGGAAATTTCAACGCTTCATCGCTATCGAAACAAGTTAAGTTTGTACCTAGAAACGCTACTGCTGAAGCACGTATTACATCAAAACAAGTCCCTACACATCAACTGCCTGCATATAGACTCCAAGTTCACAACAAGCCTCTGTTACCCTATGTAGATATAAGGTACTGTAAAGACCCCAACGTACCCGTAAAACGCTTACAACTGCTAAGAGCCTATCATGATGCTGGTTACACACAGTACAAAGAAATATATTTTTGAAATAGAGCATGAATTACGTCGTGTAGGTATTATTAAGTAAGCGCTTACCCTCACCTAAGTCATCCATCTGTAGTATATAGTCGATCGAGTAGCTATATTCGTATAGATTATTTCTCAACATTCTTCCTTCCTTAGGGTGTTAACTCCGCCTCTACTTGTAGAGCCGGTCTCAAACCCGGATAAAGAGAGGGGAGGCACCCTAGCTTTTTAGCCCTTTAGCCCATTAGCCCTTTAGCCCTTTTGCCCATTAGCCCTTTAGCCTATTAGCCCTACAAGGAATGTGCAGTAACCTAATCTTCTTAGAACAAGGGTATCTCCTGACATGTTCTAAACACATGTTGTATCGAGTACAGTGTTCGGTTCTACTTATTTAGCGTTCTAAACACTTCAATCAACGTTCCGATCACATGATAAAGTTAACGGCATAGAGTGCAGTGTTCGATTCTAGTCTTGTTATGTTTCTTTAGTGATTTGCAAATCTAAACATGCATAATGACGTCATCACTGCAGCACGTGCTTACTCTAGCTATCCCGATGCAGGTTTAAACTTGTTCGATAGGGCTATGCCTTGACATAAGAGGAGGCCTTAACAGCTTATGTATAGCCGCTATTGTTTAAAGATAGCTGCTGTTAAGAAAAAGCACGTCGAATTTTTCAAATTACCCGCCAACACATTTCAAAGGTATGAGGTTTAGTGCTGTAAAGATACTTGCACGATGCAAAGCTAGCTTTCTTCATCAGAGCAGCCACCATCTTGTGTGAGCACCTCTAGGCCGTATCATAAGGAGCTGTGTATAGTCACCGTCTTGTCGCTGCTACCTTGCGCAAGCACCCCTAGGGCGTCTCATAAGAGCAGCAGCCATCTTCTGCAAGCGCTCTTAAGCTGTCACATAAGAAGCTATGTATAACCGCCATCTTGTAGAATTAGATAGCTGCAAATGCCAAAGGGCCTTAGTAGGGATCGAACCGTTGATCTCATCATTAGACTATGTTTTTTTCCTTCTTCCTGACACTGCAAACCTAGGTATCAGGTTTTGCTCTACGATGCACCGTTTTCGACATATTTAACATTTTGCATTTAAGCCCTAAATTTAATGAATCGAACCTGCACGGCGCGTTATACTCTCTACCATAGCTAAACCTGATCATGTTACGAAGACTTGCTTCAATACAAGCTAAAACAGAGCGAATGCCAAAGGGCCTAAGTAGGAACCGAACCGTTGATCTCATCATTAGACTATGTTTTTCTTGTTCCTCGTACTGCGAACCGAGGTACTGGGCAGAAAAATTTTTGTCCGTTTTGCTCTACGATGTACCGCTTTCGAGATATTTAACATTTTGCATTTAAGCCCCAAATTTAATGAATCGAACTAGCACGACGCGTTAGTCTCTAAGCTGGCTTTCTTCATAAGAGCAGCAGCCATCTTGCGCAAGCACCCTTAAGGCGTCTCATAAGGAGTCGTGTATAGCCGCCATCTTGCGTCCGCCATCTTGCGCAAGCATCCTTAGGGAGTCTCTAACCATCTTGTGCAAGGACACTTAAGCCGCCTCATAAGAGCAACCGCCATCTTGCGCAAGCATACCTAGGGCATCTCATAAGGAGCCATGTATAACCGCCACCTTGCGCAAGCATCCCAAGGGCGTCTCATAAGAACCTATGTATAGCGGCCATCTTGCATAAGCACCTTTAAAGAGTCATGTATAGCCACCATCTTGTGCAATTAGTGCCGAGAGATGGCTGCTGTAGAATTTTTCTTTTTAAATTATCCGCCACCATATTTCAAAGGTATGTACCTAAAGAGTGTAGCACTGAGGTTTGCGATGTAAGATGGCGGATTACAGCTGACAAAAAAGCGCGTGAGTTTGTTTACTAAACAAGAGCACGTGGAATTTTTCAATTTGCCGCCACCACATTTCAAAGGTATCTAGCTAAAGAGGGTAGCACGGTGCTCTCTTGATTAAAGATGGCGGATGACAGCTAACAGAACTTTTCAAATTGCCCGCTACTACATGTCATAAAGAGGGCAGCACGGTGCACTGTAGATTAAAGATGGCGGATGACAGCTGACGAAATTGTCCGCATGATAGCAGCACAGTGCTCTATTGATTAAAGATGGTGGATGACTGCTGTCAAAAAAGCACGTGGCTTTGTTTACTAAACAAGAGCACATAGAATTTTTCAAATTGCCGCCACCACATTTCAAAGGTATCTAGCTAAAGAGGGTAGCACGGTGCTCTCTTGATTAAAGATGGCGGATGATAGCTAACAGAACTTTTCAAATTGCCTGCTACTACATGTCATAAAGAGGGCAGCACGGTGCTCTGTAGATTAAAGATGGCGGATGACAGCTGACGAAATTGCCCGCATGATAGCAGCACAGTGCTCTATTGATTAAAGATGGTGGATGACAGCTGTCAAAAGGCACGTGGCTTTGTTTCCAAACAAGAGCACATAGAATTTTTCAAATTGCCGCCACCACATTTCAAAGGCATCTAGCTAAAGAGTGCAGCACTGAGGTTTGTGATGCAAGATGGCGGATGATAGCTGTCAGAAAAAAGCACGTGAGTTTGTTTCCAAACAAGAGCACGTGGAATTTCCCGCCACCACAAAGAGGGCAGCACTGTGCTCAAAGATGGCTGCTGTCAAAAAGCATTTTTCAAATTATCCGCCACCACATTTCAAAGGTAAGTAGGTAAAGAGGGCAGCACTGCGCTTTAAAGATTGAAGATGGCGGATGACAGCTGTCAAAAAAGCACGTGGATTTGTTTATCTCGCGCTAGTGAGGTTAAGTTGGTAGCACTAAGGTTTAGGCCCGCCAAGATGGCAGCACTGCCGATGACAGGTGACGAATATACATCGACTACGATAAAGAGGGCAGCACAGTGCTCTGTGGTTTAAAGATGGCGGATGACAGCTGTCAAAAAAGCACGTGGCTGTCAAAAAGCACGTGGCTTTGTTTACCACACGCTAGTTAGTTTAAGTTGGCACTACTGAGGTTTAGGCCCGTCAAGATGGCAGTACTGAGGTTAGCGATGCGTTGTTGTCTGTCAAAAAGCACGTGGCTGTCAAAAAACACGTGGCTTTTTTTACCTCACGCTAGTTAGGTTAAGTTGGCACTACTGAGGTTTAGGCCCGTCAAGATGGCAGCAGTGAGGTTAGCGATGCGTTGTTGTCGATGACAGCTGTCAAAAAGCACGTGGCTTTGTTTACAAATTCAAATCTCGCGCCAACATTCAAATTTCCCGCCAAAATTCAAATTTCCCGCCAAAATTCAAATTTCCCGCGGGAGGAGGCGCCAGAACCATCCAATTATACTTCTAATAACTCTTACAATTTGTTAATAACTGTAGACAGGATGTACACCTAGCTGGATACCTCGCAACTGTTGTCGACGGCGTAGCTTCTTATGATGCAGACCGGACCGGAGGTGTTCTGTGATGTTTCTCCTTCAGCGATATTATCTATCTTTAATTTCTGGATCATCCTAGAAGTATTTCTGCTAAGTATTTTTACTTCTTTTGAACAAACAACACAGCGGACTGTGCAATGTGGCATCTCTTCAAAATAACCGACATTCACAACTTACGTTGCGTTTCGGACATCGTCTTTAAGTTGTCGCATATAATTAGATACGAATACACATTGCACTGTCATATAGTAAAGTACCTAACTATGACGCGAATACTCTATAACATTCTACGGAAATATTTCCTTAGTCACAAAAATATCGCTAAACACAAGCAGTGGTCATATATTGAATGTGTGGTCTGATAACGATGTACACCTACCTGTCGAAAGAATTGGAGCAAACTCAGGCATTTTAGAATACACGTTCCACTCATGCGTGATGATGGTTGCATATGCTGCAAGGCGCATCCTGTCCAGTGTCGAGTTCGAATAATGCATGCCTCTAGTATCCAGGAAGGTGTAACTACAGTAACCGTCAGTTTCTGTACTTAGCCTACTCATTCGTGGATTTACCGCTGAATACAATGCCAGAATGCGTATGCTTTATAATTATAATGCATCAAAAATACACCTTGGTAGAAATGAAACAACGCCCTAGTCGCTCGCTGACACGTATTTACGGAATGTAGAAGGTACGTGGTTGGCTATTCGCATAATGGGCATAAACAACATTCAGCTCCGTCTACTTGTTGGCCTACGATACGCTACTCGCCACACAATGCGGGGACAACGCTATCGAGATATCTCGACACTTCTTGCGAGAAACAGTGCCTGCGCTACTCTCAAGAAATCACTACGTCAAGGTAAGTGGGTTGCGGGCAATATTCCACTGCCCAATCAGACAAACGGTCGCCTAGCGGTGGCGCAGAGCAATACACAGTCGGTTGAGGAATTTGCCGCCCTCACTCGCTCTACAAACTGCTCTGTTGCCGAATAGTCTTGCTGTATGCGTGTGCGTATTACAAGAGCTTGGTTCACGAGTTCGTTTTAGGATTGTCGTTGTTTTGTATCCGTGTGAGTAATTACTGCCGCGTCTTTTATTACGTTCTTCCATTGGCATGTATGTAACATGTAATGTGACGTTCGTTCATTTCTACAGTACTTGCGCTGTTCTGCTGTATACTTGGAATAAATATCCTACAGTGGCGAATAGGAAGGAGATAAGGAACGAAGGTAGAAAAATAATCAGCAATGTCACGAATACTTTGTGAAGGAATCAGAAAATAATGGTCCTTTAGTGAGTGTGTATAAAGTGTGTTGGAAGCCTGTCAAGTTATTGCGCGAACCGTTCAGCGTATTGTAAAGAAAGGCAAAGATAATATGAAGTCATCTGGTCATTTTCCATTTGAATCACCGCGCAAACGAATCAAAAGGAACTGTATAATAAGGCAATCGACGTATTCGATAAAGATGAAACTAGAAGAACAAGAAATAAACGTTCAATGAGAAGTTATTTCAATGTGGATTATCCTGAAGTCTATGGGGTTCACGTATTTAAAAAAGCAACGACGGGAGACGATTTTTAATAGAGCCGATATAACAACAGTCAGAAGAACAACTTTGAAAAAAATGCATCTTCTGAGGAATAATGACCCTTTGCCCCACATATTTTATTAAGATGAGACCTACATTCATCAGTATTACGCTCGAAGGAAAAACTGGCAAGATAAAAAGAGCAAAGGAGGTTTGAAAGTTCCTATGGGGAAAGGTGGAAGATTATTGCTTGTCACATAGGTATTATACTACACCCTAGATAGATTAAAACTCATCCGCACGCGCAATCCCGGCAACTCTGTAGCAGTGTTTTCTGTCCCCTCCCTTACCGGCCTCTAGCGTCGCGTTGGATTGGTCGAATCCCCCCCCCCCCCCGCCCGCGCTAGCCACATCCCCTGACAGGACGTTCGCCGCCCGCCGTCAGCATTATTAGCGGCAGTCCTCGGGGATCCAGGTTCGATTCCCGGTACTGCCAGAAATTTAAAAGTGGTGGGAGCGGAGCGATGGTATGTGGTTAAATGAGTACACGAGTTTGCTGTCCGCCTACAAAAGAAAACAGGGATTAGCCACGCAGAACCAGAGGTCACCAATAGGGTAACCGAATGAAGAAGCCAGAAACTGATAGATTTGGAAGAAGACCATCCAGGACGTGCCACGCATGGTCACCACAGAAACATGCAGCTGTATGACTAAATGATTAACATGTTCACTTTCGGTCCAAGAGGTCTCGGGTTCTAATCCCGGCCGGGACGGGGATTTTAACTTTCATGAGTTAATTCCTATGGCTCGGGGCTGGGTGTACGTGTTGTCTTCAACATTAGAATTCATCTTAGGTAGGGCCCCATCCTTACAGACGCGCAGGTCGCCTATAGGGAGTCAACTCGAAAGACTTGCACCAGGCCTCTCCGGAGATCACACGCCATTAATTAATCAAGTTAATTAATTACCACAGAAAGAGTTTGAGCGTCCTATCAACGTAGGTCACAATTTCCAGTTGAATCTAGAGCGAATGACCGGCAGGCTGTTACATTTTGTATCCATGAAATTTATTTTCAGAAAGAGCAATATGTCAAGGTAATTTTAACCATGTAAAATCCGCTGTCACAACTGCATGTTGAAAATGAAAATCTACAGCCTGTTTTCCAGTCATTTGCCCGAGTCAGGGATGGAGGGAAAGAAGCCCCCATCTTGCGGTGAGGATAGCAATTGTGCCGGCTGTCGAGGCCTGTCGCTCTCCTCTGGGGCAATGATTAATAACTGACAGATTAAATGAAATATTGGAGAGTGTTGCTGGAATGAAAGATGACCGGGAAAATCGGAGTACCCGGAGAAATACCTGTCCCGCCCCCGCTTTGTCCAGCACAAACCTCACATGGAGTGACCGGGGTTTGAACCACGGAACCAAGCGGTGAGAGGCCAGCGCGCTGCCGCCGGAGCTACAGAGGCTTCAACCACTGCATGTTATACTCCGGTAAAGTACATATCTTGGAATTCTTTTGACTACTTTTGATGTCTTCGGTTTTCACAAAAAATATCGCAGCAAACGTTTACTGATCACATCCACACATAAATATATATTTTAACTATTTGATGTCCTTCAATTTTTTTTTAGAAAGTATAGATTCCTATTCTTGTCCGAACTTTTACCTATTGTACCGTCCTTGATATGCCAGCAAGATAACTGTACGTACTTGAACAGGGAACACTGAATATAACATGCCTTTTGTTCAGTGAGTGATGTGAAAGGCCTTTGAAGACGTGAGATATGCTTCTGCTATTGTAGTGGCGTGACAAATCAATGTATACAACTCCATTTCCTGTTCAACAGACTGGACTAATTCAGTTTATACCACTGTGGCAGTGTCGTTTGCTCGCACTAGTGTTCGTAACCTGTTTCCAGCCATTCACTATCCTCGTCCGTCATGAGAACACCCACTCGGTGACTCGATCCTTCCATGATTACCTTTCCCTATAATTACGTTTCTGTTGTCTCAATTTTTTCGACGACAGTTCCGTCAGTTCTAGAATAAAGTTCATGATACGAAGGGCAATCATCAGTTTGATTTCCTATCTGTTGATAAACTTTCTTCCAGCTCTTAACATGTTAATAAGCATTAAATTATTAAGACTGTCCGACACAACTGGTCACCTCAAATTGTTATTTATTTGGTTAATTACACAAAACTTTCTCTCCCAAGAAACAGTCGACGCAGATAACACTGACACAATACACAGCAAACTTGCCTAAAATTGGAAATTATTTTTGACACTACTTTACTCAAAAATTCATTCATTTCATCCCCTTGCCGAACACTTTGAATTCATATCATTTGTACAGATTGCTTTGCTTTGCTTTGCTTTTTCCAAGTCCATGGCAGAACCCACTAGTTGGCCCATAAAATATTGTGCCAATGTTTCGATCACCGTTTCTCCAAAATTCTCAAGGTTATTCTTTCTGGCCATGTAAAAGTATCAAATACCCTGAAGCTGATTTCAATACTGTGCTCGTTCTTGAGAAACTTTCCCTCTAGGTGTCTTGCTCCACCTTGCACCAGAACTTCTTTGCCAGCTTGAAGAGAAGAAACAATACATTACTACCCTTGTAACCGAACATTCGCAACTGAGCCAAATTCACTATATTTGACATTCAATAATAATAATAATAATAATAATAATAATAATAATAATAATAATAATAATAATAATAATGCAAAATTGACTGGACAAAGAAGAACTTAAGGAACGAGTACACAAAACTGAAGTAGGTTATCAAACGTCGCGCGCAATCTACAACAAAGAATGCCTGGCCCAAAATACTAAACTACATCTTTATGAAACTGTTCTGAAGCCAGCAGTTATGTATGCAGCCGAAATTATATCCATCAATGGTAATAAAAAATCCTCGAAGAACTGGAGATCGCAAAATCATCTGAAGAATCATCGGACCCAATTACAAGAACGGCACCCACGATTTAAAAATCCAACAAACAAGTGTACAGTAAAAGAGAGAAAATTACAGAAACAATCCGTAAGAGACAGGCACGATATTACGGTCATCCCAAACGAATGGACGGAAATAGGCTGATTAAACAGATCTTTCACTTTTTTCATTCCTAACCCAAAACCAAAATGCCCTGTCTAAGAACACCAAAGACCCGCAAAAATGAAATGGCGTATGGCTTTTAGTGTTGGGAGTGTCCGAGGACATGTTCGGCTCGCCAAGTTCGGGTCTTTTGATTTGACACCCGTAGGTGACCTGCGCGTTGTGATGAGGATGAAATGATGAAGAAGACAACACATTCTCCCAGCCCCCGTGTCAGCGAAATTAACCAATTATGGTTAAAATTCCCGACTCTGCCGGGAATCGAACCAGTGACCCCTGTGACCAAAGGCCAGCACGCTAACCATTTAGCTATGGAGCCGGACATATCTTCTGCTGAAAGATACTGACGAATGGGTTAAACCCAGACAAGCAGCCGAAAAGAAGACAATGTACCATTTGGACAGAGGAACGCAAGCTGGCACACTCACAGAGAATGAGGGAATTCTGGGCTCAAAAGAAAGCGAAGCAAACTGCTAAATGTAACAAGACATAACGTGGTCCAAGATGGCACAAACTAATAATATATATATATGGGAAATTCTAAAACCAAAGGAATCTAAGTTGAGATGGTTCCAAGATGGTGTGAACGATCTGAGAGAGAGGTGGGCAGTACGGAGGATAAAACCAATGACAAGGTTAGTGAAGAACGGTGAAAAGCTCTCACGGTTTTATGGTGGAGACAGAACCCTGAAGGCGGAGAGGCCCTTTTCGAGAGGAGCGGAAGAAGCCTTGATCGATGGGCTCAAGAGATACTGGTAGGATGTCAAAGCCGGCAGACGAACAAGACAGACTGAAAATGACATTGCTTGTTAACACTGTAATACGTTCCTTACTCTTTTACTGAATTTACAAACATATAAATCTGGATTTAAATTGATAAAATATGAATATCTGCATTTAAAATGGAAAATATGAAAATTAATATTCATTAAATAAAATACATAATCGTCGAACCTTGTACTCACACTTACTTCTTACCTGCTTACTTACACAAACGTTCTTTGAAGGGCGCCAGCTACCACTTAGTGCAGCAATAATAGAATGAGAATCTTGACTATCTCTAGGGTGTGGGGTAATAAGCTTACTTTTGACAACATACCATATAAGTTCTGGGAAAAGAAGATTGGCGTTCGGTTTCCCCATTAAATTTGAGGTTATCTAATTCTGTCATTGAAATAATACTATAAATTCATTTGATAGAACAAAATATATTCTTTAAATAATATATAAAAATAGTGAGTCTTATTGCGATAAAACAGATGAGAATATGAAATTATGACATTGCAACTGAAAGAAACTAGGCATGAATTTGAATTCTTCTTGACCGGACATTTAACAATTTATACAAAGTATATCCCTCACTGTTTCACTTTACTGTACCTTCTACACTTTGAGTGTAATTACGACGTATTCCTTAAATCCGGTGTTTACTGTAGATGTGTCACACCTAATTTGGTGATGTATCCATATGACTGCTTCTTCTCCATATCATATGATTTCTTGGTAAATCTGTATGGTATTCAACTAAGTGACCGACCAACTTTGGTCTCACTCTCTCAATGACCAAAAACTAATGGCTCACTGAGTCTTCTCCTTCCCGTAGACTCCCGTTGACTTAATGACCGACTGAGGCCTCTGCATCTCGTTCACACTCCGACCAACTGTCGCCTCTCCTTCCAATTGAATAATGACTTCACTCATCCATTTTGGCTTCTTCACTGTACTGCTTCCGTTTAACTAATGCCTGACGCTACAAGATACACCCACCTTATATAGACGTTAGGATGGCACACCTACGTAATCTCCAGAAATAACATTTTTTTTGCCAGGGGCTTTACGTCGCACCGACATAGATAGGTCTTATGGCGACGATGGGATAGGAAAGGCTTAAGAGTTTGAAGGAAGCAGCCGTGGCCTTAATTAGGGTACAGCCCCAGCATTTGCCTGGTGTGAAAATCGGAAACCACGGAAAACCATTTTCAGGGCTGCCGATAGTGGGATTCGAACCTACTATCTCCCGGATGCAAGCTCACAGCCGCGCGCCTCTACGCGCACGGCCAACTCGCCCAGTGCCCCAGAAATAACAATAATTTACTCCCATCCGCCTCAAACCGTTGCATGTAATTATTTAATTTAATTTCCGGGTTGAACCGTGTTTTACGCATATCACGTACAGTTTGCCGACGTTTCGAATACATTGCAGTATTCTTTGTCAAGGCGACTGAAATACCCCTACTCGATCCGAGGTAATCAGTCTCCCACGCAGAAATTACACTACTAGAGTGGCCTTGATCTTGGCTTTTATATCATAGCCTTTCTGGCTGACGTAAGCCCTGGCTGTTTCGCGAGACTTCTGGAAAGTATATGTCACAGCCAGGTAGTGGGGGCTTGCCCGCGCTGTTATGTAATGGGGTTGCGGCCCGTGTGTTTATGTTGTGGTCTGTATGTCTTAAACTATGAATGATAGGCATCCAAGAATTACTGATTTTGTATCCTTCGTAATGGTGAAATCCCCTGGGGCGGTCTGAGGATCTGAGCGCATTGCTAAATGCTCACGATGACGTAGCCATGACGTAGCGATGACTCTGCATTTACTCCGCCAATATTGCACAATGTAGCAACGTCATATCCAACATCTGATATTGTCCCCTTCAAAAGTGGTAATATTTTATTAGAAAGGAAATGATTTATTTCATCAGCGTGTTGGGACATTATTTTAATCTACAAGAGGGTGAGATTCTGTATTTCGTGCCAGGGCGAGCCAGTCACTTCGCGAACAGGTTTTCCCGACCTACAGAGAACACGAGGGAGCAAGCTGGAATTCCTGTTATGTGGCCTTCAGACACATGTGTGCGTACCACGTGACCCGGCGAGCAAGCAGATCTCAATCGATCAATAAATGGAAAGTCAAGTGACGTAAAACTGGAGCAGCCAATAAAAGTGACAACCTTCACTGCAATTCAACAAATCCACCAATTAGAAGTAATTAAGAGACACACCTATGTCTTACGACAGGAAATTAGTGGTAATTCCAGAGGAAAATTTGGTAGAGGGTTTTATACTTCTGAACGCTAAATTTGAGCATTACTCTGACTGCGGCAACCGAAGAGATTGGACGTCGTTTGCTTCATCGGAAGACTTTACATTGGAGAAGGCATCGAGGACTGTATAAACAGCAATTCAGACACTCGACAAATTCACTACGATTAATTTAGGGTTATTCTAAGATAAGTGTCTTCAGCCAAACTATAAAGCATCGAGAGTGAGTCCTGGGCTATTTCTAAGACTTTTTGTTAGTTTCAGCTTTCTACAAGAACTTGAAAGAAGAAAGGTCCTGAGTTCGAGTTTACTGCAAGATGGATATCCAGTTCTACGAAGATTACTGCAAGTTCCTGTACATCGTCAACGCCTCCATGAGTCACTAAACATGTAAGGCATCGGACATGGGCGAAACTTCGTTCGACGGAAGGTGATGTGACCACGTGCTAGGTCATCAACCACAATCCAGTTCACACCAGTCACATGAGTATTCTTTAAGAATTCAATTGCTTTCTATCTTTGTAAATAATTGTAAACGCAGCCTTACTTATTCATTTAGATTTCTATTAGTTTTGCAGTAGTTTGATTTTTCATTCTTCTTTCTTTGGTGAGAGGTAGTTAGAACCTTGGAATGAGTGTGTGTTTGCTCTATTAGTTAGAAATGTGTGTGAATCATCGAGAGAGACCTTAACTGTCCTAAGAATTTAGAAGACAGGAGAGATAAAAATTAAATGAACCCCGCGTTAATTTTGATTAGTTTTGAAATAATTTGAAATTCATTTGAAACAAATTAGGACAGTGTTCTAGTGTTTTTCTTCGTGTAGAATATCATCCTACGATTGTACGACATGTTTATGGGTTCGAATTTATTTAGAGTCATCCGAATAACTTCACACGACAACTTTGCGAATGAGATTACGGACGGTCAGGGATAATAATAATAATAATAATGAGTAAAAATAATTAAAGCTAATTACGGGCTAAAATGATTTAATAAGGTCATGAGTTTAATGCTAGTTATTTTGGAGAGTATTATCGTGTGCTCACTTTATGTAAAGTAAGCCTGGGACATGGCAAATTCTCCTGACGGAGTATCGACGAGTTATAGGTATATTTCTGCGCTATGAATTTGAATATGACTTGCAGATGGGCATTATATTTTGAGTAATAATTTATGCACCCATTAGAGTCAATTTTGGGAAGAGATGTGTCACTGGACATGATTTCTTCGAGCTTCTGTGCAGAATAATTGAGAGCCACGACATTATGATGAATAAAAATAAATGCCGCAACTCATGTACCGTAAGCGCGTATCCTATTATTTTGACCTGTGTTATATTATTCTACTCGCTAAATTAGGATGATTTCCGTTTAAAATACTCCTTGAACATCGTTGTATAGTTAATTTCTTTGTATAAGTGATAACCTTAATTCTATCACATTCTGAATTGATACCTGGGATGTGTGTGATAGTGTCATCTAGAGAACGATTTCCCTAATTCGCAATAAAATCCCAAAAATTAATAATAATGGGTTAGTGTTCGTGTAAATAATGTTATAATAATGCCGTGTAACCCTGTGTGAATGTGTGATGTGAGATTTGATCCTATTCTGTGTTTTTTGGAATATTTCATGTACGATTTTGTGTAGGTAATTTTCATTATGTGCGTCAAAGTTTTGACCGACTTGTATTATTTCGCGTGTCCGTAATTGGATCAATTTTGAATCTTTAGAAGATTTTATCGTAATTTAAGATAGATTAGGGCCTAATTTACTAACTCAAAGTGGATAAGAGAAGGCAACGTCCGTGGACTGATGTCACGAGATTTAATTGTTAGATATTGTACAGTCACTTTCTGCATAAAATTGAGCCAAAGTTAGAATGATAGATGTTCAAGTAAAATTTATTAAAAGAATTTTATTCAGTCAATAATTATATAAATGATATAATTGTGGAAAGGAAAGTCTAGGGAAGACTTGCTAATCATAAATTAATGAATTAAATAATTTTTAATAATTTAAATAAGGAGAAGAAAATAATCATTTTCTTGGAAAATAATTAAAACCCAGAGGGAAGATTTTAATTTTAATAATTGGATTATCATCATAGGAGAAGGATATCAGATATTATTTTGTTTTCAGTCAATTTTTCAGTAAGTTAATGATTTTTATATTTATTATTGCAGAAAAGAACAACCATTGAAAATTTATTTGAGCGAGATCCCTCACGAATGAAAGCACGAGGAGAAGATGTTATTCAAGAATTCAACCCAGATTTTGTTAATTTACTTGTTTTCTTTAAAAGAGTGTTAGTTTAATAAATGTGAAAACCTAATTTAGTCTCCTTTCATTTGTCGCTAGTCCTTCATCTATCCCTGCCTTTAAAAATTTCTGCACAGCCGATAGCGAACGGTCCACGACTGAGACCCTCGCTCTCCGGCGAGCTGAGCCCGGCATAAAGGGGGCAATATATAACAATTCTCACTGTACATGTCTTTAATGTTAATCTACACACACATATATATATGCATACAGTTAACTACAATCATGCAAGCGACAAGCATTGCATAATCGAACTGAATAAGAATGATAATATAATAATAGTAATCTCACAGATAAAATAATGAAATAATAAAAATACAGGTATCATCTTGTAACGGGATTTGAACCGATACAACACGCAGTCCATATAGGCTCAATTCGAAAAAAGAAAATAATAATAATAATAATAATAATAATAATAATAATAATAATAATAATAATAATAATAATAATGTTATTGATTTTCAGACTCACTAACTGCTTTTACTGTTTTCGGAGACGCGGAGGTGTGAAGATTTTGTCTCGCAGGAATTCTTTTACGTGCCAGTAAATCTCCCAACACAAAGCTGATGTATTTGAGCCCCTTCGAATATCACCGTAATGAGCCAGGATCGAGCCTGCCACGTTGGAGCTCAGATGACCAGAGCTCTACCGTCTGAGCTACATAGCCCGGCTATTTGACATTCAAAATAAAGCCGAAAAAGTAGAACTTTATATGGTGACGAATTTACTATGCAATCCCTAATCCATCCATTCTCATAAAAAAGAAGCCACTTTTCCCTTTGCGAAATTCAAAATAATGATCATAAATATGTCGCCTTCAACGGCTGGTAATTTCACATGACCACTTGCCGGTTGCTATGGCTACACTTCCGTCACACATTTTGTGTCGCGTCACGTTACACAAATGTTTATATCAAAATCATATTTTTTTTACAATTTGCTTTACGTCGCACCGACACAGATAGGTCTTATGGCGACAATGGGATAGGAAAGGCCTAGGAGTGGAAAGGAAGCGCTCATGCCCTTAATTAAGGTATAGCCTCAGCATTTGCCTGGTGTGAAAATGGGAAACAACGGAAAACCACCTTCAGTGCTCCCGACAGTGGGGTTAGTATGCACGCACACAGCTGCGCGCCCTTAACCGCACGGCCAACTCGCCTGGTAATAGAAGTTATAACGTATAAAACAAGACGTATTAGAGCTATACCATTCACTGTACTTCCCGTCAACCATTCAAAGTGTAATTGCTCTTGGAGAGCTAACTTAGGGTATTTATAACAAACGGGCAGTAACTATGTGAGTTAAACTAAAGCTTCACGAGTCAAATTACACACTGAACTGTACTGCAGGGGTTGTGACAATACCACTTCATTATACTGCCATGACAATCACAAGTAATTACATTCTAAATGGACTAATCCGGACGCATTCTCTTTTTTTAAGCTAATAATGTAAAAAGAGACAGACCAGAGCAAATTCATCACAAGTAAAACTAAATTACTCTGCATTTAACAAAAACACTGAAATAGAATAAAAGTTCCTTCGATTAAATACGAAAAATACAAAATTATATTATTTGTGAAAATAAGATTAAAACAATACCAAAAAGAAACAATACAAATGATATGATTCAAAGATCACGTGTGTGTACGACAGATAATATATACAAATGAACCCGACTGGCAAATAATAATGTATATTATGTATGTCCAACCTTTTTTTTTCGTTTCTCTGCAAAGTCAGGTGTGAAGTGAGACGAATCTCGTAGCGAGTTTTTACGACCGGATGCCCTTCCTGACGTCAACCTTATCAGACGGGTTAATGAGATGTAATGAATTACGTGGTATATGATAGTAGGAAGGGAGAGGATGAATCCCGGTGCCGGAACATAGCCTACTCCTGTCAAATAGCATCAAGCGGCCTGCTCAAGGCTTTACGTCTGACGGACGAATCACTATCAACAGCCCTCACTCCATATGAACACTGCAGAGAAATTTGGAACTGAATCCAGGCTTTTTGCATGCAATGTAGAGATTAGAAATTGTATACCACCACCTTCCCTGCCCTCCAGGTCAACATTCAGAAGGGTGAAATTTTTTCAATCAATCATCAATTAATCATCAATGATCTCCATTTAGGGCTGCCACCCAGATGGCAGATTCCCTATAAATTGTTTAACTCATATTTACATGTATTTACAATTGTTCACCCAGCCGTCTCTTAAATATTTTCAACGAACTTGGAAATTTATCGAACACCTCCCTTGACAACTTATTCCAATCTCTTACTCTTCCCCAATCTGTCCTCTTCAATTCCAACTGTATCTTCGTATTAGGATCCTTCCTACTTTTAAAAGCTCCACTTAAGCTTATTCTTCTACAATACTTCTGCCAACGCCAACTCACCACTGACAGCTCGAAACATACCACTTAGTCGAGCAGCTCGTCTCCTTACTGAAAGTCTTCCCGGCCCAAAGTTTGCAACATTTTAGTAACACTACTCATTTGTCGGAAATCACCCAGAACAAATATTGCTGCTTTCCTTTGATTTTTTCCAGTTCTCTTATCAACTAGTCCTGGTGAGTTTCCCATATACTCGAGCCATACTCTAACTGCAGTCTTATCAGAGACTTACATAGTCAAGGTTTAGCAACATTAATGACACTCTGAATTGCATAATGAAATCCAACTTCATTTAGGAGCGGGAATTCTATGCAGGAATAGAATTGACAGTATTGACATTTATCAGATTTTATTTAAGTTCAGTTGATAGACTTACAATATACATTACAGGTATTATAAGAAAATGCCCCTAATTCTTATGAAATTAATTTAACTAATGCATTGTTCAGCCTGGATAACATTTGCTGTTCCTTTAAATATAACACATTATTGCGCAATAATCCTCTCTTTTTCCCTATCATACGGTGTGTTTCATTGTTGATGAAAATAGACTACTTGATATACGAATTGATCATATTTTATGGCTTACCCTTCCAATCAAATCTATTTAAGTCTATAACATTCATAATCAAAAGATTTTCTCATTTTAGAAACTCTATACCTGATGAAAATCTACTAGTTTAAAGACAGTAAAGAAGAACCATGACAATGAACAATAGGTTCAACGTCGAAATATATAGTTTTTACGTTCTCTGTACCCACTCTTCTTTGATAATGAAATTTTCCGGGGGTTTTCCTTCCGCACGCAATATCGGTAGTTTCTAATTTTCTTCACATACGGAATTTCTTTATTATATGAGTGCACATAGTACTGCTTGTTTTTCGGATTATTGCTACAAATTGCAAGGACTTCATTTTCAAGACTTCTCCCCAAGAAAATATATTTACAGATGGTATAAAGAGTACAAAACAGATTAATATTAAATATATTAATTTCTTTTTCAAACTTTAGCACTAAATCACTCATTTTTTTGGTGGCTGCCCACAGACAATTTTCAGTGTTGTGATACTCCCTTGAATTTATTCGTCTGGAGGTATATAGGGCCTTAGTTTTCTTATGTTCACGATTTACTTCCGGGCAAATATTATCTTGCGGAAGGGCCACTTTTTTTTGTGCCAACGCGAGAAGTATGGGATGGAGCTCCTCCAGTAAAATCTCTGGTAATGGCAGAACTAGACGTCTTTAAGGAATAATTGAATGAATTGTGAAGATGCGTGGAGCCTTGCCATCACCTCTTTGTTCTTTGGACGTCCTCCATCCGTAAGACTAACGACAAGATGGTTGCTTTATAACATTTTGGTCATCACGATTTCTAACTGAACACCACTTTTATAGTACATGAGGGGAATTTTTCAACGCACCGCCAATTTCAGAGAACGACTCCACCGTTAATATTGCAAATAGACATGAGATTTCTCCTTGCATCGATGTGAATAATGTAACTTGAAAGCTTTCCGGTCTGTTTAAAACATATACAACACTACAACATACCTGTAATAGTATATTTTTACAGTAATAGAATGTTTACAGGAATGTTAAGAGTGTTGAATATTCTTCAATAGCGTTTTCGGCGGACTAAAATGTTACATTAACTAAGTATACATTGAAACACATGGAAATTATGGCTTCCTTCTTAAAATATTGATTCAGGAATGTTTAGAGGAAAATATGTAGCAACCTCATTTTGTACAAAAATTGTTTATTTCTCAAATGAGTGATTCACATGCATGGAAAATGAATTCACGGGCGGCCTTCAATCATTCAAAATTTGGTCTAGATCGATGGAACGACAGAGAAATATGCATAGCAAACACATTTGCACTTACACGGATTCACAAATACAATGTCACTCCTTAGCACGGCAGTCATGACATAACTAATTTAATCAAAACGTAGTCTAGAATTCAAGGAAACAATTGCGTGTACATCAACAGTAGGTCAAAGTTAGTGTGCTGATGTTGAAATAGGACATAACATTATAGCCAAAGGCCACCGCAAGTAATAATAATCAAAATCGTAATATAATTCCTGGATTGATATGTCGACGTATCACTTGCCTCTGGGTTATTTCAAACCAATTACTATTACAGCGTTGATGACTGCGACGATTGATATTACCCAAAGAAACAAAAAAGGCCAAAACCAAACATCATAACCCGTGGTGTAACTAGCAAAATTCACAAACATTCTATGTAAACAAAACAGGCTTAGTTCTGAACCACTGTGAATCGAGAGTACAACGCCAAATTCTCTTCATTCTGGTATCAAACGATGGTGACTCAAATACGAATGAAGCTTTTGAAACTGGCGTGGTGTAATCTAACGTTTCTTAATGTGGGAACTGTGCACAGTTAGTAATAGTTTTTAGATGCGCTTTACCCTTCACGGCCCCTTCTCTTATTGTTATCACGGTGAGTGAAGAGAATATGCCTGTGTCTACTGCACTACGCGTACTTGTACGATTTTAGAATGGCCTCGAACCGAATAGTTCCGTTGTCATTAAACAACATACACTTCAACTGACGAAGCCAACCACATAGTAAAGTAGCTGAATGTTTATGACAAGTAAACCAATTAATTTCTAATTCTACATCAATGTCGAACTAATAAACATAGAAGTAATGCATCTACCTTTGCGAAATCCGACCACAAAAAAGGTTTTCTACCCTGTTCTGCAGTGTTGTCACCTCCCTTAATTTTCAGTAAAGTCTAAATGACTTGTCTACATAGGTCTTAGCACAATATAATCCAATCCACCACTATGATAGTTCAATAATAAGGAATATTCGATTTGATGGAGTTACTGTCACCAGGATGGATATTTACGTATCCAGAAGGTGAGCATGAGCACTATCATTTCCATGGCATAAAATAATGAAGTGCCACGTCCTGCGTGGTATTTTATGAACATATAGATCTGCCTTTTGCTGTAAAAGCAATCTTAATATTTACCTTCAATTGCTCAGTAGTGTAATATCGTTGCTGGGATACCCGCTCCTTCATAACTCTACACAGCGTTGTTATAAGATAAGAGATCATGACGGCCAATCCTGAGGCGCCAGAAGATGTGCCTATCCTTGCCCTAACCATCTCTCACGAAACAATTTTAGTATTCCCTGACAGTGATGGCACAGTAGGGTGGTGTTCTATCTTTTTGAAACCAGCAAAATCTGCTAGCAAACTTCATTCTCTGGAGCTCTGGAATAAGCCACTCCTTTAACATGATGAGACAGGAGTGTTGACTGAGAGGGCCATCAAAGTAACAGACACACAATGAAGTGCTTAGGGAAGAAAGTGGCCAAGATCATCACATGTGGAGGTACTACTCAAGCTCTTGGCAATAATGTGGATTTTACTCTCTTCGAAAATACACATTCCTAGCACGTTTACTCCAGGAAATTGCACATTCGACAGAGAAAAAAAGTTTACCACGCTGAGGGAGTGTCGAAACCGTCTCAAGCAATATTGCGAATGCTGTACGTCTTTTGTTAATGTCAGTATCACTTAGCTCGTTGACAGTGGTCAACTTAAAGGATTTAAATCCAAGATCCTTTTCCATGAGGCTTTTGCGATTACAAGCTTGGATGCCGACTTCCGCAGTGATCTTGGGTATTCTTAGCACAGATGCCTCCGCACGTTTGTCCTGTCGTAAGGATGGCCGCCCCTTCCTCCGTCTGTCTGTAACTGATCCAGTCAGAAACATATTTTGTTCAGCTTTTGATTCCAGCACAGCATTGTCCTTTTAAGACGGGCTACGTGGAATCGTCTCGTAAATTCTCGTCGTACATTCTCTATACTCCTGGCAGTAGGTGGAAATTCGCATGTTTAAACACTAGCAACAACCACTCTTCAACGATGTAGGAGTTCTTTTCGGCCAAATGAACTCGAGGATGAAATATTATAATATAGACCTCGGATTTTTAGGTAGTAATAGCCCAGAATGTTAACTAATTTGGTTAGAAGGAAGTGTCGTGCAACCCGTTCTTCCACAATGTAGGAGGAGTAACAAATTCTACGAGTTCTATAGGCCGTACCCCTAATATCTATGCAAATCGCCGAGCATAACCGTTGTACAGGGTAGCGTATATTTGTTACACGCGTAAGTTAGTTTGTATTTTAACTTAAATGTACCGGTACCTAAAAATTTGGACTAATTAACAATTTGCTTTAAATCACACCGACACAGGGCTTATGGCGACGATCGGATAGGAAAGAGCTAGGGTTGGAAAAGAAGCGTTCATGGCCTTAATTAAGGTACAGCCAAGCATTTGCCTGGTGCGATAATACGAAACCACGTAAAATCATCCTTCAAGGCTCCCACGACCTTCCGAATGCAACCTGACAGCTACGTGACCCAAACCACGCAGCCACACACTCGGTACTAAAATGAAGGGAATAACAAGACATTTGGACAAGAGGACCCTTACGTTGTTTGAGGATATTACTCGGAGCACCCATATGGAAATGTGATGATTCAGGGGAAGCCCAACGTTATAATATTCATACAGTTTTGAACTCTCGACTAAGAAAAGACACGTTATTTCGTGAACGCCATCTAGTAACTTCCAACGTCACTAACGCGTGTAATTCTGAAACCACCATTAGTCCGCAGAACATTTTGAGATGACGACAGATGAATGTTTTGTAATACTGTGAACTCATTGGCAAAATTAGAGAGGCCTACCTTTCGAAAACACGCAAAATACCGATCCTCGGCATCCTACTTCTTAGCGATAACGATACGCCCCACGCTATTGCTGTTGCTGCTGCTATGAAAGATGAATTGCAGAAATGTACTGAAGAGTTTTGAATGAACCCGCTTACAGCCTCAGTTGAAAGGCAGTCAATGTAATCAGGGAAGACAGCAAGAACGATACAAGATCGTTTTAATACACTAATAAACAATGTACTTCTGAATCATGCTCTCTGCAGCTGGAGGATGTTATGCACAAAGCATACTAAAAACTGATCATCATCATATTCTAAAGGCTAAGCCTTGTCGCCGCAGCGCTAGATGTCCATTTTGAGCCACTAAAAATAAATTGATACAGAATACAAAGACGTTTATAATATTAAAAAACAATTTTTATGAATATCCAATTATCCATGGGACACGATGGATAACGATTTTAACGTAGATGTATTTTTGGACTGAGGGTCTACCTGGAATTATCGTTATCAACTTCCCGACACCATTGTAACACCACCCAGCCCCTCACTGGGGCTCAGGAGAAGTATTTCTTTACATAAAGCTCTTAGAGGTACGGAGGAAATTTTTCCTCTCGAGCGAGCTTGCTATGTTGTTCTCAAGTATCAGTCAGCTTGAATTCCGGAGATAGCGGGCCCGAGAATCCCACTGTCGGCAACCCTGAAGATGGTTTTCTGTGGTTTTCCATTTTACCACCAGGCTGTACCTTAATTAAGGCCACGGTCACTTCCTTCCCACTCCTAGCCCACGCGTCGGTGCGACACAAAACAAACAGCAAACAACCATAACTTCATAGTTATTTCTGAAACGTTTCCGCCTTTCAAAACTTCAAACACCCTTCCCAGGTTTGAACCTACGATCTTGAGCTCTGACACTAAACCACTGATCCTTGGAGAGAGCTAATTACAGCCAATGTATTGAATTTATAAGGGGCTGCCTGGCCGAGGCGATAAAGGCGTGCTCGTCACACTCGGAAAGCCTTGGGTTCGATTCCCCATCCAGAAGTCGATCTCTTTGAGAAACGATATTTCCACTTCCGGAGGTGCACATGACCCTGAGTTTCTCTCAGCCTACACCAAAAATGCGTTCCAGGCTAGTTCCAGGGGGAAAGACGCCCGGGCGTCAAGCTAACCACAGAGATGACTGCTTTTTATTGCATTTATAACATTCATGGTGTCCGGCTTCATGGCTAAATGTTTAGCGTGCTGGCCTTGGGCTACAGGGGTCCCGGGTTCGTTTCACGGCAGGATCGGGAATTTTAAACGTCACTGATTAGTTTCACTGGCACGGGGCTGGGTGTGTGTATGTGTCGTCTTCATTATCATTTCATCCTCATCATGACGCCCAGGTCGCCTAAGGACGTCAAATCAAAAGACCTGCACCTGGCGATCCGAACATGTCCTCGGACACCTTCGGCACTAAAAGCCATACGCCATTTCATTTGCTCATTGCGAACATCCAATGATCATAGCATTTCATTTTTATTTTTCCCATACATTTCGCTCTTGAGTCACAAACAACTGGAACAATAGCTTTAGTTCCTTTGTAAGTTAAATGAGGGTCGTACCGCACTAACAGCCTCTTTACAAATGTAACATTAACTCTAGGTATTTCACAAGCACATTCTTGCGGGGGAGTTAGAGGTTTACCACTCTAGTTGGGTTTCGAAGCGTTGACCTTTGAAATTCCATCAAGCAGCAGCACAGCACAGCAGGTTTTTGCACCTTGTTTCCCCTCCTTGATTACCGCGGACTGGAATGTGCTGGAGGGGTGGTATCGACCAGGCGTAGCGCGAAGAGCCACCAGCTGACCTGAATGTACACTGTGCCACACTGCCTCAGAAAGTTGACACACTTAACAGCTAACACAATGCAGAATAAGAGTTGTTTTCTCCAATACAGCAACATACATCCATTTTGGTTACTATTTAGGCTATAGTCGCCATATGTGTTGGAAATTATCTGTTTATATGAAAATGAAGCTCTCTCTCTCTCTCTCTCTCTCTCTCTCTCTGTGCCTTTCGTAACAATATCACGAGAAAAGCGCTGGGCGGAATTTTAAGACATATTGAAAAAAACATGATCAAAGGGAACTATCATTATGTCTTATTTCAAAATATTAAAAATATATATTGCGAAATTATTTGCGAACAATCGCGAAATAACTTAAAATGAGATGTGTGTGTTCCTTTCTCGTTCAAGAACACCGAGACTACGGTACAAATTAATCCGTGTTAATACAGTTTTTACTTCGAATGTTTCCGACAGCTCTCCCATGAATGTGATTGTAAATAAAGGGAACAGGTCTCCACACATGGTTATGCGGGTATTTAGGTTTTTTAAGTATGGATGTAAAAGAGAGGACATAGAAGTGTCTGGTAAGACCTCAACTATAGCATAGTTCCAGTGTATGGAATCCTCACCAGGATTACTTGATTCGAGATCTGGGAAAAAACTAGAGAAAAGAAGCTCGATTTGTTCTGGGTGATTTCCAACAATACAGCAGCGTTACCAAAATGTTGCAAAGTTTGGTCCGGGAACACTTGGGAGAAAGGTGACGATCTGCTCGACTAAGTGGTATGTTTCGAACTGTCAGTGGATAGATGGCGTGGAATGACATCACTAGACGAATAAGTTTGAATGGTGTTTTTTTTTAAGTAGGAATGATCACAACATGAAGATAAAGTTGGAATTCAAGAGAACATGTTGGGGAAAATATTTGTTTATAGGAATAAGGGGTTAAGGATTGGAATAATTTACCAAAGGAGATATTCAATAAATTTCCAAATTCTTTGCAGTTATTTAAGAAAAGACTAGGTGAACAACAGATAGGAGGACTCCCACCTGGGCGACAGCCCTAAATGCAGATCAGTGCTGATTGATTGATTGATTGATAGATAGATTGATTGATTGATTGATCGATCGATTGATCGATTGATTCATTCATTCATTGATCGAACGATCTTGCGAATACGAATTCGCGAGGGTCTGCTGAATCAAAGCTAGGGACGTGGGCGTTTGAAAAAAGGCAAGTGCTTTCCAAGGAGGATCACAGTTCGAAAGTTTTTAAAATGTCGAGCAAAGTGTTCGCAATTATTTTGTCGGTCGCGATGAACTTTCCTTCCTTATTCTTGAAACCGACTTGAAATTCGACTCCCAACGCCCACATAATTTTTACAAGGGTCTCACTGTCCACTAAACGATACCATAACCATTCTTTTCTGCCCCACAGTCCCAATCTTGATCAATTACTTGAGCATAAAAATTTGTTCTGTGCATGCACATATATTTCGTAACCCTGCCTGCCATTCTGCCAACTGATCATCCAGGTGGACCCGCACCCTAGTTTGAAGTGCTTTCGATAATATCATGGACGGGATGAAAAGAAGGGAAATGCCTATGCACTTACTGAAATCCATTTTATCACTCTTCTAGTGCAAGAGGTGTGTCGGCGCGATCTGCTGACTCCAACTTGGCAGGTTCGATCCTGGCTCAGTCCGGTGGTATTTGAAGGTGCTCAAATATGACAACTTCGTGTCGGTAGATTTACTGGTATGAAACGGAACGCCTTCGGGACAAACTTCCGGCACTTCGATGTCTCCGAAAACCATGAAAAAACGGGCCGATGACCTCGATGTTAGGCCCCTTTAAACAACAAGCATCATCAGTTCAAACCATGAAAAGTGGTTAATGGGACGTAATCATAATAACATTAAACATCAAATTCCTTTCGGAGCTCTTTTGTTGTCCAAATACGAGCGAAAAGTTCTTCCAACTGTTCAACCATATTTTTACCTGCGTGCTTAAAGAATGCTGCCATGACAGAATCTTAGTCTTATCTAGAAGACTTGTTGAGTTTTTTTAATCTCTTTAACTACACCTTTGATTTCCTGTCTGTCAGGAGGATGCAAATTCTGCAGCTTTTATGTGGATATTCCAAAAACCAAAACCTTCCTTGAGGGGGCCAGGATTCACAGTTCAAAAGTTTCTGAAAATTACGAACTAACTGTTCACAATTTTTATTGTTGGTCGTGATGAGCATTCCCCCCTCATTCTTGAAGCCCATTTTGCTTGGAGTGTATCCCTTAATTTTATTATTAAACTCTCGGTAAAATTCCCCCGTATTAATTTTCTTGAGGTTTTGGCTGTGTGCTTTCATTTTTCCTTAAATTCTTCAAAATCTATAAAATCTGTGTGGTTTCAGCGTCGCCTGTTCCACGCCCTGGGTCTTTCCCGCAGCGTTTCGTCGCACTCGTTCTACCAGAGATGTTCTCTCTTCTTTGCCAGGAATTTCGTATGATATTCGGCTGCTTCCTTCATTTTCCTAGTAAATACTTTCTTCATCTTCTTCACCGTTAGGGCGACTAAGGACCGCTAGATCTCAACTGTTTGTCTTCTTGTGGGCCTACCAGGTTTTCATCCATTCGGAGTATGCTTTCTTAAATACATCAGAATGGACATGCTTCACTCATGTTGGGACTACTACTCGATGAACCTATCTAAGTGTGTGTTTGCGTGGTGTTCGGTGTTGAATATCTGTTTCTGTGATTCCATGCTTTAAAAAGATCCTTATCGATCTCCACCAACCAAGGAGGAATCGTTTTGAGACTTCTAAAGTAGCATAACAAACGTAACAAGCGTAACAAGTTATAGTTCTTTTCCGGATTACGCTCGATATCTTTTCGGTTGTTGTTGTTGTTGCTATTTGCTTTACATCGCACCGACACAGATATGTCTTATGGCGACGATGGGATAGGACAGGCCTAGGAATTGGAAGGAAGTGGCCGTTGCCTTAATGAAGGTACAGCCCCAGCATTTGCCTGGTGTGAAAATGGAAAACCACGGAAAACCATCTTCAGGGCTGCCGACAGTGGGACTCGAATCCACTATCTCCCGATTATTGGATACTGGCCGCACTTAAGCGACTGCAGCTATCAAGCTCTGTATCTTTTCGGTGTGGGTGTATATTTCTAAGTTGTTTCGAAGTCTGTCAACACCATCTTTGAGGTTGGGACCAAGAATTTCTTAGATAATCCTTATTATTATTATTATTATTATTATTATTATTATTATTATTATTATTATTAATGTGCCTCCGTGGCTGAGGCGGCAGCACGCTGGCCTCTCACCGCTAGGTTCCGAAGTTCAAGTCCCGGTCACTCCATGTGAGATTTTTGCTGGACAAAGTGGAGGCGGGACAAATTTTAATCCGAGTACTCCGGCTTTGCCTGTCGCCATTCGATCTAGTAACACTCTCCAATATCATTTCATTTCATCAGTCAGTCATTAATTATTGCCGCAGAGGAGTGCGACAGACTTCGACAGCCGGCACAGTTCCTATTTTTACCGCTAGATGGGAGCTTCATTCATTCCATTCCTGATCCGGATGAATGACTGGAAACAGGCTGTGGATTTCCATTATTATCATCATTACTATTGTCCGTTGTTGTAGGTGGAGCTTGAACATGTCGTTATGGTAAAAGACTAAAACTGAAAGGATAACGGACTACAGTGTTTAAAAGGCATCAGCTTACCACACAAACACAGCCCGACGAGTTCACAGCAAATGGTGTGCTCAAAGAGGGTGACTAATGAAACGCGCCTCCCTTTCTTTTGTTTATTTTTAAGCGTAATTAGTGTACGAAAATACATTTTGTTAGTTATAAAGAGCGGAGCCACGGCAAACAGCAGTGAAGCACGTCCACTTGTTGTACGTGTGGTCACTGTGCACGTGCTGCCAACAAAATGAAATTAAATGAGCCACCAGCCAATTGAGATAAAGGCCAGCCACGTAAGGATAATCACTTCATCCCTATCATTAAGTTCACAAGTCACAGGGACGGGGTCACTGGTCTCAGGCAGACACATCACAGAATGTGGTGGAAGTCTCGCAGACCTCTTCCCATAGTAGAGTACGAAAAGCTGAAGTAAGACCCTGATAGCCATGCGACATGAGTGCTAGTTCCGTCAGCTGGAGCGATAAAGAGAAAAGGCAAGTATGAGAGAAGACATACACTGTTGCCGATGTAGCGAAGCTTAACAGCCGGAATTCAATACGATGCAACACTCACCGTACGACAGCCAGCAATAATGGCTATTTCAGCCTGGTTCAAGCCAGCACACACCTTGATGTTGCCAAGCCGTGCGCAGTCAGACGCAAAGCACGAAGATGGCGCGCCTCAACTCTGGCTTAACGGAAACGTCACCCATGGCAGCAATGACCTGCGGGCACTATTCGGCAATTGTGGCCGATCTTCGCTTCCACTGGCTCGAGACGGGACACTCCCCTGTACGGAAGAGAATAGCCTTGCTTGACCAGGGCCGGAGAGAGTTATTCGAAGTTGACATAATTTGTGGGGTTTCATTGGAGTCGACAAGCTGGCAAAGCAGTAACAGTGCAGACTGGACATATGTATATAAATGAAAATTGAAAGCTGCGAGTTAGATATTAAAATAATATTGATGTTTAAGTCCCACTATCTACTTTTACGGTTTTAGGAAAAGCATAGATGCCGAAGTTTTGTTTTACAGGAGTTCGTTTACGAGCCAGTAAATCTACTGACACAAGGCTGACGTATTTGAACAAATATCACCGGACTGAGCCAGGACCGAACCTGCCGACTTAGACTCAGAAAGATAATGCCTAAACTGCCTGAACCACTCAGCTCGGCACGAGTTAGAAGGTAAGTTCATATCTTCATCTGAATTCTCCTGATTCCTATTATCGCGCCTGTGATTACTGGACGGTATTTTTCGTACAGCCTACATACACACACCAGATTTCACATTTTCACAACACGATTGAACTTGGAAAAAAAGAGGCGCTCGTGTTTGTTTGTTTGTTTGTTTGTTTGTTTGTTTGTTTGTTTGTTTGTTGCAGTTCCAGCGCGGCGAGTATCCGGTATGTCACTGGACTAAGCATAATCATCAACATGCACCGCATTTACTGCCAGGACACGATGAATTTTAGAGAAGATTTTGAGAGTGCTACTCATGCAAAGACTACAGAACGCGTAGAACGGAATTTGTGTTGATCGTTGAGAGCAGGGCCTCCCAAACGTCCAAAATCTCACGCGTGCGAACGGAGGCGAAGAGGTTTCTGTGCACCGGGCATCGGTCCGACTCGGTTCGGACCAGCGTTTTGTCTCGGGGCAACTCCGCTAAGCTCGGCTCAACTCTGGTCGGGTGGTGGAGCGCTACAGAGCCAGTTATGAACGCGAAGATAGGCTTAAGGAAAGAGAGAGACAGCGCTATTGCTCAAAATCGAGGAGTGGGGGTCTGCACTCTGGTCAACCTAGCGAAGTCGTCTTTTGCACCTTGCATCGCGCAATGCACCGGTGCATGCACCCTGGGAGGCCTTGGTTGAGAGGCTAGTGCCGTAAGAGCGGAAGGCATCACTGTTTCACCAAGGACCGACGGACTAACTGAGCACTACTGTGCCTCACATCAAGAGCCGGATGACAGAGCACCGGACATAAAACGAGCAGTAGTTCCTAATGACCCACTCGCTACTGAACCTGTCATTTCCTCAATCATTTAAACACCAATGAAGAGAGTGAAACGAAATTTGAACAAGAATTCGTTCAGTGAAAGAGAAGGATGCCTCGCGTCTAATTTTTATTCATTGTTATTTTTATTTCTTTACTATTTGCTTTACGTCTCACCGACAATGATAGGTCTTATGGCAACGATGGGATAGGAAAGGCGTAGAAATGGGAAGGAAGCAGCCGTGGCTTAATTAAGTTACAGCCACAGCATTTGTCTGGTGTGAAAATGGTAAACCACGGAAATCCATCTCCAGGGCTGCCGACAAAGGGGGACGAACCCACTATCTTCCGCTTGCAAGCTCACAGCTGTGCGCCCCTAACCGCACAGCCAACTCGCCCGGTAGCGTCCAATTTGAACAAGAATACGTTCTAGCGCCTAACATGCTGTAGCAACCAGGCAGCTTGATTGTTGTCAACCTACCTCTCCCTTGTTCTCTCTGCAGGGCTTTCGACTTAATGCCTAAAGGCGACTTGTGTGACTGTGAGGATGAGGCCCTACCTAGGATGAATTCTAATGTTGAAGACGGCACACACATGCAGTTCACGAGCGAGGAATTAATCAATTAAGGTTAAATCTATATCCCAACCAGGCATCGAACCCGTGACTCCGAAAGGTCGGCATACTAACCATTTGGCCAAGAAGGCGGACAGTGTGCTACCGAGATTGGCACTTTCGTATCTGTTAAATCCAGCTTGTGAATACGATGTAAGCAGTCCACACAGATAGTTTCGAAATCTTGCCCCAAACTTTTTTTTTTTTTTTGCTAGGGGCTTTACGTCGCACCGACACAGATAGGTCTTATGGCGACGATGGGATAGGAGAGGCCTAGGAGTTGGAAGGAAGCGTCCGTGGCCTTAATTAAGGTACAGCCCCAGCATTTGCCTGGTGTGAAAATGGGAAACCACGGAAAACCATTTTCAGGGCTGCCGATAGTGGGATTCGAACCTACTATCTCCCGGATGCAAGCTCACAGCCGCGCGCCTCTACGCGCACGGCCAACTCGCCCGGTTTGCCCCAAACTACTGAAATAAAGAACAAGCTTAGAGTTATACGTGGATAGTAGTAGCCTATCAAGTGTCATAAAAACTAAATGACTTCAAAAATAATGAAGTCGCAAAGCAACTGGCCACCACTTTCATGTGAGGGGCTTATTATTATTATTATTATTATTATTATTATTATTATTATTATTATTATTATTATTATTATTATTATTATTATTATTGAATGAAGAAATGAAAACCTACAACCTGTTTTCCAGTCATTGACCGGGTCAGGGATGTAATGAATGAAGCAGATATAGGCTGTTAGTACGATGGGGTCGCCACTCCCACTCCCACTCCCACTCCCAAAGTGATTTATTAATGACTGATAGATGAAATGAAATGAGAATGGAGAGTGTTGCTGGAATGAAAGATGACAGGGAAAACCGGAGTACCCGGAGAAAAACCTGTCCCGCCTCCGCTTTGTCCAGCACAAATCTCACATGGAGTGACCGGGATTTGAACCACGGTATCCAGCGGTGAGAGGCCGACGCGCTGCCGTCTGAGGCACGGAGGCTCCTATTATTATTATTATTATTATTATTATTATTATTATTATTATTATTATTATTATTGAAGTGCTTCGTTCATTTACAATATTGCTGATCTATTATTTTTCTCTTGCTGTATGGTTTACGTCACGCCGACACAGACAGAACTTAAGGCGATGGTAGGAGAGGAAAGCATTAGGTTTAGGAAGATATTAGCCGTGGACTTAAGGTACAGCTCCAGCATTTCCCTAGTGTGAAAATGCAGAAACCAAGGAAAACCATTTTAGGGTCGCCTACAATGGGGGTTCGAACTCACCGTCTCCCGAGTGCAACCTAACAGATACGTGGCGCAAACGGCGAAGCCAACTCTGTCTAATCACTAGCTCAGCCATAATTTTCTAGGGCAACCTCGATGATGTTTGCCGATGAAATGAAATGGCGTATGGCTTTTAGTGCCGGGATGTGTCCGAAGACTTCGGCTCGCCAGGTGCAGGTCTTTTGATTTGACTCCCGTAGGCGAACTGCGCGTCTTGATGAGGATGAAATGATGTTGAAGACGACACATACACCCAGTCCCCGTGCCATGGAAATTAACCAATTATGGTCAAAATTCCCGACTCTGCCGGGAATCGAACCCGGGACCCCTGTTACCAAAGGCCAGCACGCTAACCATTTAGCCATGGAGCCGGACTGGTTTGCCGATTATCTTGTTGTAAAAACTCGCTACAAAGATCCATCTCACTTGATACCAGACCTCGTTGAGAAACGGAACAAGGGTTAGACATATATTATTATTATTATTATTATTATTATTATTATTATTATTATTATTATTATTATTATTATTATTATTATTTAACCGCCTGGTGGCCATGATCGGTAAGATCATGGTTTACCAGTTCAAGTCCCGTTGGTCGAAAACATTTTCACCATCAGAATTTTGGCCGGCAGGGTTAGGGGGGGGGGGGGTATAAAAGTATTTCTAATTACTAGATTGCGTACCAAAAGCCTGGATTCATTTCCAAACATCTCCGCAGTGCTCATATGGAGTGAAGGCATATGACGCTGTTGATGGTGATTCGTCCGTCGGATGGAGACGTTAAGTCTTAAGCAGACCCCTTGACGTTATTCGACAGGGGCAGGCTATGTACCGAAACCGGGTTTCGTCCTCTCCCTTCCTACTATCATATATCACGTCATTCATTTAATCTCATTTTATTAGCTCCTCGGATGAGGCTGACGTCCGGAAGGGCATCCGATCATAAAAGCACGCTACAAAAATTCATCTCACTTCATACCAGGCCCCGTAGAGAAACGGAACAAGGATTACACATTTATTATTATTATTATTATTATTATTATTATTATTATTATTATCGACGTTTTTGCGGTTACGTTTTTCGGAGACGCCGAGCTGCCTGAGTTGTATCCTGGAGGATTTCCATTCCAAGCTAATAAATTTACCGATACGAGGCTGGCATATCTGGTGACCATCATGGTCAAGCTTACAGATATCTGGAAACCTTCAAATACCATCGGAATGCGTCGGAATCACCAACCTGGGTTTCACCGCCATCCCAGACTTCAAGAATTACTTGAAGCAGATGATGCATGTTCTGCCTTATACATGGCCGATGATTTTCCCTTTCGACTGTATTGATCAGAATGCAACCGAGTCCATGTTGTTGTGAATCTAGCCACGAAGTCATTCAACTGCTCGCGTGGTGAAGCATGCCTGAATGACTTCAATGTGCTATCAAATACGAAGGAATGCACAGCAGATATTGATTTTTCTGTCAGAATTGGCAACTTGTGCGAGTTTAAGTGAATGAAGCATAGTACGCTTTTTTTAAATTGACAAACATCTATTCATTCGACCTCGCTCTGTACGTATCTAAAACGCGCGCGCACTTCTCTGCAAGCAGACACTCCAACTCGATGTAACGAAGTGTAAATCCGCAAGAGGATGGCAAGCTGCCAACGATGACAAGCTTCTGAAAGCCTACATTACGTATTTCAAATGATTAATTTTAATTTAAATCATCCGCAAGAGAGGAAGGTGTGGTGGTATTCTCAAGTTGTCAGTAATGTGCATGTAATCACCCGGCTGACAAATAAGGCCACAATGAACACTTGAAACTCCCCTCACACACAAGTGTTCTCGCGGACATTGCTGGTCTAAATGCTAATCGAGTCCAATTGAAATCTCATCATTAGAACTAGGCAATAAGAACGGGCTGAAGTACCCCTGCAAGTTCTGTTCTGTGTTTGGAGCCATGACTGACGTGCCAAACACCAGTGTGTGTATTCAGCTGACGCTTGTGTGACAGCAACTTGTCGCCCTTCTGCATTGCGTGCTTGTGTTGACACAGAATATGTTATTACTAGACTCCGCACTGTAAGGCAGTAATAGGTTAAAATGCATACTAATTGGAGTATAAGCAAGTGTCGTCTAGGTCGCCCTTCCGTAATGTAGCGAGAGTAACAATTTCTAAGGGTTCTGATGGGCCGTACCCCTAATGTTTATGCAAAACTCATAGCGTACCGTTGTGCAGGGTAGAGTACCTTGTTAACCGCTTCAGTAAGTTTGCATTCTAACCTATTAATGCTTCCAGGCTCTAGTTATTGTCTAACTCAGGCTGAGCCGATTCGATTCAGCTTAGAATAGAGCTTGTTAGAAACGTTTCATGAAATTTTGGCAGACAAACATTTGAGTGGTTTCCTCGGAACAAATTCAAACCTGGGTATACAAAAAATTATAATTTTGTCGGTACGTTTCAAATTCAATCAAACTTTACTTCTATCTCGGATTCCGTCGTGAGTTTAGGCTTCAGCCCAGAGGTAGGTTATATGCTTAAAAAAAGGACTACCTGAAGTCATGTGGTTATAGTCTTTACCTCTTTATTCTTTACTTTATATTTCCTTCAAACCAAGACTGCCAAATACAAAGCATACTCAACAAAGGAAAGAGAAACAATCCCAAGAAATTCAATCAATTTCTTTCACCGCTGATCTGCATTTAGGGCTGTAACTCTAGTGAAAGATTCCCTGGCAGTCGTTTCCTTAAGCTTTTCTTAATTTCAAATAAACTTGAAATTTATCGAAGATCTCCTTGGGTAAATTATTGGGCAGACGGTAATAATGTTAGGAAGATTATGCTAATTCCTGACGGAGCTCCAGTCCAAAAACATATCCATATTAACAAAATTAAAAGCATGCTCTGCAATGATAAACCCGGTCTGAAAGTATGTGAACAAATTGTTAAAAGTTACTGTTGATAATTGCTGCTCTAATGTTGTAAGGACGTGGACTTTATAATCTTACTCCATAAGGTGACTGGAAGCTTTTGAAATGTGGATCCACCGAAGAATGCTTCGTATGTCGTGAACACAAAGGATGAGGAACACCAAAGTCCTTAAACGAAGAAAAGCGGCCCGTAAACTTTTGTCTTCGATTAAAGCAGCGCAAAATACAATACATTAAACACGTTATGAGAGGAAGATAGTACGAACTCCTGCAGCTAATACTAGATGAAAAGAAAAAAATGAGGTCAAGCGTGGTGTTGGTCCTAAGGGAGAAACCTAGCCGGATGACATCAAAGAATAGATGACGATCAACAGCGTCCAGTGGCTTTTACACCTACAGTAAGACACGAGATCATACGTCACAGAGACCGGATATGGCATGTGGAGAAGGAGAAAAAAGGAGAAGAAGAAGGTTAGTCTGTTATTTACCCCAACCATTGGTGAACATCAGCTCGTAGCTATTTAAATGAGCATGAAACTGTTGTACTTCAAGTATTTAATTCTAATTTTATGCTCAGGAATGTTGGTGTAGATAGGGTAACAAGATCTTCTCCTACTTCTAACTCTATAAAAATACTTACGAATTATACATTTTAAAAAACGCAAGTTAAAGTGAAGGAAAATGGAGCGAACACCTGAAGTATAAAATACAATGTGACAGACAGAGACAGTTGCAGCAAGCGGGAGGAAATTGAGTTAGTGAGCGGGAACAGTAATTCTACTTGTCATTACCAGATGGCGGGGAGAGCGCGTGGTTGAAGGGTTTTAACGGTGAAGGGCCCTTCACAGAAGCTGACATAGCAATGAATGTGACTCAGATCCATTGAAGGCCTTAATTCGAGTATGTTAGTTCAGATGTGATAGAATCACGGATTGATTCCATTCAAAACTCACGTGCCAACATTTTGGAAATTAAATGACGAGAAGTTCCAAGCACAATGCTACATTCAATATACGCCCCGTAATTGCTTTTTTTTCCTTCAACATGTCAAACACGAAATACTTCATCGCTAATTGAACTCATTTTCCATGGGGAAAATAAAAGAACTCAGAGCAGTAATGTTAAAAAACAGATGTTAACGCACAATACACAACGAGTGTATTTCACAACGATGATGTAATCTGCGTATGAGCTCAATTCGATGGAACAGCCCGGTAAAAGTTTTCTGCTTTCGAGTTCATGCGTTGCTATTGATTCTCAAGTTCGAAGGATGTGGTGGTAAGTGGTGGTTGGGGTCCTCGATACCTGCCTGGTAAGGATGTCTGTTACGTGATGAGTCCAGGGGCTCGTTGGATCCTAACACAGCACCACGAAAGGTTATGCGAGATTCCCAGTTATGTTTTATACAGCTCAGTGTTCCTAACAGTCTTTTTCCTGGACTTCACATGACCTCATTAATTGTTCCGTAAACGCACATTTGCTAGGGTAGTTTCTTAAAACAGTCCGCCTCTTTGGTGTTGTTGTTAGTGTGATTAGCTGCCACCCCCGGAGGCCCGGGTTCGATTCCCGGCTCTGCCACAAAATTTGAAAAGTGGTACGATGGCTGGAACGGCGCCCACTCAGCCTCGGGAGGTCAACTGAGTACAGGTAGGTTCGATTCCCACCTCAGCCATCCTGGAAGTGGTTTTCCGTGGTTTCCCACTTCTCCTCCAAGCAAATGTCGGGATGGTACCTAATTTAAGGCCACGACCGCTTCCTTCCCTCTTCCCTGTCTATCCCTTCCAATCTTCCCATCCCCCACCAAGACCCCTGTTCAGCATATCAGATGAGACGGCTTGGGCGAGGCACTGGTCATCCGCACCAGTTGTATCCCCTACCCAATGTCTCACGCTCCAGGACACCGCCTTTGAGGCGGTAGAGGTGACATCCCTCGCTGAGTTCAAGGGAAAAACCAACCCTGGAGGGTAAGCAGATTAAGAAAGAAAGATGCTTAAAACAAGTATAGATAGATTAGAAGAGAAAGAAAATAGGAGTAACTATACATTTACATTTCTTCAATAATTTAATAATACAATTTGTTAAAGAGTATGAAATATGTATTTGTTCAACAACTTATAACAAAGTTGTTTATTATTAATAGGCCTCTGAAACGGAAAACCTATAAATTGCCTAAAAAGATTATCTAAAATATTTCTTAAAAACTTAAAATTGTCAAAAAGGACGTAAAAATTCGATCCAAATTCATTCATAATTTAAGTTTTAATTACATTTAACGAAAGAATATAATGTTGAAAAATGCAAAATTCTGGTAGTACCTGACATAATATATGAGTGAAGTAATACTTCTTTCAGACAATATACTTTTTAGGTTAAGATAATTTAAAAAATAATCCCGTGTTTAAAAAAAAGGTATTTGCAGAATTTAGAATGAAATATGTTTTTCAATCAACAATGAATTCAACGAACCCGCAGTGGACATCCTGGAAAAAGAAATTGAAGTTAGTATAACTGAAATCATATTTGGCTTAAGCATACTAGGGTTAGAGAAATGGGAATTCAGAAACCTTGCATTAGGTGCCTTTGCATTATAGCACAATAGTAACCTCCAGGTTCTTAGGTGTAAAGGATGGTCGGTTTTCAAACAGCACAGTCGCGAAATATGGAGAAACTTCCCTCCACATCAGCGGATGTTATGGGTTCATACTTGAAGCAATTGAGATCTTCCTCTTCAAGAACATAATAATTTTCTCTTGTCAATACTTCAAGTGTCTTGCACATAATTTGATACCAGCGGTTATTTATCAAAGCACCAGTTTCCTTTATTTCATTTCCTTCCTTTTCAGATACAGATCTAATATAATATGTATTTATTAGAGAAAAGATGTTTAAGAGGTGAGGGTGAACTGATTATGATTCGAACTGAGAATGGGCAGCAAAACTTGTAACTGAAAGAAGGTAAAGTTGCAGGATAAGCTGTTAAGAGCTAATAAAAGGCTAACAAAGGACCAATAAGTCAAAAACCGCCGAGAAAGGCAAAAAATAAAAAAATAAACCCACCATTTCCTGGCCTATAATGTCCCAGAATATATTATGTCGAGCCTCGTCTTCGGAAACTCGAGCCCTAATTATAATAGTTGACGTTCGTACGCAGTCAAGTTTTCCGCTTTCAGCTTAATACGTTTCGTATTCCACAGTGCTAGAGCGTAGTCGATGCCAATGTGGAGACTCGTGAACTACCGTAACTACAGCTTCTCACTGAGTGAATGTAGTTCGGGATATGCTTTCCTTTGTCCTCATCCTTTGGCATTCCCAGTATATCTTCTCTTTGTATGTTCGTGTCTTAAAATACACAAAGCCATCAAGATGGAATAGTCCTTCCTTCTCTGTTTCAAGTAATTATTTGCGCTCCTCCTTCTCTCATTCCTCTGCACCTCTTATTCACACAGATCCATGATTTACATTCTTGTATTTATGGTCTGAAAACTGTTATCGTTCGAGAAACTAACATCGTCTCCACGGAAATTTTGTAATGCGAACATTTCAAAATTAGGTAACGTGAATGTCAGGAGTACTGAAAAAATACAAAGTACATTATAAATGTTTTAGGAAAACTGTGGTAAAGAAAAATAAAGTTTAGTAATCAGAAGAGCCTTTGTCAAGAGACTGACGAAAGAAACGTGATAGGCGCTAGAGTAATGGGTTAGAATGATGATGATGATGATGATGATGATGATGATGATGATGATGATGATGATGATGATGATGATGATGATGGATGATGATTGTTGTTTAAAGGGGCCTAACATCGAGGTCATCGGCCCCTAATGGTACGAAATGAGACGAAATGGAATGACAAATTAAAAGTCTAAAATTCTCCACTGACCAGAATTCAAAGCATGAGAACGAAGAATGAATGGATGGACATGAATTTAAAACAATCAGTGGATGCGACCCGCAATGCTTTACATTCACACAAACTGAAGTAAATGAATAGGATTACTGACCAAGGGACTGCTGCTATAGCATAACACTGAAACGATGATGCTTGCAGTCTAAAGTGGGTCCAAAATCCAAGTTATCGGCCCCTCATAACGGTACTGATCGCTAGGAAAGTAGAACCATGTTATTTGTCCTGTTGCGCTACTAATCAAAAGTAGCAGAAACTTGCGGTATTCCACACATTATTGTACTACTCAGAGGTTATGAAATTCGACATATAATACAGACCTATGTTTTTCTCACTTTGCGGCGCCTTTTACAGGCAATGCAAACCTATGGTGTTCATCACATAAGAGTACTAACCACAGGGACCTTCCCCTATCCCATGGTGTTCCTCATATAGTGGGTACTAATCACAGGCTAGGCAGAACCATGGTAGCTATCATCCCAGGGTCCTACCCATATGGTGGTACTAATCACAGGTACTGCAAAAGCCGACCGCACGATGCTCCTGTGTGCTACTAATCACAAACCTATTTGGTACCTAATATAGTGGTACTATGCGCAAGTAAAAGTGACCCATGATGCTCTCCACGTGGTGGTACTAATCACAGGTACTGCAAAAGCCGACCGCACGGTGCTCCTGTGTGCTACTAATCACAAACCTATTTGGTACCTAATATGGTGGTACTACGCGCAAGTAAAAGCGACCCATGATGTTCTCCGCGTGGTGGTACTAATCACAAGTAGTTTCATGGTTCCAAGACAATCATCCCTTGGTCGCCCCTTTTAGTCGATTCTTACGACAGGCAGGGGATACCGTGGGTGTATTCTTCATCTGCGTCCCCCACCCACAGGGGGTAGTGTGTTTCGTCCGCGAGAGGTATTTTATTTCCCTCAAGTCCGCCGGCAAGCCGGTTAGGACCCTCCTATCCGCCACCTGGGACGCGCCACGTGGGAGTATCACCTGTCCCTGTGGAATGGGTTAGAATGTGTACTTACTGAAGCGAGTAACAAGTAGATATAATATATCCTGCACAACGGTCTATGCTATGAATCTTACATAAACATTAGCGGTGCGGCCCATCAGAACCCCTGCAATTTATGCCACACTCGCTACAATACGGAAGAACGGGCTAGATGACACTTCCTAATAAACAAATTATTTTTTATTCTAACATATTACTGCCTACAAATCCGGGATGGAAACAGCAGAACACAAATGCAGAGTTATAATGAGCCGTACAAAGCATAATGAGACGTGAAGTGATTTGCCACTGCTATTGCAGCACGAATGACCTTACTTCATAAGAAACTTCTTTCACAGCATCCAAACACACTACTGGTGGCTTTAAATGCCATTACACAGCAACACCCATACTTCAGCAGCTTCCATAATGTCACAACTATAAAGGAGACTGACACTTAGGTGGAAGTTACGTTTTGGCCTAACCTTTGTCAAGAGACTGACGAAAGAAACGTGACAGGCGCTAGAGTAATGTGTTTGAAACGTCTCTCGTGTAAATTTGAAATAAGTTGAAAGCTTTGCATAGTTTTATTATTCATTTAAATTTTGTTTTGTGCAATTCTTTTAATAACTATCGACATTTTTTGAATAATTATGAACGATGTGAGAAAGTCTTTGCCCAAAGGAATTAACCTGGTACTCATTTTCGGTGTACGTCGACGCGAACCTCAGCACCATATGCACCTCCGGAAGTGAGAATCTCGTTTCTTAAATTTATCGACTGCCTGACGGGGAATCGAACCCACGTCCTTCCACGTGAAGCGAGCACGCCTTTACCGCGTCGGCCAGGCAGCCCCTTAAACATATTGCAGCAGTTCCCTGAATTTGTTAAAAGAACATTAGTACTACGCAGGTATTTTCAGAAGTCGCGGTTCTTGATGCCATGTAGGAGAATGAGAATCAAATTTTTGAGATTGGACATCAACTGTTTTATGCGCCTGGGGAGAACGATTACCTCAGATCGAGTAGGGCTACAGCAGTCATTTCTATAAAAAGAATACTGCAATGTATTCGAAATGTCAGCAACAACTCCTCCTCAAGGAGTAAGGTGTCCTATTTGGCGTTTTCCGAATGAGAGTTGACGTATCATGGATACCGAAACACCGTCGGAGCTTTCGCGTTCAAAATGTTTATTTACCCAACCCTTGCCCCGTTTCTCTACGGGGTCGGATATGACGTAAGATGAATCTGTCGTGGCGGGTTTTTATGACCGGAAAGTTTCGCGTTCAGAACAATTAAAACTATATTGGTATATAATCTACCAATTCTATTTTGGACCAGAATATGTTACATTTTCAAGACATTTAATACTAACTATTGGACCCGTGCTGCCCCGCAGCATTAGCTATAAATAGGTCAGATAACTCGGATCGATTTGCCTGTCGTTGTCGTATTCTTTTGCCTGCCTTTTCAATAGTTTTATGAACACTTAATACCGGTAATGTAGCTTATAACACTCCTTTCCCTACCATTCTGCCGTGACTGGATTTTAACATTTTCAAATGATTTTGCCCGAGATATGGCAACGTACAGTTGGCCGTGGCTGAACACCGGTTCGGGTAAGTTGACTACTCACTTTTCCAAGAGTTTGTCCCTGCGCTTTATTAATTGTCATACAGAACGCTAGTCGACTTGATACCTTCCAGTTTGTACGTACGTAGAGAAAAGTACTCTTCCATCATCAGAGGAAGTGTGTACTATCTGGCAGTAATCAAACATGACTGCATGCAATGGCATTTCTAAGGACAAAAGTCACATACTATCAGAATATTAATGAAATTGTTAGTCGCTTAGCAACCCGCTAAGTACAGAATGTATTGCAGGTTAGGATACGCCTTCGCCTGCAGTTACTGGAGTGATCATTTAATGATTTGATTTCATGATTACTCAAAGTTGGCTGAACTTAGAGAACTATCAATGTCTCATGATTCACCGGCAGGTAATTACGGAAAGAATAAAACAAAAAGGAAGAAAATCGGTCCAGTAGAACGGACGGACGGATTTGCCAAAGGTGTTTTAGTAAACTCTTTTAATATATAGATATTTACTTGAGGTATCGGACGTGATACAGAGCGACTGAAGATGGCTGCTACGGTGACCTTCTTGCTATGGGGTTGGGGGGTTTCCGAGATATCCGATAGACCTCTATAGCTTGTCCGGTAACTTTTATTTTAATACTCCTTTCAGGTTAATTCCTTCCCTATTCAATTTCTAATCGCTTATAAGTGTAAGTGTTGTTTATTACCCTAACGCGTTTTCTGAAACTTCTTTATTTTGTCTTTTTCCTGCATATTTTTCAACTAAGCTATATGGTATAAAACTGTTAAAACTGCACTTATCACAAGGAAATATTACTATAAAAATATCCTCCTCCTGATCTGTGGCTACAGAGATGTGGGAGATGGGCATTATCTTACAAATTATTCACATGTCATTACAGCATCCCGATGATTCGCTCGTTTTTTAAACATAAATTTTAAAAACTGATACCACACCATCAGTGGGATAATGTATTCTTAGAATTTCGCAGCACTGTGTTAATAAACAGCCGTTCTGATGGCTAAGGACAACAATAACAGCATGCATGCTGCCTGCTTCTTGTTTATCGAATGCTGATGTTTGACTAAGCCTACACGCGGGCATACATAACCTCTCCCCTTGGGCTGTGTCAATAATGACTTAGGATGTGTCCAAATGGATGGTATTCCCTTTCTCGTTATTACACGCTTAGTAAACCGCTCCACGCATCCAACAGTATTCGACAGACAGGATGAGTAAACCGCCTCCGTATATTTTTGTTTACGGAATTCATTCCGCTCCCCTCAGAAACACTCCAACACGTGCCATCATCAGTTAAGCCCGAGGTCTTTAACTCCTCATTAACAGGCAGTACATGATATATTCCAGAGAACATAATCGATCTGTCGTGATTTGTTGTAGCTGCTTCATGTAAAGTGGTCGACATTCACACATGCTTATTGTGTGTTAGGCCCAGCTCATAATCTGTGCGGTTGAGGCAATTGCACTATTCAACCAATTTTAGAAAGACGGTTATTTATGGGATTGCTCCCGCCGCCTGCCCCTCTCTCTCTTTCTCTCTCTATCGCTCTCTCTCTACTCACTATTTTTGTTTTACTTTCTTTAGATTATCGCAGTCAAAAATAATTAATAGGATTAATGTGTTATTTTCTTTCGCATTACATAGCGTATGTTTTAATTTTATTGGATTTGTTATCTGTATTTTAATTCAGTTTATAGTTTAATATTTAATTTAGTATGTTGATAGTACAAAATTTAGTTAGTGTGTTCATAAACCTGTAAATTATTATTACAGTGGACTCTGGTTAATTCAACAATGGATACTTCGAAAATTGGATAATTCGAAATTCCTATTCTAATCAATGCCAAAAAGGTCGTAATTAATTCGAATTTTCGAAGCTTAAATTTGAATAATTCGAAGTAAGGATTTTATCCCAAGTTATTTTTGTACCGATTGCATGACCTGAATCCTTCAACTATTTCCCAAGAGTTCTCTATTTTTATTGTAATATAATATCATTAAACATTATTAAACAAGAAACACTAAATATGAATTTCAACGGCCAGATGGAAAAACTCGAGCTAAAGGAAAGGAAACTTTTAAGAAAGATCATAGGACCAAAATTTCAGGACAATGAGTTAACATACGTCAAGAATGAAACGCTCAGCAAGAAAATTGATAAACTTTCAGATATTATGCGAAAAATAAGGATACATTTCTGCGGTCGCCTTCTTATAATGAACTCTAATAGAGTAAGCAAACAAATCTTTGACTTCTTCCGTAACCGCAAAACAAAACCCAACTGGTTTAAAGAATCTGAAAAAGACCTAGTAGAATTAATAATTACAGAAAATTCACTATTCGATCGAACAGCTGAAGTAATAAGTAAAGACAAAAATATAAGATTCCAAGACAAATCTACGTTAAAAGTCAAGCCTATTATCTTGAAGGACGCGAGGAAACGAAGATCAGAAGGAATTAAGAAGTACTGGGAACTAAGAAAAGAACAACACACAAAGAAATGATTGATTCAACGTACCCGAAAGGGAGTGAAACGAAATAATAATAATAATAATAATAATAATAATAATAATAATAATAATAATAATAATAATAATAATAATAATAATAATAATAATAATAATTTATTTATTCAATTAGTTTTTAAGTCCATGTTACATCCAATGATTCTACGCATTTGTATACACACTTCTTGCACACCATTTACGGTACCAGGACAGCCTCCATCTGGTCCATCATTGTTTGCAAGTCCTCCGTCCACAACTCGTTATCCAAGTTGCCTCGTCTGAAGTCGATTAGCACACTCTCACATGTTCTTTTTAGTACAATGGTCTGTAGGTAGGCCTGTAGCTGTTTGCTCACTTCCAATTTGTCCATGTGCTTCTTGAACAAGTTGGTAACTAGCCCGTCCCATGTTATTACCACAGGGACCATCGTCACCTTGGCCCCATTGTACATAAGTGAGAGTTCGTTGGCTAGCATCTCGTACTTTCTTCCTTTAGTGGTTTCAGTCTGTTTTAGGATATTTTTGTTTGTGATTCCAACTTCAATTAATAGGATTTCATTCTTTACAAGGTCATGTATCATCAGATCCGGTTTATTGTGTTCAATGCGAAGCTCAGTCTGTATGACGACGTCTGACTTTATTCTAATTCGCTGATTGGATATGACATTTTCAACTTTATAGTTCTTTATTTTCTTAGAGTTATTCAATCCATACTTTTTGGTGAACATGAAATGCAAGCATCTGACAACATCATTGTGGCGTTTCTTGTAGTCCAAATTAAGCATTCGTCCACATTGTGTTGCCAGGTGATCTAGTGTCTTATTGCCCTGGTTGCAGTGTGGGCACCTCTGGAATATACTCCCATGACTAAAGAAGATGTTTCTGTCTTGTATCTTACAAAACATTCCTTCTTCCTGTGGAGATATATTCCCCCTCATTAGCCATAACGATGACTGTTTTACGTCAACAAATTTCTCCTGTTGTTCACGGAACAATGTGGAATGCATTGACTTAGCCATGATTCGATCCATTCGCATCTGTTTTTGTTTCTGCTTAACTACTTTTACCGTGACATCGTTTCCTTCCTCAATTAGGTACTTCCGTTTCAAATGTTCTTCAATCAGTCCAAGATGGGTTGCATTTCTTCTTTCACTTTCTTCGATAAACTTCGTTCTTGTGTTTGTTGCCAAATAATTACATAGTTCTAGTAAAATCAATTCGGCCTTCTCAGAAATATTTTGTAGTCCTCTTCCTAACTCATGTCTTTTCAGGTACAGTCGTTCCATATTACCTGCTGTTCTGACGATATTATGCTCTCTCAAGATTCCTCTCACCTTCAGATCAATGTTGTTAAATTCTTCGTGCTCGTACGGGATCAGACCAATATAATAGTTAATAGTTGATAACGCATACTCATTTATTGCTGCAAACAGGTTTCTCGCGTTCAACTTTGTTTGGCATACATTTGTTACCCGTGATTCGATCTTGTTGGCTATGATAACTTTATTCTCGGGTTTAAATAATAATAATAATAATAATAATAATAATAATAATAATAATAATAATAATAATAATAATAATAATTGTACCGGGAGGTACAACTCTACGCCGCACATTTAAATCTTGCGCCTAATAGAACTTCTCTACTGGAGGAACAGCGAACTTAAAACTGGACCAACTTCTAAATTTACTCTGAAGATGGCACCACTAAAATATGATGTAATTTTGTTATTGTGAAGTTTCCAGTACTGTGTGAATTTCTACTTGTTTTGTTTGCCCTTTATCAAGAAGTTTGGACTTTCTTCAACAGATGTCATTGCTCATAAACTATGATCATGCACCCTGGTGCGAAGTTGAAGAACCTTGATTTAAAGAAATTTTGTATTCATAAGTTTTTTAATACTAAATTTCGTTCATTTTGGGGGGGGGGTGGCAATATTTATCTTTTCTTTCCGCCAGTTTTGAATTTAGCCAATCACGAATTTCTGTAATTAATTTTCCGCCTATCACAGGCTTCTTCCTCGATTATGAGTGTAACTTATAAATTCTCCAATAAAGTGAGAGGGTGTAGCTGGTTTATTCATGAAAGGTCTCGAACTTTCCCCGGGGGTTTATAAACTGCGGATTTTCACGGCTCTTGGCCATTTGACCGTCATCTAACTTAGTGTGTGCGTCAAGCAGGAGGTGGCAGGCGCCTCCTTCATCAGGCAGCAGTTCTTCAGCAAGGTAAAGGCCAATTAACATCTTTATTTCTCGCTAGCTCTGCAGTTTAACCCGAGGGAGAGGTCCGAAACCTTAACTATGTAACCTACTTTTCTGTAAATGTAACTTCTGCCGGCTTTTGTAATAACTTCATAAAACTTTAACTGCAAATCGGGGATAGAGAGTGATGTACCCTCTCGAGCTCTCCTTCATATTGGTTTGAGGTGACTACGTTTTGTAACTGGTTTTCTTCTTTTCCGTAATGTCTTAAATTTTCTTTCGTATACGAGTCACCTCCTTAGTTTGGGAATAGCCCCTGTTTCATCGGCCTAGTGCCCTTTAGGTTTTAAGGATGCATATTTAGGAGTGCAAGTACTCGCCTCCATTCAATTTGTGTTTCGGGCCATTTATTTAACCTGTTTCCTTCCGCAACGGCCGAATAAGTTGGGTACCAAATACCCCTGTATAATCATTTTCCTATTGTAAGTAGTGCCTTCAGAGGCCAGAATTTGTAATTTAATGCTGCCTTGAATAGGCCTGCAAAACTGAGAGCCTGTTAGCTCTTTTTCAAAGTTTTTGTAAGATTAATGAATGCCTCTGGGAGGCTTGATATTGTGAGTTGGGAGCAAGCGCTCGATTTATTGAGGGATTTCTGCCCTTGTGTAAATTTGTACGTTTGTAAATTCGAATTAAGAGCTCACAAAAATTGTAAAACTAGGGGCTGGTAGCCCAAGTGTGTTAAAGTTCCGAAATCTTGGATTTTTCCTAAGTCTTGTACCTGAACTGTCATTGTTATCTCACTAAGTGAAAGGTTGTTAAAGTTTTTGTTAATATAACCTTCAGTTTGAATTTTAAATTTTTTTCTGGACATTGTAGTTAGATCCATTCACCCCGGCAACTTCTTTCACCTCTGCTGGTCCAGGGGTAACTCCCCGTAATAATAATAATAATAATAATAATAATAATAATAATAATAATAATAATAATAATAATAATACCGGGCGAGTTGGCCGTGCGCGTAGAGGCGCGCGGCTGTGAGCTTGCATCCGGGAGATAGTAGGTTCGAATCCCACTATCGGCAGCCCTGAAGATGGTTTTCCGTGGTTTCCCATTTTCACACCAGGCAAATGCTGGGGCTGTACCTTAATTAAGGCCACGGCCGCTTCCTTCCAACTCCTAGGCCTTTCCCATCCCATCGTCGCCATAAGACCTATCTGTGTCGGTGCGACGTAAAGCCCCTAGCAAAAATAATAATAATAATAATAATAATAATAATAATAATAATAATAATCATATAATGTTGTTTCTACGTCCAACTAACTACTTTTGAAGGTTTTCGGAGACGCCGAGGTGCCGGAATTTTGTCCCGCAGGAGTTCTTTTAGGTACCAGTAAATCTACCGACACGAGGCTAACGTATTTGAGTACCTTGAAATACCACCGCACTGAGCCAGGATCGAACTGCCAAGTTGGGGACAGAAGGCCAGTGCCTCAACTGTCTGAGCCACTCAGCCCGGCTATTTTTATTGTAGCTTCCTAGTTATGGTCGAGCATTCGCTATTATTAACAGACTTACTTAACCTGTATCTCTGCAACTGACAATGAGTGTAGGATCGGCATAGCCTTGGCCATCGCTTGTCTACGGGCATCCGCACTTGGTCACCGGAAATCTTCCTCCTCCCCCATCACGAAATCGTCAATCTTGGAATGCGAGCATACAATTGCAAACTGTTTCCGTAAAGCTGGTTTTGAAAATAGACACAATCCCAAACTTTTGCTTTAATAAATTTGAATGCGATGGGAAACACATTGATGCAGTTGATTTATGGTGCTGGAGGAGATCTGTACGTCTTGCAACAAACAAAAGGTGATTATTCAGAGGATCACACCCTATCTTTCCTTTGAGGCCGTTATGAAGCTAAAACTGGGTTAAAAACTGGTAGGGAACCTGTCACCTGGGAGAGCCAACCTTAAATGCATATCAGAGGTGTTTGATTAATTGAACGATTCACTGATTGATTCCACATCCGGAATCGAACTGGCCAACCATCCTATCTTAGAACCAATCAGAAGAGAAAAATGGATGAGGTACAATCCTTCGAGCAATGAAGGTACTGACAAAAGAAAGGGAAGGGCGATCAACGGCCTCGCAAAGCTAATACCATCAGGGTCGGAAAAGAACAAGAGTCAGGCTGGTCAGATAGGAAGGCGAGATGATTGGCACAAGCAAGTGGAAGCAATGTCGGATTCAGTTAAGGGCTCTGCTGTCACCAACCAAGCTAAAACTGCGTTACCTAGGGCACTCAATGATGCAGTTTGATTCTATCGAGAAAGTTATTTTGCTTGATAAATGTAGAGGGAACACGGAGACCAGGATAGTCTGCATTACGGTGGACAGAATTCATCAAAGAAACAACAAAATCATCACTGAAATAGTTGAAAACAGAAACACCTGGAGACGTGGGTAAGCGATAATATCCAGGTTTACTGGACAGAATAGGCATCATACACAGGTGATCCTGTGGTAGGCCAATCATCGTCCGACTTTGGACTAAACCTCTTAGATTGGCGAGGGATCCGGTGAACGTAGAGGCCGGGAGAGAATGATAATGCATAATGCAGGAATCGGACAAGACCTTTCAGCATTTATACCACTTCTACTTACATGCCACGTATCAACGCTGCCATTGGCGCTTGTGGGGCGTCTCTCAGCCAAGCAAGTAATCACCTGATTGTCCAATACTGTTCTACTCGTTACATCGATGTTGAGTCCATCAGGTGAGTCCAAATTGGTGATACAATTTCAATAGCCGGATGTGTAGAATATGTGACAGATTCACACTTATTTATAGTAGGATATCCAGAAATCGAAATCCGAATCAGGTTCATTGTACTAACAATAAAATTTGAGTTAACACATCACTTTTGGGGATGAGTCGTCTTTAAACGAAAGAGAAAAGTAAGTTCTAGAACAGGTAACACTGATAATATTTCAACTCAGATACCAAATGTCTAAAGGATCTCCATACTGAAACAGTACTATATACTCACAAAAGTGTTCTCCCATTTCGTTATCAGCTACCTCACCTGAAATGTAAAAGAAATAAGCAACGAATCAGTGCAACTGTAGAACATAAGATCCATTAAGTGACATATACAGTTAATTAAATTACATATAGACCTTTCCTAGAAAATATGCATGAACACTGCAGCCACTAAAACCGAGTTGATAGAAAAGGAATTGAGAAAGAACCAACTATACTACTGTTATCGGAGGTGCCAGAATGTTTATCCCGCAGGAGCTCTTTTATCAGATTGTGAGTCTACAGACATGAGGCTATCGAACTGTCAAACTGTGAAACAGGACCCAAAGCTCTAACTTCGCCAATAATTCGGGAGAGATGAGCTGAAACATTGTCTAGCTGTAGGTACTGGAGGCGAACTAAAGGGTGAATATGATCTATCAGCAGGTTACCATAATGTTCGCCGGCGAAGGACGTTGTCTGATGTACCACCCCACGTGAACAACCTTCACATAAAGATAGCACCAGCAGCGGCCTGAAATGTACCTTGCTTGCAAGAGGTATCCATTGCTTCATGCAGCTGACGAAGCACTCATACCCGGCCACCTGCGTGTACGAACTGATACCTCCACTCCTCTGTCCAGCTGACCTTTTCCAATGCTTCCAGCTTTCAATGGCAGTGTTAACGTGCCCATGACAGTCGTATCTTACGACGGGTGTTGAGCAGAGGTAGTCCCGTGGGACGCTTAACTCTGTGCCCCATGGCGAGAAAATGGTTCGGAAATATATGTACGAATAATTAAGAGAAAACTTGAAATAGTGGAGAATTTTGTGAACATTTTAGAAATGTCTCAATTTTTTAATATATATCACAAATAAAACCAAACGACCCGAAGGAAATCGAACGAGCTCGAAATGCTCGAGAGACTGAACGTAAGGAGCCACTGTACACGCATGTACAGAAATGGTGTCCCGACATAAACAATCAACACTGCCCCAATCCAGTAACGAGAAGGAGGGGAAGGGAGTGAACGAGTAGTGCTGAAGGCACAGTGTATGTATTGCCATACATCCGCCACTGTGCCCATTTCAATCACAACAGTCTTGTAGCGGGCTGTCTACTTGGAGCAATGCGTTAAGTGAGGAGGTGAGGGTACGCCATGCTTTGTTTATATCGGCACCCTATTACTGTGCATGCGTGAACAATATAAAGTCGAGGTGGTCGTGCGCAGCGGGTCGCTATCAAGTACGTCTAGACTTATTCCTCCAGTCTAGCCCTAGGAGAAAACACAGAGAATTTGTAATTGAATCGATGGAAATTGGACATGATTTCATAACATTTGCAAGAGGAAAGCAGTCGGAAAAATAAAAAAAAATCTTTCCAAAACTTAACTCTGTCCATTCAGTTATTCCTAACACCCATTCAACTCTCATACGACGAACTCTACGTCCAAGAGACATGCGGCCTTGGTTTCGAAATAGCCTCCCAGCATATTATATTCGCAACAAGCTGTCGTACATTCGCAGCAGTATTACCATCCAGCAGGGACAAAGCGGAGGCGGGACAGGTTTTTCTCCGGGTACTCCGGTTTCACCTGTCATCTTTCATTCCAGCAACACTCTCCATTCTCATTTCATAGCATCTACCAGTCATTAATAAATCACTTTAGGAGTGGCGACCCCATCGTACTAATAGCCTATATCTGCTTCATTCATTCCATCCCTGACCCGGTCAATGACTGGAAAACAGGTTGTAGGTTTTCATTTTCATTACTATCCAGCAGCGATGAGAAGCACCCGAAGACACAGAGTAGGCCTACAGCTCAACTAACAACAACAGTCTCGATGGTTGAATCAGATGTTATGACAAATACTATATCAGTCTTCTCTCAAAAAAACCTTCAACACATATTGCATTTCAAAGTGTACCACAAGGGCTTTTAAAGGTGACACCTCATGGGGTACGGAGCAAGAATTTCTGGTAAAGTAAAAGGACAAATTTGGCACTTTGAAATCATGGTTTTCTTTGTTTTCTTCTCGCGCAGCTTGTATACAATAATTTGTACGTATCTTGCAAGCTGTTTAACACCTTTCAAGGTGGTCACCTGCGTTGTCTATGGTTCGATGGAGAAGTCTGAAGATACCATCGGCTGCACGAAAGTGGTCAACGTCTGCTACCTCACGTCGAAATGCTCGTACGATATCTTGTTTGTTGGCAAAGCGTTTGCTACGCAATAGCTTCTTCACTTTTTGAATAAGGTCGAAGTCACACGGACTAAGATGTACGAACGCTGATCAACTTCACGTACTTCCATTACGCACCGCTGTCATCAGACAGCGCAAAGAGGGAGCGTGATCACCGCCAGACTCATGCAGCCACACCTTATCTGTCGGCAACGTAAGAAATTTCATGTAACGTACTTTCAAATGTGTTGTTATACATGTTTCGTGTGACCATATAAAAAGTACTAGCAATGGCTTTTGAATCAACTCTGGCATTTACTGTTTATGCTTTCAATCAATCAATCAATCAATCAATCAATCAATCAATCAATCAATCAATCAATCAATCAATCAATCAACCACCGAGGTCGATAGCTGCAGTCGCTTAAGTGCGGCAGGTATCCAGTAATCGGGAGATAGTGGGTTCAAACCACACTGTCGGCAGCCCTGAGGATGGTTTTCTTGGTTTCCCATTTTTACACCAGGCAAATGCTGGGGCTGTACCTTAGTTAAGGCCACGGCCGCTTCCTTTCCACTCCTAGACCTTCCCTACCCATCTTCGCCATAAGACCTATCTGTGTCGGTGCGACGTAAAACAAACTGTAAAAAAAATTGTTTACCTAGTCTTTTCTCAAATGACTTCAAAGTAGTTGTAAATTAATCAAACATCCCCCTTGATAAATTATTCCAATCCCTAATTCTTCCCATAAAAGAGTATTTACCAAATTTTCTCTTGATTTCCAATTTTATCTTCATTTTATGAGCTTCCGTACTCAGGCTTATTGTCTACTAATGTCACTCCAAGCCCGAAACATATCGCTTAGTCGAGCAACTCGTCTCCTTACTCCAAAGTCTTCCCAGCCCAAAGTTCGCAACATTTTCGCAACACTACCCTTTTGTGAGAAATCACGCACAAGTCATGCCCATTTCCTTTGGATCATTTCCACTTCTCGTATCAAGTAATCCTGATGTGGGTCCTGTACACTGGCACTTCAAGAAGAAGATATCTACTCAGAGATTTTTTTAGAAATTCATTCCATTCCTGATTCGGTCGAATGACTGGAAACAGGCTGTGGATTTTCATGTATGAAGCAATTCTTGAATTGTATAGACAAAATTGTATTTTTACTTATATAGCAAGGTGTTAATACAGTTGATAATAATGTTATTGGCCTTACATCCTACTACTTTTACGATTTTCGGAAATGTACCTGTCCGAATTTTGTTCTGAAGAAATGATTTTACCTGGTGCTTATTGTTTTAGGAGGAAGTGCAACTAGGCAGCCATCCTCTATATAACACTAATCAGAGAGAAAAAATGGAAGGGGTCCATCGCTTCGAAAATGAAGGTATCGGCCAAAGAAAGAAACGGGCCACGGAGGGCGCGAAAATGAAGACTCCCTATGATTCGCAAACCTAATACCGTCGGGGTCGGAAAAGAACAAGAGTTGACCAAGGAAGGTCAGACACGATAGATAAAAGTGAGAGGCCTAGCACTAGTAAGTGGAAGCAATGTCAGGTTTCAGCTAAGGGCCCCGTGGTCGCCAACCCGAACTAAAATGTTCAAACTCCTTTTAGGACACGCAGGGGATAGCATGGGTGTTATTCTACCGCCCCCACCCACAGGGGGAAATGTTTTACGGGCAGGTAAAAGTGCCGACATGAAGCTGGAGTACTTTAGCACCTTCAATTTCGATTGAGCGAGCCGGAATCGAACCAGCCAGCTTTGAATCGGAAGGCCAGTGCTCTACAGTCTAAGCGACTCAGCTCAGCTCAGCGGAAAAAGAATAGCACAATATGTGTAGATATTGTATTTGCAGATAACATCGGTAGAAGAATTGAGTGTATGCAATAACTGTACGTTATGTAAGAGTGTCCGCCCAGGTACTGCAAACCACAACACCAGCAATGTTTAAATCCCACCTCGGTCGGACAGCACAAACTGGGTGGGCTGGAGAGGGAGGTAAAAATACCAGTTGACAATCAGCAGCAATCAGCCGTGACGTATGGTGGACGCGGTGAAATGTTAACAAGTGAAGTTCTGTCGCTAACACGATGCATGATTTCCGGCCCGAGCAGGTAATTGTGAATAGGACAGAGCTGGCCAGGCAGCGCTACGTGTCACCCAGCCTCAGAGTCCGCGCATCTCATTCCTAATTCAAATACAGTAATACACCACATGTGAAAGAAAGTTTTCTCAACTAGAAGTAATCCCTCCTAATCCATACGAGAACTCCTGGATTCTGAAGTTAAATGTTTTAATGAAATCAAAATTTTAGGATGATGTGTTATAGGCTACATGGTTTGAAAGGCAATGTTGTCGAGTGATTTTTTTTTAATTTAGTGCAGTTCAATATGAACGTCATTTCTAACATCCAAATGGTAATGAACCTTTCCCCACGTGCCGGCCTGCATATCTTGTATGCAGTTAGACGAAGATTTTGGTATCTCCAGCTGAAGACTGCGTCGAGACAATGCTTTTTTAGTGCTTCGTAGACATGAAGTAAGGATTCTTTCCACGCCCACTTCGGACACACGAGGCCTACTAGCTAGGCTAGCTATTTTTTATCTATTATGCCTTTGTAGGTGGCGAATTTAGGGCTTAACCACTGTAGTGATACATCAATGGGAGCACAGTTTGAGTACATAATATATTATTACTATTATTATCGGACGCCTGATAAGATTTAGATACTAATTTTCAGAAATTCAGTGAACAGGGAAAGTCATACAACACTGTGCAAAATCAAGCAATAAACTTTTTGAATTATGTAAAATCGCTGAATGAATAACAGGAATTGTATTTTTTAATGGAAATACTGTCATTTACATATAAGGCATTGTAAATAGTATATTGTAGGCTTAAACCCTGTAACTTCGTAAACTGTAACATAAAAATTATAACATGCCAGTTTTCTTCGAATGCATAAATATAAGAAAATAAAACGAACTGTTTATATCGAGCGCAGTGTGATGATGATGCTTGTTGTTTTTTTTTTTTTGCTAGGGGCTTTACGTCGCACCGACACAGATAGGTCTTATGGCGACGATGGGAGAGGAAAGGCCTAGGAGTTGGAAGGAAGCGGCCGTGGCCTTAATTAAGGAACAGCCCCAGCATTTGCCTGATGTGAAAATGGGAAACCACGGAAAACCATCTTCAGGGCTGCCGATAGTGGGATTCGAACCTACTATCTCCCGGATGCAAGCTCACAGCCGCGCGCCTCTACGAGCACGCCCAACTCGCCCGGTGCTTGTTGTTTAAAGGGGCCTAACATCTAGGTCATCGGCCCCTAATGGTACGAAATAAGATGAAATGTAGCGAAAATTTAAGAGTCCAAAATTCAGCCACTGACCAGAATTCAGAACGTGATGAAGAATGAATGGATACATATGAATTTAAAATAATCAGCGGATCCAACTCACAATACTGAAAGTTAAAAATAATTCCAGAATGAATCCACTGAATAGAATTCAAAAACGACGATGAACCATTAACATGAACTTAAAATAATAAGTGGATCTGACTCGCAATGCCCCACCATCCCAGAAACAAAACAATAATAATAATAATAATTTCGTGTGGCCATTTCTAGCAGAGTGCAGCCCTTATAAGGCAGACCCTCCGATGAGGGTGGGCGGCACCTGCCATGTGTAGGTAACTGCGTGTCGTTGTAGTGGAGGATAGTGTTATGTGTGGTGTGTGTGAGTTGCAGGGATGTTGGGGACAGCACAAACACCCAGCCCCCGGGCTATTGGAATTAACCAATGAAGGTTAAAATCCCCGAACCGGCCGGGAATCGAACCCGGGACCCTCTGAACCGAAGGCTGGTACGCTGACCAGTCAGCCAACGAGTCGGACATCTTAAAACAATAGTACATACTGTCCAAGGGACTGCGTCTAAAGCACAATACTGAATCGATGATGCTTGTAGTCTAAACGGGTCCAATATCCAGGTCATCTGCCCCTCATGATGGTACTTATCGCTACGCAAATAGAAGCATGGTATTTGCCATGTTGCGATACTAATCCAAAGTAGCGTAGACTCGCGGTATTCCACACATTATGGTACTACTCACAGGTAATGAAATTCGCACATGTAACACAGACCTATGGTGTTTCGCACACTGCGGCACTATTTACAGGCAACGCAAACCCGCACTATCCCGGGGTGTTCCTCACATGGTGGGTACTAAGCAGAGGCAAGGCAGAACAATGGTGTCGCTCATCCCATGGTGTTGCTCATATAGGGGCACTAATCACAGGTACTGTAGAAGCCGGAACAGTGCTCTATTGCTACTAATCACAAACCTATTTGGTACCTACCATAGTGGTACTACGCGCAAGTAAAAGCGACCCATGGTATTCCCCGCGTGGTGGTACTAATCACAAGTAATCTCATGGTTATAATTTGATCATCCCTTGGTCGCCCCTTTTAGTCGCCTCTTATGACAGGCAGGGGATACCGTGGGTGTATTCTTCATCTGCGTCCCCCACCCACAGGAGGTAAGCATAATATCTTGAAAAGGTCGGTTTTCTGGCCATTATAATTTTAAATACTGTACGGTACCACAATCAACATTTCGCTAAGTAGTGGAGGAGAGCTTCGTGGTCGTAATCGAACGTCACCGCTCCACATCTCTCAAGTGTGTTCGCTTTTTCACTTCCCTGTGACGTATGCTGCCCGCATTTACGCCACGACAGCCCGGCCGCACTGGGCTAGCCTTAGCGGGCGCGTAGGTGAGCACCTCTGCCATAGAGGAACGGGACAAGGGTTGGACATATGTCATGCTATCTTTTAAGGGGGCCACGCAACCGAAAGGAAGTCACAGGAATATTATGCTGGATGAATGTGTCTAGTACCAGTAGTAAACAGACTCTCAATGATCCAGAGGAGCAGCAAGATAAGAACCAAAGTTCTCTAACTTCCCAGCTCCTCCCTGCCAATATTCAGACAGGCAGTTCCACTCGGCATCATGCAGGTGTCCGCTCACGGCCCGCTTTTGGGACAGACTATTCATTCAGTGAGGCTTGAGGCATTGAAGACCAGAACTGAGTGTTACTCCTCTCTCTGTTATGAAGACGTCTTCGGTAAGATAAATATAAGGCTGTAGACAATAAAAAATATGTTGAGTTATCAGTCCACAGAATGGTTTGGTGTAGCTCTCCATGCCAGCCTATACTGTGCTAACCTTTTCATTTCTAGGTAACTAATGCATTCTACATCTGTTTACTGCTTGTCATATCCATACCCTGGTCTACTCCTAACGTTCTTACCGACACAATCCTCAAAAACAACCTGAACAAGTCCTGCGTGTCTTAAGATGTGTCCTATCAACCTATCTTTTCTTCACGTCAAATTTAGCCAAATCGATCTCATCTCACCAATTTAATTCAGTATCTCTTCACTCGTGATTCATCTATCCGTCCAACTTCACCATTCTTCTGTAACACCTCATTTAAGAAGCGTCTATTCTCTTTCTTTCTGAGCTAGTTATCGTCCGTGTTTCACTTCCATACAATGCCACGCTCCACATGAAAATCTTCAAAAACATCTTTCTAATTCCTATATCAATGTTTGAAGTGAGCAAATTTCTTTTCTTAAGAAAGCTCTTCTTTGCTTGTGCTAGCCTGCATTTTATGTCCTCCTTACTTCTGCCATCGTTAGTTATTTTACTACCCAACTAACAATGTTCATCTACTTCCTTTAAGACTTCACTTCCTAATCTAACGTATCCTGCATCACCTGCCTTCGTTCGACTGCACTTCATTATTTCTACTTTGGACTTATTTATTTTCACCTTGTACTCCTTACCCAAGACTTCGTCCATACCATTCAGCAACTTCTCGAGGTCTTTTGTGGTCTCAAATAAAATAGCAATATCATCGGCAAAACTCAGGGTTTTGATTCCCGCTCCTTGGATTGTGATTCCCTCTCCAAATTGCTGTTTGATTTCCTTTACTGCCTCTTCTATATAAACACTTAAAAGGCTTTTTTTTTTTGCTAGAGGCTTTACGTCGCACCCACACAGATAGGTTTTATGGCGATGATGGGATAGGAAAGGCCTAGGAGTTGGAAGGAAGCGGCCGTGGCCTTAATTAAGGTACAGCCCCAGCATTGGCCTGGTGTGAAAATGGGAAACCACGGAAAACCATTTTCAGGGCTGCCGATAGTGGGATTCGAACCTACTATCTCCCGGATGCAAGCTCACAGCCGCGCGCCTCTACACGCACGGCCAACTCGCCCGGTACCGGTACACTTAAAAGGAAAAGGGACAAACATATACACAATTGTAAATATCTCCTTTACCGTACATTTCATTTTCTACGACCTTTATTATGTATATACATTTACAACTGATCAGCTCTTGGGGCTGTCTCCCAGGTGCCAGATTCTCTATCAATTCTTTACGTAATATTTTGTTACTTATTTTAAAAGAATGTGGAAATTTATCGAACATCTCCCTTGGGAAATTATTCCAGTCCCTAACTCCTCGTCTTGTCCGGCTCCATGGCTAAATGGTTAGCGTGCTGGCCTTTGGTCACAGGGGTCCCGGGTTCGATTCTAGGCAGGGTCGGGAATTTCAACCATCATTGGTTAATTTCGCTGGCAGGGTGGCTGGGTGTATGTGTCGTCTTCATCATCATTTCATCCTCATCATCACGCGCCGGTCGCCTATGGGAGTCAAATCAAAAGACCTGCACCTGGCGAGCCGAACATGTCCTCGGACACTCCCGGCATTAAAAGCTATTTCATGTCTTACTCCTCGTGTTATGCAAGAATACTTGCCTCACTTTGTCCTCTTCAATCCGAAATTTATCTTAATATTATGATATTTCTTATTTTTTTAAACTCCACTCAAGCTTATGTGACAGCACCACTATTAGCAGAAAATTAATTGTTATACTTTCCCGCAAACTATTGTGATATTTCAGCCAGAAAGACTATTATTTATAGCCAAATTTATACTGCCTTCTCCACTGACCTTAAATAATGATTTTCGTTAAATTGTATTCAGCCCTCCGTGACACAGGCGGCAGCGCAACGGCCTCTCACCGCTGGGGTCCGTGGTTCAAATCCCGGTCATTCCATGTGAGATTTGTGCTGGACAAAGCGGAGGCGGGACAGGTTTTTCTCCGGGTACTCCGGTTTTCTCTGTCATCTTTCATTCCAGAAACACTCTCCAATATCTTGTCGTTTCATCCGCCAGTCATTAATCATTGCCCCCGAGGAGTGCGACAGGCTTCGGCAGCCGGCACAATTCCTATCGTCACCGCTAGATTGGGGCTTCATTCATTCCATTTCTGACCCCGTGAAATGACTGGAAACAGGCTGTGGATTTTCGTTAGATTGTATTCGGCCGTTTCCTCGTCATTCGTGTATACAGGCCTACATACGTTTATACACAGAAACCATAACAATTCAGAAACGGCATTTCTTTCTTATTTTGGACTTCATAAAAATAAAAAAAATAAATGTTTTAGTTCTGACCACATTCCAAGCAAAAATCTTACTTTCTTTAACTACCGACCGATATGTTAGACCATATGCTGTACACGGCAAGGAATCTCGACTTCAACATATAAATATCTGTCAGATTTTGGGTAGAGAGAATAACCGTTGTATAAACGGCACTAGGGACCTTAAAACAAATGACTGCTTGAATCAACTTGGCAAGGGAGCGACTGACCTAATAATCAACAGTCGCACTCAACTTCCTGATACCAGAAAGATTCGTACCGAATTGCGAGAAAGTCAATATTTGCACTAGAATGAATTGCCCCATAAAGGTAAGCGTGCCACATTATTTAAGAAACACACACAAACTAACAAGCAGATATCTGATCACCATGGTCTGTCATGTTCAGAATGGCGCGAAGTAATCAAGACGACAGCTAACGTTGTCGCAGTTCGCTCCCTACCGCGCAGGTCCAAGGACAGGACCCTCTGTCGGCGTTGCCACAGAGAGCACGAAACAGTAGCCCATATCCTGGGTGCTTAAGGGGACACTATAATGAAATTTCATGAATTTCGAAGAAAATACCAAAATTGGGTTTAGAACTCTAAAAAAATAACCTGATGTGTATTCTTTCGAAACATACTATTATTTTCTAAATGCCGCCATTTTTCAAGCCCGCAGCGCCTCCTTTGAATGGCGCTGCGCTAGCATTTAACTGTCCCATGCTCTACTGGACACGCCCCTTCAGTTGCTGCTTTCCCTTTCTTACGTCTCTCATTTGAATTTCAAATATAATCTAAGCATTGAGTAGCAAATGTGGTATTCTGTATGATGTACTTTCAGAAATAATACCAACATATCAGAGACTTGCATCAGATGCACTTATACAAACGTGAACAAAAGGGAAGGGACAAAATCCAAACGAGAGCCTTCACAGTGTTCTTTGGAATAAATATCCAAAAAAAGTATTTGTTACTAGGAATAAACTTCAGCTTGGTATTGTGAATGCTGTAAGTGAGTTCAATATTAGGTGTGTTAGAACACTTGAAGTCCTTCAGTCCATCAGAAGGAAGCCAGTACCAACTTCTGCTGTGGACATCAGTCACCAGCGAGACCATAGGCGGATACAGCAAAGTAGGAAAAGGAGCTCAGGTGAAAGCAAAGAGCTAAGGAAAAAGAATAAGGTGAGGAAAATATCACTGGAGGAAAGAAGTCTGAAGGGCATACGTATTGTGCAGGACAGTTCTAAAGTGAGTGAAGTTGCATACATTTTTATTTTGCATTTTATGGCTTAGCAAAATCTTCATGATTTCTTTCAGAAAAATAATCCCTTATCATGCAATTTTTGTCTGATGTAGGTGTAATTTTATACAGTAGTAGTGCATAACTATCAATGTGCATTTTGATGTTTAAGGTGATTCAATTCTTTTTTTTTTTTTTTGACCTACCAAATGTTGTGTGTACACATATTTTTAAAAAACTTTTAAACATTAGAATAAAAAAAAATCTACAGGATAATATATTCATCAAGCAACAAAGTTTGATACTGATGTTCGTTGACATAACTATACAGCATATTTGTGCAAAACTTGGTGCCAAATAGAGAAATATTCTGAAGCAAGGGACTTTTTATTACAATGTTGGTAAAAGGAAAGTAGAAAAATTCCTGCTCAAAAAGTTGTATAAGTACAATATTGAAAGTTGGTTGCATTACTATATCTGAGGAATTACCTCAGAAAAAATATCGTAAAAATTCATTGACAAATATAGAAGTTAGAAATTTCACTACAGTATCCCCTTAAACGGACATATTTTAAGGAATAGTTGACGCCACATGATTCGACACACAATGGCCGACGCCCTCAAAGAACGAGGCTAGGTGGTCTACGAGGAAGTGTCAGGATTGGCGGCAAGTGGAAGCACTAGACGAATAGGTATCATTGCCTTAAAACTGCAAAATAAGAACGGAATGATCATTGACCCAACTGTGCGATTTGAATCGCATTCTGGTCAACCGGAACAAAATGGATTTAGAGAAGAAGAGCATTTATGACACTGCAGTCTCGTATTATAAACAAAAATATGGACTACAAAATATATCAGTCACAGGCTTGATGGTGGAAGCCCGGGAGACAATTGCTGCACTTTCATCGCAGTCTTGGATTTCATTAGGTCTGTTCATATCTGCTGACAAACATAGCGGCAGCTTTCATCCGCGTTCAATATTAATTTTAAGAAACCATTTATATATTCAATAGAATCGTGTGCATAATTTTAGCTTCTTAGTTCATTTTTGTGCTGAATGTGACAGACTTTTCATTTCCCATGCTAATATGGTTTATTATATAGTATGTTTTTATAACTTGTTAAGCAATGATGGTAAGTTGTGTAATGATTTTTTTTTTTTTTTTTTTTTTTACAGTTTGCTTCACATCGCGCCGACACAGAAAGGTCTTATGGCGACGATGGGATGGGAAAAACCTAGGAGTGAAGGAAACGGCCGTGGAGTTAAGTACAGCCTCAGTATTTGCCTGGGTTAAATGGGAAACCACGGAAAACCATCTTCAGGGCTGCCGACAGGGGGGTTCGAACCCACTATCTCCCGGATGCAAGCTCACAGCTGCGCGGCCCTATCCGCAAGGCCAACTCGCCCCGTGTAATGAAAAATGTACATTGTCCTAGTGGCAACCCTATAATTAGGGAAGTTATAAAATAAAATAATAAATTATACTTTGTCTCCTATGTTCTCCCCATTCTTGACTTTTGTTCCTCTATTTGGTCCTCATCTGCTATCACAAACATACATTTTTAACTTTTTCACCTTTTTCACCTTCTTTATTAAGACTTGCAATCCTGTTTTTAAGATCAAAACTAAGTCCGACATATTGAAGTACCTTGGTGTACTTTATGTGAGAAGCCGTTTACAGCTCTCCGATCTAGGTTACCTTAATAAAATAATCAATGGCTATACCGGCATACTCATGTAACCCGTACGCGCCTCACCTTACAACAACGCTATATCGTCCACCGTCTCCCTACTCTTGGTAACTCACTACCCGATATTGACATATTCACACCTTTCGCATCCTTCAAACACAAAATTAAAAGATTCCTTTGACATCCTCTCCAGGTTTCCATTTTCTTCCGTCCATCCAACCCACGACTTTTCTTCTTCCTAAACCTGTAACCGACCCTTGCCAGTTTTCGTTGCCATTGTTGTTACATTGTTATTGTGAATAATTTACTGTTGATACGTAATATTGTTGTTTAGACCAACTGTTATCTTTTATACTTATTTAATCTTATTATTAATTGAAAATGCCCCCCTCCCCGCCCATAGGCTGTATTTAATAAATAAATAAATAAATAATATAATAAATATACATAATTTTCGTATCTGAAAAATTTAACAGTCAATATCTCTATTTCCTGTTTTTGTGGTTAATAGGTACTGCAGAAAACTCCTCAGTTGCTGTTGCCTTTAACGGCCTGTATTTGGATACTTCCTTTGAAGGAGCAGATATTACCATAGAGTAAAACTACCTGTGTGAAACGTAATTCTCTCGGCTGAGCAATGTCACATGATTAATCTGAGATCATTAATGCTCACACCCACACAGACACCCAAAGCTGGCTAACAACACAAATTCGAGGTCCGGCAAACCAACATCGCGTGTTGCCGTTCGGTTGACTTGCAAATCAGAACCCGCTCGCAGCGAGTTTGGTTATCTGATGTCCTACTTCCTCGTGCCGAGCTGTGTGTACAACATAGCCAGGAACGATAATATTCCATTACTACCACTTCCATTTATTATTATTATTATTATTATTATTATTATTATTATTATTATTATTATTATTATTATTATTATTATTTCTTCGTCATGCTCATTCAAAGAGCGTGTTTGAACTTGTTCGTTGGCCTGATGGTTTTCGCATTCTTATTCTCCCAAAATCTCTTCATGAATGCACTGTGTTGCAGGTTGCGTTCTGTGTAGCACTTCCTACCAATTTTCTTTTTAGATTTCTTCACGACTTTGTGCTTGGCTACTATTGTACTAAAGGTTGTATGATCTATGATGTCGTCCGTGATACTCATTTTTTGGAGGGCCGTCTTAGTTTCTTCTAACCAGTTAATTTTGACCTCCTTTAAGTTGATTATTTTAAATGATCTTTCGGTGAGTCTATTGCTGTCCTTTCTATAGATATGGCCATAAAATTTCAGACGTCTTACAGCATCAGGCCTACAGATTATGAGGTGTCGTGTGGTCAGCACGACGAATCCTCTCGGCTGTTATTCTTTGCTTTATAGACCGGCGCCACTATCTCACTGTCATATAGCTCCTCAATTTTAATCACGTTGGCTGAGTGGATCTCGAAACAGCCCTCAGATGCAGATTAAAAATCCCTGTATTATTAATGTAAAATATATCCATGAAATAAAATACCAATTTTCTTGCAAAACGCATTGTATTGTGAAGTCGTGCGGTAAGGGGCGCGTAGCTGTGAGCTTGCATCCAGGAGATAGTGGGTTCGAACCCCACTGTCGACAGCCCTGAAGATGGTTTTCCGTGGTTTCCCATTTTCACACCAGGCAAATTCTGGGGCTGAACCTTAAGGAAGGCCATGACCGCTTCTTTCCCATTCCTGGGCCTTTTCCATCCCATCGTTGCCATAAGAACTGTCTGTGTCGGTGCGATGTAAAGCAAAATTGTAAAATATAGACATCCATGAAACAAAATAAACAAAACACATCATATCATAAATGAAAAGCGTATCTACGAAACAAAATACCAGTTTTTAATGCAAAACACATTCTATTATTTCAAGAAAAATATATCCGCGAATGTAAATACCGGTTTTTGTCTTATTAAAACAAATATATCCGTGATATTAAATACAAGTTTTTATAGCAAAACACATTGTCTTATCGAAGAGGAATATATCCATGAAACTCACAAAAAACACTTCTATACCGACAACAAAGACCGCGGGCGGCGAATCAGGAGTCCTGCACCGTGTAAAGGACTGTGTAATAAGGCAACGCTAGGAGTCGCGCAGGGTGCAAACGACCAGGCTTACAGAAAAAGCTTTCCACTGAGTGAGTGCAGATAACAGTGGGGAACTGCGAACGTAAGCACGTGTAGTGGACGAGCCCACTGAAAGGCACAGAAAGAGAAGAATCTTTACACCGTCAAACTTACTCGAAAGAATAAAAAATGTATGCACCCGTTCTAAAAGACCGTGACGCGACCCCTCGCGGGTTAAAGGAGCGCTCGGTTCACTTGGAAGGATATGGGTTCGATTCCCAGTCACAACAGTCTAAGTGTGCATATTTATACAGGCGTGTTTTATAATTATTAGTGTTTTCTACAGATTGAAAAACTTTAAAGTCACATTAACGGGACACGAAGAGAAAGGCCCCTGGATTCGAGCTTCCTCGAAGAACTTGGGTTATTCTAAACACAGTGAGGACAAATCATGGAAGATGTGGCTACCTCTTGCACAAGTGGCGCAAAGTACAATCACTGGCATGCGAATGTGGTGCAGCTCGACAGACTAATCACATAAACGGGATTGAAGAAAAATCTGTACATATCTCTGCACTGGTTATGAGGATATTTAGGGGTTGTAGTAAGGATGTAAAGGAGAGGGCGTATAAGTCTCTGGTAAGACCACATTTAGAGTACAGTTCCAGTATATGGAACCCTAACCAGGATTACTTGATTCGAGAACTGGAAAAAATCCAAAGAAAAGCATCTCGATTTGTTCTGGGTGATCTTCGACAAAAGAGTAACGTTACGAAAATGTTGCAAAGTTTGGGCTGGGAAAACTTGAGAGAAAGGTGACGAGCTGCTCGACTAAGTGGTATGCTCCGAGCTGTGGGTGGAGAGATTACGTGGAATTACTTTAATAGACGAATAAGTTTGAGCGGTGTTTTTAAAAGTAGAAAGGATCACAATATGAAGATAAAGTTGGAATTCAAGAGGACAAATTGGGGCAAATATTAGTTTATATAAAGTGGAGTTAGGGATTGGATAATCTACCAAGGGAGATAAATTTCCAAATTCTTTGCAATTATTTAAGAAAACCTAGGTAAAAAACAGATAGGGAATCAGCCACCTGGGCGACTGCCTAAATGGACATCAGTGGTGATTGATTGATTGATTGATTGATTGATTGATTGATTGATTGATTGATTGATTGATTGATTGATTGATTGATTGATTGATTGATTGATTGATTGATTGATTGATTGATTGATTGATTGATTATCCAGCACAAAGTGACAATGCCCTCAAAGCGATGGAGATACAAACGATTTTTTGTTGGCTCATCCATGCGCACTTCAGTGTACTGAGCTATCAACCTTTAAATTCTAATAGTTTATTGCCGTGTTGTGTTTTGTACTTTCAACATTTTATTCAATGTGTAAGGCCACACACTAAATAAATAAAGAAATAAAACAATTAAATAAATAAATAAATAAATGAATAAATAACCAACTCCGCCTGCAGCAGTTACTGGATGGACTGAGTACTTCAGTAGTTGCTGTTGTAATTTCCAAGCCCGGTTAAAGGAGGAGGGTTGGTTTTGACTACATATTGGGTCAACCGAAAAAAGGAATTTAGCCAGAAGACACCAAGAGGCACCTCCCGATCTCAGCAATCGAGCTGTAATCTTGTGTTTAAGAGACGCCTGAAATTCTATGGCCATATCTATAGAATGGTCAGCGATAGGATCAGCAAAACATTATTTAAAGTAATCAACACAGAGAAGGTCAAAACAAAACTAAGGCGGACCTTCAATAAAAGAATATCACAGACGACATCATAGAAGATCGTAGAGCGTTTAGTATAATAGTAGCCAAGCACAAATTCGTGGAGAAACTTAAAGAGAAAACTGGTAGCAGGCTCATCCTGCTGTATGGCTGTGAGGTCTGGGGCTAATTGCTAAAACTCCGCTTTCCAAATTACTCAGAATGATGACAAAAGCACCAATACTGAAATCTAACAAGAAGATGTAAACAGAACTTCGTATTCCGACTGTTAGATCTCAGATAAATAAAATAATTAAGATGACCAAAATCTAGAAACCTCCCTACCTATTCAACCGACCCTGGAATCCTACTTTTTAAACGGGTCGTAAGAACCACGAAGCCGCACACACGTTTCAAACACCGCGGCCCTTGGCTCACTTACGACCTGTTTTAACATGAAACAGGAATCTACTTCGGCCTCTCTCAAATTTTAAAACATTTCTTTCACTAAATAACTTCAAAATTAAACCCCTGAAAGGGGCCGCTTGTTAAGAAGGGAAGTTCTCCCCCACCTTAAAAATAGCTCTCCGACTCCAAATTAGAACTCATTCCTCAGCGAACAGGTGAATAGCGCCTGTCAGCCAGATCGTTTTTTCCCCCGCCGGTGTAGAAACAGACTTTTCCGACTCATCGGTATTTCTCGGAAACATATTAGTGTAGGGGCATAGTTTTCGCCCTGGGACTCTCAGGTACTCGCCCTCAAAGAAAAAAAAAAAGTGGTCCACAGAACGCAAGATGCAACACAGTGCATTCATGAAGGGATTCTGGGACGATAGAAAAGGCGAAAACCATCAGGCCAACGCACAAGTTCCAACACACTCATTGACAGGGCATAACGAAGAAAGAAAGAAAGAAAGAAAGAAAAAAAGAAAGAAAGAATAAGTTAACACTGAAAAGGACGGCTACCTCCTTTACAATGCAGAATTACGCCAATCTTTCTAGAAATGTTACCATTTCCTCTCTTATTCACGATAACTCTATATGAAAATGCGTATTCCTACGAAATACAACTCTTACGTTAACCAGTATGTGCTACTTTCATTCCTCGTTAAACTTGTAAGTGCATTCAGCGTGTTATTTTCCAATCTTCAATTATTCTCTACAAGTGTTACTCGAGTTTTATTCAGTGCATTAGTGTATGCAGGACGTTTTAAGCGAGACAAACACACACTTTTTTTATTCCTCTCTTACGGTCCCTGCGGTGTGCGAGAGGGCGAACCGCAGATTAGACAGCACAGAGGCGGGGGTGGGAGCTGATTGATGACTTAACGAGATCACCGCGATGGGGAGTGAAAAATAGCGCGAGAGAGAGCAAACATTGTCTAATTGCTGAAATGGAGCCCCCAGGGTGAAGTACAGAGTTCTTGGTTCAAACATCGCGCGTGGGAGTTAATGGTCCATAATCCGCGATTGGAGCCGCTTAAGGAAAGTTTTGCGCAGCATAAGTCTCCTGTCGTCGAGAGACATAACATATTCAGTAACCAGTGTTAGTTCTGGCTGCTTTTAATGCGATAATTGAAGTCATATTTTGTAAATGATGACTGAATTATTATTATTATTATTATTATTATTATTATTATTATTATTATTATTATTATTATTATTATTATTATTATTATTATTATTGGGATACATAACCTACAACAACCTTACAAGGAGACCTCACGTGCCATCTGGGATTCGGTTCATTTTAGGTGGGGTTATAGAGCATGGCCAGAGCGTTATAGGCCAAAATATTAAGACGCAAATACTCACCCCTCCCCCACGCTTCTGCTGACTAGTACCGAGCGAGTTGGCCGGGCGGTTCCGTGTGCGCAGCTGTGCGGTTGCATTCGGGGGACAGTGGGCTCGAACCCTACTGTCAGCAGCCCTGAAGATGGTTTTTCCGTGGTTTCCTATTTTCACATCAGGCTAATGTTGGGGCTGTACCATAATTAAGGCCACGGCTCCTTCCTTACCGCTCATATCCCTTTCCTATCCCATCGTTGCCATAAGACCTATCTGTGTCGATTCGACGTAAAGCCAATTCTAAGAAAAGAGTCGTATGTAAATTTGGAAACGGATGGTAGCTGCAACAATCTTACAAGGAGAGAGTACGCACGTGTCGTCTGGAATTCGGTTAGTTATAAGTCAAAATGTTAAGACGCAACTCCCGCCACCATCCCTCTCCTCCCCCACTTTCCCGCAATATCAATTTATAACATATCGCTTTGGTTTAAATAGAATGCAAGTTACATATACCGGTATGTGTTATAGAGTATTCTTAGCGCTTGAGGGAGCGCGTCGGTCTACCAGCCCGGCGACCTGGGTTCAAGTCCCATCACTGACTTTTTTCTCATCCCATTTGTGTTTGGTACTGTATTATTTTTGCGTACCGGTAGGCTAATTGTAATTTTCATGTCAACAAACATACGAATGTCATTGAGTTTATATTTTAGCATAGTGCTCAGGCATTGGGTAGATTAATAATGAACGTAAAAAGATTTAATCATCTTTAAAAAAATTAAAAGAATTACAGATGTCCATGGTGGGACTTGCCCCCAGGTCGCCGGGATGACAACGATGGGATAGGTAAGGGATATAAGCGGTAAGAAAGAGGCCGTGGCCTTAATTATGGTACAGCCCCAACATTAGCCTGATGTGAAAATAGGAAACCACGGAAAAACCATCTTCAGGGCTGCCGACAGTAGGGTTCGAACCCACTGTCTCCCGAATGCAACCGCACAGCTGCGCACACGTAACCGCACGGCCAACTCGCTCGGTACATACGAATATTTATCATAGTTTGCTGCCTGAAGTATTCCTTTTACTCAGCACGATTGACTGGCCCTGTTTATGTAGCAGGGCTTTTCAAGGCGACTATTCAAATCTTCCCAAAACTGGCTTACTCTGATAGGCACTGTACATGGCATATAATCGTGCTCTTCTCCTAGCCCTCAGCGTCTCCCATCAAAGTTTCTCCATCAATCTTGTCACACTACTTCCTACAACACTATGCACGAACCTTGCAGACTTTCGCTGTACCATCTCTGGTTCATTAATGAGCTCTGCTTGGTACGGGTCCCACACAGCTGCTCCATATTCCAGACTGGTCTCACGAAAGATAGATAGCCAAGTGCCTTCACCCTCATCATGGAATGGAAGTGATTGGTGAGAGATAACGTTTGCTTTCAAAAGCAGAACAACTAGAGACTCCGCTATGAATAAACAGGTTATACACTGCTGTTTGTTGAAAGTGAAACACCAAGACCGAGAACTGTGATCACAATGCAATTTATTCCACATATTAATGACATGACAAGACACAAATGATTGCAATTACAGAATTGTACATGCACGGTGACCGTGGAAATTCAGTACGGCGTAGCGCCACAACGCGCTGCAATCAGAGCCGCTAGACGTCGTGGCATGGAATCAAAGAACGCCTGAATGTGCTGCTGGGGAATACTCTGCCACGTGGTTTGTAAGCACGTCCATAAATCATCAACAGTGGCTGCAGCAGGACCTGAACGAACAAGGTGCCGACCGACCATATTCCAGACATGTTCAATGGGTGACATATCCGGTGAACGGGCAGGCCAGGGAAGCAGTGGTACCCGTCGTTCTTCGATGAAGGCTTGCAAATTCCTCATCACATGCGGCTGGGCATTGTCCTGCTGGAATATGGCGTCTGGAACGGCCTGCAGGAGGGGCAGTGTCTCGGGCTGTAAAACTTCCCTGATGTAGCGGTAGCTGTTCAGATTGCCCTCAAGACGTAGGAGGCGAGATCACATGTTATAGGCAATTGCGCCCCAAACCATCACACTTGGCGTTTGTTCGCTATGCCGCTCAACAATACAGTCTGCCCGATGGCATTCACCATGGCAACGTCTAACACGTGTGCGGCCATCACTGTAGGACAAGATGAAGAGGGACTCGTCCGAAAACACTACATTTTGCAACTCATCACCCAAGTGTCGGTGTTCACGTGCCCATTGCCGTCTACGAAGTTGGCGGTTGCTGGTCAATGGAAGCCGGCGCAATAGCATGCGTGCCACCAGTCCGGCCCTCAGAGGACGGCGTCGAAACGTCGATGCAGACATCCCCACACCCGCTGCAGTGCTCCAACGTCCAGCCAACACCGTGGACGAAGCAGTTCTGTCCGTTAAGACCAAGCGGACAAGATGGCGGTCATCTCGCGCTGTGGTCACATTGTGTCGTCCAGTACCCTGCCGGCCCTGTGTACGGCCCTCTTCTCTCCACTGGTTCCACATACGCCTCACTGTTGAAGCAGCGTACCCTGTACGAGCCGCAATGTCACGGAACGACAGACCCATCTCCCAGAGCCCTATCATTCTGCCCCGTTCGAACGCACTCACATGCTGATATTCCCTCCTGTGATGTCGGCGAGACATAGTGGCACTGAGGTACACGTTTCCACTTCGTATGAAGGCTCCGCACTGATAGAGCGTTGCGTAACACTGCCCTGGCTGGTCACACACAGAAGGGCACTGCTGGGCCTACGTGCATGCCATCTCTCTGCAATTTAAAACACTTATTATGGTTCCACTGTTATACACGTCCTCTGATTTTGGCGTGTTTCAGACCATTGCTTCTGAGTGTTTCACTTTCTACAAACAGCAGTGTATTACTCTGTTGTCACTGACCTATGTGATACAAAGGTGAAATTACATATACGTAAACTATTTACCTCATGGCTTAAACAACCAACCGGCACGAAAAAATTACCGATCGACCAACCACAATTTTATCCTTTTCGTGTCACCACTTCCATTTTATCACATCTCCGTAAACTTGTACACTGAGTGGCCAAAAGTCACGGGAAGGGGTGTTCCATTAGAAAATGAGCCTTATATGGACCCTGAGCGTTGCGGCTAGCTGCGGCGTAGCGGAGCAGACTGTCACAGACACCAGTGTCGTGAAGATTGCAACACGTCGCGAATTAACCGACTTTGAACGTGGGATAATAATCGGCGCACGGCGCATGGGTTATAGCACTGCGGAAATTACACGCAAATTCGGTTTTTCGAGGTCAACAGTGTCGAGGGTGGATTTTCAATATCGCAGGAGAATGTTACCAACCGCATAAACCGCCGCACGGGAAGTTCACAGATGTTTAACGAACGGACATAACGTCGCATCAGCAGAATCACACTAGGCGCTCGAAGGGCTACTGTGAGTCAGATCACCGCACAGTTGAATGTAGGGAGTCAGGAAACCATTTCTGCCAGGACCGTAAGGAGGCAACTGCACCGCATACGCTTCACCATCCGACGACCAACTCGTTTCTCTTTGCCGACACCTCGACACAGAGTTCAACGAGGTGCATGGGTCCCCGAACATCGGCAATGGACCATGGAACAGTGGCGGCGGCTGGTATAGTCCGATAAATCCCGGTTCTAGTTGTACCAAGCTGATGGGCGCGTGAGAGTGTGGCGTATGCCCCATGAAGCTACCGATCCTGCGTGTCAACAAGGTTGTGTCCAGGCGGGAAGTGGCTCAGTTCTGGTCTGGCGGTGTTCTCGGTCACAATTAGCGCCCACTGTCCGGCTGCAGGAAGCGCTGACAGGCGCACATTATGTGGACATTTTTTCAGACCACCTGCATCCCCTTCTGGCCCTAGAGTATCCTGATGGGGATGCCATATCACCGCTCTGTGATGGCATGCAGACGGTTGGAGGAGCACTCCAATGAAGTTACGATCATGGATTGGTCCTCCAGATCCCTTGCTCTTAATCACATCGAGCATTTACAGGATGCTGTCGATGCCGGTGTACGCTTCATGAACTCCGCACCAACTATACAAGACCGATTGTGGGTAGCAGTGCAGGAGGTGTAGGTCCAGATCCCTCTAGAATGATTCCAACACCTCGTAGAGTCGATGCTTCGCCGTATAGCTGCCGTTTTGAGGGCTCGCGGGAAAGCAACTAGTCTTTAACACCACATTGTGTCTTCCCATTATGTTTGGTCACTCAGCGTAAATTCACCAGAATAGCCACTGAAACATCGAAAACACATCTGAGCACAGACCGCACAATCAACTGGACGTAACTCTGTTATTCTGATGAAACCGACATATTGAGAGACTGAGGCCCAAAGATACTAAATGGAAAAGTAAAACAGTATATTTCACGTACAGAAGGTTTTGTCTCTGTAGAGATAATAAATGCCTATGTATTTGGTTTATTTTATACAGTTTTCACACACTTTTAATAGAATGTCTTTATTATAGTTATTCGATAAATCGAAAGCAAAATCATCTCCATATAGGCCATGAAGGCCCTTGGAAGAGTGGAGGGTAGAGGCTTGCTCTATCTGCAACCTCGGAACTTGGTGGAGTAGAGTGGTTAGCTCTACGCCTGGACTTCTTTGCCTCCACAAATTCACCTCAGGGCCATGTGCACCTCCGGAAGTGGAAGTGTTGTTTCTTAAATTTTTCGGCTTTATGGCGGAGAATCGAACCTACGTCCTTCAGGGTGAACCAAACACGCCTATCCCGCATCGACCAGACCCCCTTCCTCCCGCCTACTCGCTAAATAACCACGATAAATAAAACTCGAGCTCTCGGTTACATTACTACAGAAGATAAACTTAGCTCCGGAGCACAAAATAAGAATGATAAAATTTAGAAGGGACTTTGAGTCTCTGTGTATCAAGCGAAGTGGTGCATAATATAACTACAATGCAATAATGGAGCCACTATCCTCATTCAGAAGATAGCAGACTGAACCAAAGACCCAAAAGTGAGCTTTGAAATGAATATTGAACAGACCAATGAAATTAACCCGAATAGAGGAAAAATAAGAGTCATTCGTTTTAGGTTTGCACTTCGGATTGGTACGAATAAGCAAGATTTTGGCATAGCTGAACATACCGACGAATAGTTTTGAAAACATTATTTAGGGCTGATTAACCTTTAGAACTCCGCGGCCGATTTAACTGGGGAGTCAACACACGTCTTCCACGGTCCCAACTGCGAGTTTACGTCGCACACTCTCCCAGTCCCGACTTCAATCTAAGGCGGCAGTTCTGTTGTTCAACACGACGTGGTATCATGCGACTGTGAAGACGGTAGTCGATCCGATATGTCATTATACCGTACTTTAAGAATAATTCTACGCATGTGCTTTGATTCGAAGATTGTCTTCAGTCTTCAAACACAGCTGCGCCCAAGTGCATAGGCGTACTATTGGCATTATGTCGCACCGACACAGGCACGTCTTACGGCGACGATAGAACAGGAAAAGGCCTTAATTAAGGTATAGCCCCACTATTTGCCTCATTTTAAAATGGGACAACACGGAAAACTATCTTCAGGGCTGCCAACAGAATGCAAACTCACAGCCGCGGGCCCCTAACCGCACGACCAACTCGCTCAGTGCGCCCAAGTGTAAAGATGATATTTTGAGAACTAAAAGTGAGCCTGGGATTTATGACGATAGTGAAGATGAGTTTGCAGTGAAGGAGTAAGTGAAAATTTTCCACCGACTTGTTATGTTAGGTAAAAGAACCAAGAGACAACTATACCTATTTTTTTACCATGATTATGCGACGACCCAGTAAATATTTGTAATATAAACTATTTATTAGCCTATTTCAGCCATGCTAAAACATTGAGAAAAACGTGGGATGAGACAAGCTTACGAAGAAATAAAATTTGGGGGTGGAAAGATTAGAGACTCGCTAAGTGTCTTGCATTTAGTTCTTTTTTTTTTTTCGCTTAAATAGTAAATCTTCATGAGAATCTTAACCGGATTAGAGTATCGCTTTATTGTATCAACATCAAAATGTGTAGGCCATGCGTTGTTTGTATTGTGGATCCTTGTGATCATCGACATTCTCTTTACCGTAATGAAAATAAGCTCGAAAGTTAGGTGGAATATATTCCTGTCAAGCGGACAATTAAGATTTAGACGATATAGAATTACATAGAACCATAATCGAAAAAGAGAGTCCTGGCATGAACAGTCGAGGAGGATAGAAATGTTGAGAAAGAAGTGGAATAGAGGATATATACTGAACAGGGAAGATGGACAGATACGTTTTGTGTGATACGTGAGTACCAATCAATTGGGGGAAAACATCCTTAGAAAAATTGTAAGAAGTGTCATCATCACGTAAGTTAAAGCGGCTGTCGACCTGAAGTAAAGCATTATCAGCAGAATGGAGGTGGCAGAGATGAGGATGTCCAGGGATGACGAGAACTGACTATCAGGAGAAGAGTGGAATTCATCAGCCTAGGATCCAAGAAGGCAAGGTTTAGTTGGTAGGATCATGTGCTGAGGAGGACTTTTTTTTAAAAAAGTTGCTTTTCGTCGCACCGACACAGTTAGGTCTTATGGCGACGATGGGACAGGAATGGGCTAGGAAGCGGCCGTGGCCTTAATTAAGGTACAGCTCCAGCATTTGCCTGGTGTGAAAATAGGAAACCACGGAATACCATCTTCAGCGCTGCAGACACTGGGTTTCGAACCCACTATCTCCCGAATACTGGATACGGGCCGCACTTAAGCGACTGCAGCTATCGAGCTCGGTCTGAGGAGGACTAATAGCTGTGTTTGAAGAAACGTCTTGCAGATAAATTAACAGCGTAGGAGGAAGCATGGACGACCACTAAAGATGTGGTTTGAGCTAGTGGAAGAATGCCCGAGGATGAAAAAAATGGAATTCTGTTTAAGCGTACGACAGGAAGGTGTGAAGCTGCAACGGAGATCCTTCCTGTGTGGGATATACTAAAGTAGGTTCGTATATTATTTAGAAGAATATATGTACAGTGACATAATTTTATACTGTATGGTTAATGACGCAATTTCCTTTCAATTGCTGCCCACTAGCGTATGCTGAACAATTCTGAGATAATTGTTAATTAAATATTATGAAATACAATAGCAAATATGTTTCAATTATTCAATAAAAATATTTGTACCAATTAAAATAATAACTTATATTTACTCCTATTAATTTATATACTGTTCATTATGTATTTTGAATCTCTTCAATTACTAAGAGTCCCGAAGACTGAGTTTAGTTGATGTGGGGCCGTAGTTTCCTTCCATTTTTCCAACGTCGTAACTGCTTCAGACATGTCACAGTCTATTAAAGTTTTAATAATAATAATAATAATAATAATAATAATAATAATAATAATAATACGATGAATGAAAATCTTCGGTCATCTCACTAGATTACCAGAAAATCGACTGACAAAAAGGATAATAGATTACGTAACCTCACTTAAGAGCTCAATACCCGGGCTTAACGAACTTCGAAAGGACCTCAAAAACGCAAACATCAGTTCAACAGAGATTCTAGAAAGAGACATCTTTACATACAAAGTAAACAATTGGGAAGCTACATCAGAGCATCCACAACAAAAACAGTATAATTCACATTTTATACCACTGCACACTGTAAATGCTTTCTTATAATATATGAAGCGTCCGGCTCCACGGCTAAATGGTTAGCGTGCTGGCCTTTGGTCACAAGGGTCCCGGGTTCGATTCCCGGCAGGGTCGGGAATTTTAACCATCATTGGTTAATTTCACTGGCACTGGTGATGGTTGTAGGTGTCGTCTTCATTATCATTTCATCCTCATCACGACGCGCAGGTTACCTACGGGTGTCAAATCGAAAGACCTGCACCTGGCGAGCCGAACATGTCTTCGGACACTCCCGGCACTAAAAGCCATACGCCATTTCATTTCATTTCATTTCATATATGAAGCAGGTAGACGCCTGAACATTGAATTCTCTTCAATTTTGAATTTGTCGGATATTCAAGATCTGTTCACGAGTTTCTCTTCGTGATATGAATCCAGCCTGCTATGGTAGTATTTATGTCAAAGCAGAATATGTTGTTGTTGTTGTTGTTGTTCTTGTTGTTGTTGTTTCCGTCATCAGTCCATATATTGGTCTGAGGTAGCCCTCCATGTCACTCTATTCTGTACTAACTTTTTTTTCTGCGTAACCACTACATTCTACATCTACTTGAGATATCCACATCTTGGTCTACCCCTACCGTTCTTATTCCCTACACTTCCTTCAAAAACAAACTGCTCAAGTCTTAAGTGTCTTTAAGATGTGTCCTGTCATTTTATCTCTTCTTTTGGTCAAATGTAGCCACATCGTTCTCTTCTCACTAATTCGATCCAGTAGCTCTTCATTCGTGATTCGATCTATGTATCTCACCTTCAGCATTCTTCTGTAACACAACATTTCAAAAGCTTCAACTCCTTCTTTGTGAGCTACTTATCGTTCATATTTCACTTCCACACAATGCCACGCTCCAGTCAAAAACGTATTTCAAATTCCTATATCATAGTTTCTTAAGTGAGGCCTTCCTTGCTTATGCTAGTCTGCATTTTATGTCGTCCTTATTCAGCCAGCGTTAGTTATTCTGCTGTCCAAGTAACAATATTCATCTACTTGCTTCAAAAGTTAATTTTTTAACCTAATATTTCCCGCATCGCCTTACTTCTGTGGACTGCACTCCTTTACTTTTGTTTTGGATTTGTTTATTTCCATTTTGTACTCCTCCTCCGAGATTCTGTTCATACCATTCAACAACTTATCCATATCTTCTGTGGACTCAGAACAATACCATCAGCAAATCCCAGAGTTTTGATTTCCTGTCCCTAGATTGCGATTCCTTTTCCAAAATCCTCTTTGATTTCCTCTACCGGCTGTACTATACAAACGTTGAAAAGGAGAGAGGACAAACTGCAGCCTTTCCTCACTCCTTCCTAGATTGCTTTATCTCTAGGAAGATATTTAACTAACATGTCAAGGGATATCAAGGCTAGCGTTCTGTAGTTTTGGCAATTGTCCCGAGGTCCTTTATTCGAACTGGTATATACTCTGAACTTCTCCGATCAGATGGCCACTTACTAGTTTTCCAAATTTCTAGACAGGTTGTATGCAGAATTTCTACTGCCATATTGTACAGACTAGTGATAATTTTTGCTACAATATTATCTTCTCCTGTAGCCTTGAACGGTTTCAGCTTCTGGAGGTATATCAGAACATTATCTTTTAGTATTTTTGCTCACCTTTTACGTTGTGTGTTGATTTCTCCGTACGTGTTTCCTCATTGTTTTCAGCTTCCATTCATTTCTCACAATATTCTCTCCATCTTCTTCTTACGCTTGTCTTCTTGATCAGTGTCTTACAGTCCTCAGCTTTTATCACAGCGCACTGTGGAGAGTAGTGTTGTGCGTTTTATTTTCCAAAATACTGATAATGTCCCGTGTCGTCTCCTTATTCTTGTGAGCTTCAATGTCTTCCAAAGAGTTTGTCAGATCCGCATTATTTCCGATTGTATTAATTTCTTAGTATCTGTGTATTTCACTCCCATTGTCCATGCCGTTTAATTTCTCTTCGTAGGCCATGTTTTATTATTAATCCTTGTTTTAGTTTACTACATACTGGATTATTTGTAGCCAAGAATCCCTAATCTACGATGTTTCACGTTTTTACTAGATAGTTTCAGCATCTTCGTAGGGTCTGTGGGGTCTTCAAGTCTTTGGACTCAAGTTTTTGCTGCATTCATGTAGATATTATTGTCTTGCTCCAGATACCTACTACTATCATCTGTAGTTGTATTTTCGTAATTTTAGATTTTGTTTATTCCATATCAGGTATTAGTCTGTATTATCGAAAATTCCTCGGAATACCCGCACATTCCTAATAGATTTCTGAATTCACTGTCATTTATGTACATTATGGTTCTAATGCCCCTGTCCTCTCATGTGTAACAGTGACTAGCCTTATGCTTCAACAATGAATTCACAATTGCTAATCCCATACTAGCATGAAAGTCCAGTAAACGCTTCCCATTCCGATTTCTTTCCATATCTTCCCCATTCTCACCCAACCCCTTCTCATATCATCCAGTTCTATTTCCAATCCTCGCATAGAAATCGCACTTTAATACTATCTTGACCTTGCTGTTGACCCTAAGTACGCTTTTATTTTTGCTAGTGGCTTTACGTCGCACCGACACAGATAGGTATTATGGCGACGATGGGATAGGAGAGGCCTGGCAGTTGGAAGGAAGCGGCCGTGGCCTTCCCCTGAGTACGATATCGTTCAGTGCTGCCATCAGTATAGCTATGATCAGTCTACTTCATCCTCATCTGCTCTTTCACGTGGTGAATACATTGACAAGTTCTTCCAACTGCTAAACCTAGACAAATTATTAGTTCATTTACGTGCCTAACCGAAACTACGTTGCGTGCTATGGTGTACCTGAAGAACAGTCCCAGCCCACACTCTGCCTCCTTCCTTTTAATACCTGATAACACCTTATATCACCTATCGCTTCGTGATTATCTCCCCTTTCCTGAACTGCATTAACTCCTAACAGACGCATCCTCTTTGTTGACTCAGCCAGTTCTACTTTCTTTCTTCTTTAAAGCTCCATTAATAGTGATATCCCACGCCGAATTCCATTTCGTTCGCCGAGTTGTTCCCAAGGAGTCCCTGGCCTGTCAAATGTAAGTGGCACTCTGTCACTCCCATTGCTGCGAGGCAACCTTCACATTTTCTGAGTACGGTAATTTCAGCGAAGTAGTATGCTACTCTACTTGCACATTATCCCAGTGAGAATTTCTACTCCAATGATTTAGGGACGCGCGGTGTATTGTATAGTCCTAGCCGCCTCGAGCAGTAAGAAGAGCCATAACTCAAAATACTCGCATGTCCAAGATTCCCACTCCTATTCCATAGCAACTGGTATCCCGACTCTTAGGACTACTTACTAGGTCAATCAGCCGTTGCCCGTGTTTCAAAAAGTAGTAACCCACCCCAAGAGCTATCGTAAAACGTAGTTTTTCCCCTACCAAGAGAGAGAGAGAGAGAACACCGCAAAATGTGGCTTTCAGTATTAGACTGGTGCAATGTCCCCGCATCTCTTTCCCTCAGTCCATTAAGGGTGTAGTGCCATCATACTGTAATCTTGCTGACGACTCGCTCCTAGCGTCTCCGCTTCGGACATGGTGACTTGCTTGCTATAGGATCATCCTAGGCTGTTTCTTGGTCTGGTCCGCATGTCCGGGTTTTCGGCCGGCGACTTTACGCTCTATGATGAATCTTTCCATTGCCTCCGGGCTCGTAGCAATGAGGTTAAAATACTTGATCTGTTTTCGGACGAAGAGAATTAAGAGTTTGTACTGACGCCTAAATGTTTATAAAATGATTCATTTGTTCAGGGTGCCGTCTAAGGTATTCGAAGTATTAAAGCACCATATTTTTAGAGCTCAATTCTACGTCGATCAGGTATCTTCATCCTCGAAGTTTCCGTTGCAGTCGGGAACATTAGAATTCATAAGAGGATTAGTGCGTCTTGGCAGTGACAGAGGTGTCCTCTTGAACGAAAGTAAGTTTTGCTGTTGAGTTCCTTGTCATAACAATCCGTCTACGGATCTCGGGCTCATGTTTTCTGGTATTAGTGACAAACAGATCCCAGGTACTCGAAGCGAATGACGGGTGAGTCCATGGCTACGAATATCATCCCCTTGGTGTAAGGTTAACTTCCTTGCTGGAGGCCCTAGCCTGTATACCGGTTTAAGTCATGGTCTGAGGTTTGAAACGGTATTCACCCAGTTGTGTAAGGTCAAGTGAGAACCATTCTGACATGAGAGACAGCGAAACTGATCAAGAAGTTCAAGCAATGCGCCAGAGAAGGCCATGATGTCTTGTTACACTTCATTATCTGCAAGCCACCTCATTGACTTATAATAAGTGTACATGTAGCCGAGGGACCTTTGTAACTTCTAAGAGACACGGGTTTATTTGTATTTTTTTCTAAAATAATTTTAATTCCTATCAGGAATAATGGATTTCCAAATACCATAAGGAGAATGGACACTTTTTTTAAAAAAATCCTCCGTGTTCTTAATCAGACAATATGTAAGGAATGCGAAATTAGAACCTGCAAACCATTTCATGTAGAAGAACGCGTAAGCAACTGCAGGCATTACACATCTAATACACGTACTGAGGGCCAGCATCTGCTAACAATAAAGGCGCTTGACGTTCACTGGTATACTGTGGAGTCACAAGCAGACTAAATGCAACCTTTCCTCTTGTTAAACCATATCACAGGATCCCAGACAAGAGCAGAGGCTAGCAAAGTATGACAATCGTAAAAGAGAGGAAGTTCTAGATTCTCCTCTGCAACACCAAAGACTACTTCAAGGACTACTACTCAGGAGTTGATGCAAGACTTGTTAGGGAATACAATGGTCTTTTGTTTCAGCAATTCCTCAAATTACAACGCTCATCGCGCTGCTGAAAGCGTGCCATGCGATGTTGAGCGATCACAGGAGAGCGGTGTAGTCAACATTCCCTGTGTCGTGTCTGTAGTTCTCCCCTTGAATGAAGAGCAGTCCCCGTGAAATGCAAAATATCTGGACATTGCACTAGAGTCTATTACTGAAAGCCACATTTTGCGATGTTCTCTCTCTCTCTCTCTCTCTCTCTCTCTCTCTCTCTCTCTCTCTCTCTCTCTCTCTCTCTCTCTCTCTCTCTCTCTCTCTCTCTCTCTCTCTCTCTCTCTCTCTCGAGGAAATGTGATGTATGACTTGCACGTATAGAAACATTTAGCTCCCTCTATTTTTTTCGTCTGGCTATTTCTAGCCGAGTGCAGCCCTTGTAAGGCAGACCCTCCAATGAGGGTGGGCGTCATCTGCCGTGTGTAGGTAACTGCATTTTATTGTGGTGGAGGATAGTGTTATGTGTGGTGTGTGAGTTGCAGTGATGTTGGGGATAGCACAAACACCCAGCCCCCGGACCACTGGAATTAACCGATGAAGGTTAAATTCCCCGACCCGGCCGGGAATCGAAGCCGGAACCCTCTGAACCGAAGGCCAGTACGTTGACCATTCAGCCAACGAGTCAGACGGCTCCCTCTGCGAATCAGTGTCGAAGTGTCGGCCAACGGATCCTGAGATCACTGTTTCAAACTCCGCAGAGGTAGTCGGATTTTTGAAGGGCGAAAAATAATTGAATTCGACAAACGATGTCCGTAGATCTCGGGTGACTCATTTGGTGCTTACCTGACAAACTTGATTATTATCCCAGCCATAGACCACCCAGCAGAGTTTAATGTTTTTTGCTTTACGTTCCACTGACTATTTTTACGGTTTTCGGAGACGCCGAGGTGCAGGAATTTTGTCCCGCAGGAGCTCTTTTACGTCCCAGTAAATCTACCTACACGAGGCTGACGTGTTTGAGCACCTTCAAATACCACCAGACTGAGCCAGGATCGAACTGCCAAGTTGGGGATCAGAAGGCCAGCGCCTCAAACGTCTGAGCCACTCAGCCCGGCCCAGCAAAGTTTACTCTACAGTATCGTACTGTAAAATTGAACGTCGAATAATACGCGTAGGAAACCAAGATGGCGTCAAATTAAAATGAGTGCACTCGGTAACTGACACGTGACTGACAGACACCAGAGGTTTCAAATGCTGTGTACCGAGGATAATTCCCCCTTACAATAATTACTATTCGTTTTCTGTGCCAGCTAAACCAACGTGCAGGAGAAAAAAATAGGCTCTTTAATTAGTTCAAAATAAGATATAAAATGTGATCTACTGGTTATCTGCGCTTTAACTAATCCATGCCGTGATCGATGTTAACGTGCGTGCACTCGACCTTCTCGCAACTTAAGAAATGTGGTTCGACCAATACAGCCTTATATTATTGTAAACTGCTCCCTACGGTATACGCAAAGGGGACCGACGAAATCGCATAGAAATTGATTTGGTGCTCGTGAAGGAGATAAGAGTTTTGTGGAACCAATAACACAAACGTTTAACAACAGAAATTTACGTGATGACATATTAAGCTAGATTGTGTCGGGGATAAATCGTCGCTGTTCGGGCGAAATGCTCTTCCTATTCATTATCTTCCTTAAGACTGGTTACGCCTCGCAGCCACATATGGATATGCAATCCATCAGAACGATATTCGTTGTGTTCATTTTCCTATGCTAACGTGTAAAGCAAAATGAACATTAAGTACTTTACAGTATACTATAAGAGTGCGTAAAGCGGTGGTGGTGGTAAGTTTTGTTTGTTCTAAGAAGAAGTACAAATATGCAATCATTCTCTCCGAACAAATTAAGTGGAAAAGAAATTTTAAATAAAACACAAATACTTATTCAGACGAAGGAATTTAGAAATGAAGTAAAAACAAAACAAAAATGTAGTGTATTAAGCCGAAAAGTTCATTGACGGATTAAAAGGGGACGTGAGTTCCCTGAGTAACATACCTTTGAATAATCCATTGCCGCACATAAAGCGGATGACAAGATTAACTGTAGTCACATCATCGGCCAATGATATGCGTTCGAGTGTTTCTTGTAGGCTGAGACTCCGTTTTCGGCTACAGAGATCGGTGCACTCTGTGAGGATGTAGGCGACGGTGAAGTCGGCACCACAAGAACACACTGGGGTCTCTTTCCTCTTTAGGAGACAAGGCTGCGTTGATCGTCCGTGACCTATCCTCAGCCTACACAATACTATGGCCTCTCTCTGGGAAGGCCGGAAAGAGAACTGACACACGGTAGTTGTCTTTTTTAATTGCTGTCAGCTTGTTGGGACTTCGGATAGCTAGCCACTCCAATTCCCAGGACACCAAGATGGTTCGACGTAGCTGAGAACAAATATCTTCAGCAGGTACATGCATAGATGTTCGAGGTAAAAGTACCGCTTCCTTTGCAGCTTCATCCGCAAGTTCATTTCCCGCAATCCCAACTTGGCTTGGAAGCCAGACGAAAGTGATTATGAGTGCGTAAATAAGTCATGCAAACATACATACCTAGAGTGCGGTACGGTAAGGTTCATTTTCCTTTACACGTAAGCATAGGAAAATGAACACAACGAATATCGTTCTGATAGACTATCTACTTGTGGCTGGGAGGCGTGACCAGTCTTAAGGGAAATAATGGACAGGAAGAGCATTGGGTGATATGGCATTTTGCCCGCACAGCGACGAAATATTAATGGCTTTGATACAACCGATTTTAAGAAAATATTCAAACATTTCAAGCACTATTAAAGTCGTGTTTGTTGTTCTTCAAGTCTGTCATGGAAAATTATACATGATTCTCTGTTACAAATTCGTCGGCGAGACCGCGAATGGCTCCACTTAATTAATACAGAGGCAATACTGACACACCTAGCGACAACTTCGTTCTCGGTTGACCACTGCCTCGATGGACCGTAGAAAATTTCCACATCAGTCAGCTGGACTTGCCTTTAAATTAGCCTGATGTAAATACGGCTTTACGACAGTGTAATCCCTCACGAAGCTTAATCTCGATCAAAGGAATTCACAGTCAGTAAGTAGGTCAAGAACCCTAGACGCCTACAGTATAAAGTTTTCTTTCTACAGTGTCTTAAGAAACTCGGAGGATCCAGTCACCCTAAACGTTAGATTACCCCCACGCCAAAAAGACGCCTGTTCGTCAGATGTCCGCTGACGATGCTACCTCCCGTAATTGGGTCTCGATAAGAGAGCTCAAGTAGAACAAGTATCCGGAAAACAGTTTAGATAGCATTAAGGATGTGGGATACACTCTTTAACACTACATTGCAGTTGTCTTCGTCTCTCCTTTCGTAGGAGCTAGCGTATTGTTGCAGTACGAATAGAAGGGAAGTGTGCAGTGACACCCTTGGCTTTAATAATAATAATAATAATAATAATAATAATGATAATAATAATAATAATATAGGGTGCTCACATTTCGTCCCCTTAGGAGATTTGGACTAGTATCGCTACTTACGGGCAAGTTACAATGAAACTGTTATAACGCAAGGTAGTCAATATTCGACATAAACAATGAAAACTAAACTACCAAAAATGTGTTCGTAAATTCGTCCCTCACTAAATCTATGAAAAGTATAATTAATTTTAATATATTTTTTCTTTCTCTCCTTACAAAATACTTTCTCTATAATGAATTAGCCTACTTGAAGGCCATTTATGAAAAATGTTTTCTTGGTATACTATAGTCTTTCAGCGTTGCTCGTGGAATGTTAAAAGCTTTACCTGCACGTTTGTAACTCATTATATCTTGCCCCTCAGAGCCTTAATAGACATTTTCATACCCTCCTTATCTCACTGCTTAAAATTTCCCATCTGAAAATAATAATAATCTAGAATAAATAATAAAAATGGGGACGAAATTACGAACATTCCCGGATTTATTTTAATGGCCGCGACATTAACTCACGTCAACCACTTCACTGTAGCGATTACATACCAGGAACTACACCACACGACTGAACTGCAGTCCAAGATTTCATACACATATCGGTGCTCACTCTAGGAGTAACAGGCTTTTAATTTGAATGTTGCTCTAAATAAGCTCATCATGAAAAATGAATCCACGTTGTACACGGAAACTAAACGTAACGTACACAACCAACCAACTCTCACAACAAGACAACGGGATGTGGTTAGGCCTGTGTGCGCGGCTAAACGTTAGGTACAAAACCGTGCAAACAGGAAATCCCTAGGGGGACGAAATTAGGTGCGGGAACGGAATTTGGCCCTTCTACCCTAATAATAATAATAATAATAATAATAATAATAATAATAATAATAATAATAATAATAATAATAATTGATACATTTCCTGTGGTTTCTTTTCCAACCAAATTCCATGTGCGCATTTTGGTGACAGAATTTTTCTGAGGATATTTCCCGGTGGTTTCTTCAATGTCTACCGACAAATATCGGAGTTTCTGTTGCGTGAAACGCTTCTTGCTTGGCAACTGTGTTGTAATGTCGTAATTTTGCGTATTCTCATGCAGATTTCTGTTGTATCAGTTCCTGGTGATTTTGTAAGCTGTTTGTAATTTTGCCATGCTTTATCTGTTTACTTGTTGATTTATCACCACAGGTTGAATAATTTCGTCATTTATTTCGGAATTTAGTTGTTAAATTGGTTGTTAAATCGCTTCTGATTAGTTCTTCTGGTTCGGAGTCTGGTTTTTTTGTGTCCGTCCCAACACTCTCCTCTTCATAATCACACAACACACTACACTAACAACCATCACAGAAACACGCAATAGCGATTATATATCTCCATACAGGGTTGGCGTCAGGAAGGGCATCTGGTCGTAAAACAGGACCAAATCCACATGTGCGACCCAGTTCACACCCACGACCCCACAGGTGTGGGAAAAGCGGTAGGAAAATAAGAATAAAATATGACATTTGGAGTCGGGTTTATGCTAGTATTTCACGAGGTTTTTATACGCATTGGAATGGTTCCCTTCTATTGTTGGAAAGGACTGCAAGGTCATCCCCAGAGGCTGAGGAGTCGTGGCGATTTTTGGTTTCAGAGGGGAGTGGGGAGTATTCATCCCTTTAGTGTCATTTTTCATTTATGAATCACTTTTCCAGAAAAATGGATTATTATTATTATTATTATTATTATTATTATTATTATTATTATTATTATTATTATTATTATCGACAGCCCCGCAATATAGGGGTAGCGTGGCTGCTTCTTACCCGGAAACCCCAGGGTCGATTCCCAGCCATGTCAGGGATGTTTACCTGGATCTGAGGGCTGGTTCTGGGTCCACTCAGCCTACGAGACTACAATTGAGGAGCTAGCTGTCGGTGAGATGGCGGCCCCGGTCTAGGAAGCGAAGAATAACGGCCGAGAGGATTCGTCGAGCTGACCACACGACATCTCATAATCTGCAGGCCTTCGGGCTGAGCAGTGGTCGCTTGGTAGGCTATGGCCCTTGGGGGCTGTTGCGCCATGGGGTTTGGTTTGGTTTTTCATTATTAACATCGTATGCATTTCTTTCAGAACAAGTTTTCGGCATTATATATTTCTAACAAAACAAGTTCGTGTATTTCTCGAACTACGGTAGACTTTAAAACAACTACGAGAAAATACTGAACCAATACTGTACTAAATATTTTTAAAGAGCTGGAATTGGACTTTCCTACGTGATATTTGTTCCTCTCAAAAAGTATTTATTTAAAATGAAATCATAAATGATATTCAAATCGGAATTATCACTTCGCTCTGATTCAGAGAACTTATAAAAGATAAGGAAAACAGGTCTCAATATTTCAAAATTTCAGCTGCAAATATTTCAGAGATACGGGGGAATGAATTTGGCACATTTAACATTCCACGTCAATTCAGAAAAGTACTGCAAACTGAACTTAAATATTTTAGTACTTTCGAAAATTTCAAAATAGATGTACAAACGCGTAAAAATCACGATTATGTAACGGAAAAATTATTCTGTAAAATTATTTTTCGTAACGTCTGAACCTCATGTTTCCTTGCGGACAGCAAATTTAATCAGGTTTTATTTTGACGCATATAATGTAGGCTTTATAATACATAAATCATGTGTGCATTGTTCACAATTTTATTTAGTTAATCATTAAAATGAGTATGGTATGAAAATTAGCCTTTCGAAGACTAAATTGATGTCAGTAGGTAAGAAATTCAACAGAAATGAATGTCAGATCGGTGATGAAATGAAATGGCGTACAGTATGGCTTTTAGTGCCGGGAGTAGCCGAGGACATTTTCGGCTCGCCAGGTGCAGGTCTTTCGATTTGACGTCCGTAGGCGACCTGCGCGTCATGATCAGGATGAAATGATGATGAAGACAGCCCCCGTGCCAGCGAAATTAACCACAGATTGTTAAAATTCTCGACCCTGCCGGGAATCGAACCCGGGACCCCTGTGACCAATGGCCAGCACGCCAACCATTTAGTCATGGAGCCGCACAGATTGGTGATACAAAGCTGGAACAGGTAGATTATTTCAAGTATTTAGGATGTGTGTGCTCCCAGGATGGTAATATATTGAGTGATATTGAATCAAGGTGCAGTAAAGCTAATCCAGTGAGCTTGCACTTGCGATCAACATTATTCTGTAGGAAGGAAGGAAGTTCCTGGACCAAACTATCTTTACATCGGTCTGTTTTCAGACCAACTTTGATTTACGGGAGCGAAACCTGGGTGGATTCAGGATATCTTATTCATAAACTAGAAGAAACAGACGTGAAAATACCGAGAATGACTGCCGATACAAAAGGTGGGAACAATGGCACGAGGGTACTCGGAATGAGGACATAAAGGCTAAGTTAGGAATGAACTCGATAGATGAAGCTGTGCGCATAAACCGGCTTCGTTGTTGAGGCCATGTGAGACTAATGGAGGAGGACATGTTACCTACGAGAATAATTGACTCTGTTATGGACGGTAAGAGAAGTAGAGGGAGAGCAAGACGACGATGGTTAGACTCAGTTTCTAACGATTTAAAGATAACCCAAACCCCACGGCACTTAACGCCCTTTAAATGGCCCTGGCCTGCCCAGCGACCGCTGCTCAGCCCGAAGGCCTTACAGATTACGAGGGTCGTATGGTCAGCACGACGCATCCTCTCGGCCGTTATTCTGGAATTTTGAGACCGGGGCCGCTATCTCACCGTCAGATAGGTCCTCAATTCTAATCACGTAGGCTGAGTGGACCTTGAACCAGCCCTCAGGTCGAGGTAAAAATCCCTGACCTGGTCTGGATTTAAAGATAAGAGGTATAGAACTGAATGAGGCCATATCACTAGTTGCAAATAGAGGATTGTGGCGACATTTAGCAAATTCACAGACGCTTGCAGACTGAACGGTGAAAAGCATAACGGTCCATAATGATGATGTATGAGTTAAAATACTTGTATTTCTAAATGGAAAAATATCTATCTATAGCTATATAGCCTATTAATACTTTCGATAGTTAAAAAATCTGCCTTGTCCAATTTATGGACTGTGAATGACATAGGAATAAAAAATAGGGGACTGTGATTGTCAGAAACTGCGCTACCTGTAGATCTGGTCTACTTGAAATGGTTTGAATTCTCTCGGAAACAACATTGTGTTATGGTATCACGTTGATTACTACGGTGAGATTAAACTTCCACAAGAAGAACGTGCCTACTCAATAAGCGCGCAGCAATGCAGCGCAGATTCAACTGAAGTGGCGCAAAGATTGCTATCTGCCGTCGGTTCAAGTTCGTGAAGAGCTGCATGAAGTTAAGGAGCGAGTTTCCAAAAACTAAACAACTCCCTAAGATTTTTTTAGACACAGTGAGTGTTCTGCTTTGAAGAGAAAGCCGCCGGGACTTTCAAAAGACTATTTTAATGCGGGGAAGCAGGTGAAATTTAATATATACCTTTCTCGAATATGTCAATAAATAACTAAATTCATAAGACAATCACTATTGTGTTCTGTATAGTGTTTCCTTTACAATTGTTAAGAAATATATGTCTTATTCATGATGTATATTTTGGGTTTGTGGCGTGTAATGACCTACAGGGTGAACTGAAATTCGCACACTCGGGCGTTGCAGCGCGACTCCTCACATGCCAGCACTAAAAAAGTGTCTCTCACAAAAGTTCGTCCTGCGAGTATATCCGGCAGAAAAAGGACGTTGAAGAGTGGCAATCTGGCAACACTGTAACCACATGTAGGGTAACTACCTCTGTCAGCACATATCAGTCGTACTGTACAGTTGGTGCAATGGATAGAGTTTTGGGTTAGCATGCAGGAGGTCGAGGGGTCGATCTTGGGTTGAGGCGTATGTTTTTTCTATCTATATATATATGTAAAAGTCATTGTGGGTGGGTGGGTGGGTGGGTGGGTGGGTGGGTGGGTGGGTGGGTGGGTGGGTGGGTGGGTGGGTGGGTGGGTTTGTACCACATCTCCTCCCAAACCACTGGAGCGATTTCAAAAAAATTTGATACACTTATGACTTGGTATCAGGAGACAAACCGCGTGGGGGTAAGACATCCCAAACACCCCTGGGGGCGGGGTGCCGAGGGGGATCATATATAAAAATAAATGAAAATAGTGTCGAATCCATACTTTTCGCGGTCGCTGAGATGAATAGTGACACTCCAATTTTTTTTAAAGTCCAAGTTCAGCCCCTTTGGTTTGGGGGCGAGGGGGGAGTGATATATACAAATAATCGAAAATAGTGTCAAATACATAGTTTTCGGGGTCGCCAAAGTGAATAGCGACACTCCTCCGGATTTTTGGTATCAGGAGACAAACCACGTAAGGTAAGACACCCCAGGAACCCTTAGGGGCGGGGGGCGAGGGGGTCATATATAAAAATAAACGGAATAGTGTCGAATCCATACTTTTCGGGGTTGCTGAGATGAATAGTTACACTCCGAATTTTTTAAAATTCCAAGTTCAGCCCCCTTTGGGGTGGGGGCGAGGGGGGAGTGATATATACAAATAATCGAAAATAGTGTCAAATACATAGTTTTCGGGGTCGCCAAAGTGAATAGCGACACTCCTCCGGATTTTTGGTATCAGGAGACAAACCACGTAAGGTAAGACACCCCAGGAACACTTAGGGGCGGGGGGCGAGGGGGTCATATATAAAAATAAACGGAGTAGTGTCGAATCCATACTTTTCGGGGTTGCTGAGATGAATAGTTACACTCCGAATTTTTTAAAAGTCCAAGTTCAGCCCCCTTTGGGGTGGGGGCGAGGGGGGAGTGATATATACACATAATCGAAAATAGTGTCTATTCCATACTTTTCGTGGTCGCTTAGGTGAATAGTGACATCCCGGGAATTTTAAATTTCAAGTTCAGCCCCCTTTAGGGTGGGGGACAAGGGGGGAGTGATGTATAAAAATAATCGAAAAGAATGTCGAGTACTCTTCGGGGTCGATGAGATGAATACTGACACTCCGGATTTTTACTATCAGGAGACAAACCGCGTGGGGGTAGGGCACCCCAGGAACCCATACGGGCGGGGGGCGAAGGGGTGAGATATAAAAATCATCGAAAGTAGTGTCGAATGCATACTTTTGGGGTCAGTTAGATGAATAGTGACACCCCGGGATTTTTAAAGTCCAAGTTCATCCCCCTTTGGGGCGGGGAGCAAGAGGGGTGAGATATAAAAATAATAGTATTTAGTGTCAAATATACAGTTTTCGCGGTCGCCGAGGTGAATAGTAACACTCCGGAATTTTAATATCGGGAGGCAAACCACGTGGGAGTAAGACACCCCAGGAACCATTAGGGGGGGGGGCGGGGCTTGAGATATGAAAGTCATCAAAGTAGTGTCGAATACATACTTTTTGGGGTTGCTGAGATGAATAGTGACACTCCAATTTTTTTAAGTCCAAGTTCAGACCCTTTGGCGTGGGGGCGGGGGGGAAGTGATATATACATGTAATCGAAAATTGTGTCGAATACGTAGTTTTCGGGGTCGCCAAAGTGAATAGCGACACTCCGGATTTTTAGTATCAGGAGACAAACCACGTGGGGATAAGACACCCCAGGAACCATTAGGGGCGGGGGGGCAGGGGGGTCATATATAAAAATAAACGAAAATAGTGTCGAATCCATACTTTTCGGGGTCGCTTAGATGAACAGTGACATCCCGGGAAATTCTTAATTTCAAGTTCAGCCCCCTTTAGGGTGGAGGGCAAGGGGGAGTGATACATAAAAATAATCGTAATTAGTGTCGAATCCACAGTTTTTAGGGTCGCTGAGGTGAATAGTGGCACTCTGGACTTTTAAAGTCCAAATTAAGGCCCCTTTTGTGGTGAGTGGTTAGGAAGGGAGTTAGATATAAAATAATCGAAAATAATGTCACATCCATGGTTTTAGGTGTCGCTTAAATGAGGAGTGACACTCCGGTTGTCGTTTAAGTCCAAGTTGATCCCCAATTGCCAGGCGGGTGAGAAGGAGTCAAGAACAGAAAATATCCAAATGACCGAGATTAAGGATGTTTTTTGTACGTTCCAGTATAACTGTCAGCAGAACTTAATACAAATATTACCTACTACCTGAAAAAAATACTAAGGGGGAAAGACACCCCTTGAAGCCTTAGATAAGGGTACGAAATGTAATTAAGACTGAAAATGACCGATATTAGTGTTGAATCCATACGTTTCGGGACTACGGGATCAATTTCAAACAAACTTGGTCACTTATGACTTATTATCAGGAGACAAAGTGCGTGGAGGTATGACAACCCTAGCACACCTACGACGGGATGAGATGTAGAAATAATCGAAAATAGTGTCGAATCCATTCCTTGCGGGGTCGCTGAGATGAATAGTAACGCTCCAATTCTTTTAGAAGTCAAATTTCTGCCTCCTTTCGCATAGCGGTGAGAAAAAGTGAAAAACAAAATTTCGAAAATGACCGAGAGAATGGACGCATGTGTGTGTACTGGAACTACTGTCTGGAGAAATATACGCTAGGGGTAAGAGACTCCTAGCCTCTAAAGTAGGGGCGAAATGTAAATATTAACCGAAAATGACCGAAATTTGTGTCTAATCCATAGTTTTCGGGGTCGCTGAGATGAACTGTAACACTCTGGATGCCGTTTAAGATAAAGCTCAGTCCTACTCGGCAGGCGGATGTAAACTGGCAAAAAATTGAAAACGTCCAAAGGGACAGAGTTTAAGGATGTGTGTATGTTTTAGCATATCTCTCAATGAAACTTGGTATACACATGACTTACTATATAGAAAACATTACTGTGGGGGTCAGATACACTTAGCCTCCGCTGGTGTTGGAGAATGAGAGGGGCTGACTTGCAAAAATAAGGAAAATAACCAATATTAATGTCGAAATCCATTGTTTATGTGTCGCTGATACGAACTGTGACGCTGTGGATAGCGTTTAAGTCCACGTTCAGCCTCCATCGAGGCAGGAGCTGAGAAGGGCTTAAAAGTAAATAGTATAAAATGACCGAGATTAGTGTCTACTCGAAAATTAAATAATCTAAAACTTGAAATCAGATACATCTAAATAACTATAAAACTACGTGATAAGTCGTAAAATCAACATCTCAAAAAAGAATTCTATAAGTATTCACTTCACACTCAACTAACTGGTAATACAAATATTAAAGGTAAACATTCAAAAACTATCCGGGCAACGCCGGATACTACAGCTAGTATTTCATAAATGTAGTCCAGGTGGTACAGTATCTGGCATCTTAATCGTCAACAGCGATTTCAGCGGTTCATCTCGAAACCATTTGCACTTACATACTACGATCCCAGAAATGGACGAACGCCCTTTCCACGTCGTGGGCGTGAATTTATTCCCACTACATCGTCTACTAGATGCGATACTAGATGCAATAAAAAACATACGCCTCAACCCAGGATCGACCCCTCAACCTCCTGCAAGCTAACCCAAAACTTTATCCACTGCACCAGCTGTACAGCACGACTAATATGTGCTGACAGAGGTAGTTACCATATATGTGGTTACAGTGCTGCCAGATTGCCACTCTTCACCGCCCTTTTTCTGCCGGATATACTCGCAGGACGAACTTTTGTGAGAGACAATTTTTTATTGTTGGCATGTGAGGAGTCGCGCTGCGACGCCCCAGTGCGCGAATTTCAGTTCAGGCTGTACATAAACACACTCAACGCGTTTCAAAAGGAACCTTACGGGGAGAGTTGGCCGTGCGGTTAGGAGCGCGCAGCTGTGAGCTTGCATGCGGGAGATAGTGGGTTCGAATCCCACTGTCGGCAGCCCTGAAGATGGTTTTCCGTGGTTTCCCATTTTCATACGAGGCAAATGCTGGGGCTGTACCTTAATTACGGCCACGGCAGCTTCCTTCCCACTCCTAGGCCTTTCCTATCCCATCGTCGCAGTGAGACCTATCTGTGTCGGTGCGACGTAAAACACTTTCTTTCTTTCTTTCTTTCTTTCTTTCTTTCTTTCTTTCTTTCTTTCTTTCTTTCTTTCTTTCTCAATCTGCTTACCCTCCAGGGTTGGTTTCTGGAGCGTGAGACATTGGGTCGGGGTGATAAAACTGGGGAGGAAGACCAGTACCTCGCCCAGCCGGCCTCACCTGCTATGCTGAAAAGGGGCATTGGTCGGAGATGGGAAGATTGGAAGGGATAGACAAGAAAGAGATAAGGAAGCGGCTGTGGCCTTAAGTTATGTACCACCAAGGCATTTGCCTGGAGGAGAAGTGGGAAACCACGGAAAACCACTCCAGGATGGCTGAGATGGAAATCGAACCCACCTCTACTCAGTTGACCTCCCGAGGTTGAGTGGACCGCGTTCCAGCCCTCGTAACACTTTTCAAATTTCTTGGCAGAGCCGGGAATCGAACCCAGGTCTTCGGGGGTGGCAACTAATCACACTAACCACTACACCACAGAGACGGACCAGCAGATTCTAAAAATAAAACATCTTGCCTTTCTTCATCGGAGAAAACGGAAAAATAAACATGACGCATCAAAGGCTGCTAAGAGAAAGCAACATAGAACTGAACACGGTGCCCTAAGAAGTAATAGGGACGCCATTTTAGCTCCATGCTAGGCGACAACGAATGGCAACAGTAAAGTATCATTTTATGATGGTTCTGATAATAGCTGTTGTTGATTATGCCTTAACACCTGGTCATGATGTCATGTCCAAGGAGAGGACCTTCTTGCTCGTATAAAACATTATCGCCCCAGAATCATCAAGGGTGGTTAAAATACGTAAATACCCAGACAATTTCAACCGCAATACAGGCTACAGCCTCAGTGAATCATGGTTAACTCTTATCAGAACCATCAGAAAATGATTCTTTACTGTTGCCATTCGATGTACCTAGCATGGAGCTAATATAGCGTCTTAGGGCACCATTTTAAGTTTTTTGTTGCTTTCTCTTCGCAACCTTTGATGCGTCATGTTTCATTTTTATGTTTTATCCTGATGGAGAAAGGCAAGGTTCCTTCTGAAACGTGTTGAGAGTGTTTATATAGTTCATTACACGGCAGTAACTCAAAATATACATCATGAATAATTACACGGGCCGTGAAAGTCTAAATGAAATTATAGGTCTTATCTTTAACAATTTATTATATTTCTGTAAATTGTTTCTGCTGGAAAAAATCACTATATTCAACATTTAATATACTGAAGACTGTGAAACAGAGAAACCTCATATTATGCAGAAATGAATATTTCCAACTAACTTATTTTTATAAAATTTTGCTTCAGAGTTTACAAAAACACTCAATATTTCGACAGTACGATTTCACATGGAATGCCCCATTTATGAGGTAGCTTATTCGAGCTCCCATTAAAAATACCGCGTTCCTTTTCGCTTATCATACAATGAGTTATTCAAGTGATTGGCACAGTATTGTATTTACAGTTGGCGAGAGGCCGTGAGAGTACAGCACGCTGATTGACATTTCCAGGTTGTTATCAGTTTGTTTAACTAAACAGCGACCATCAAATCAGCGCGCGGCATACAATCAAACTACATGGCTATTTCTTTTATTGGAACTGTTCGTTCACACTTTTATGGCGCATGACCCGAGACTTCATTTCCATATCCTCCCTATCTCATCATTTTCAATAGCATTCCGCACTCATAGCATTGCGTTTCCACCTCCATATCTGCTATCAAAACAAATTTTCACATTGGTCGCATTATCCTACCAAAAAATAATTTATTTGTCGCTATACACTACAAAATAGTTGTATATTTAGAAGAGAGAGTTATCCAAATTATAAAACTGTGGAAACAGTGATAGCATCACTTACAGATTGGATGTACATCTGATGAATTTAGTTCAATATAGTTAAAAATCCTTATCAAGAATTTACATATATTGGTCCACCTATTCAACACAATAAAATTCACACCACTTAATTAAATGGCCTGTAGAAACATGATGTATAAAGGACATGTTTCTACCTATGTTAAGGTTTTCTTCAGCTTATAATACAGGAGATAAGACATACACATAAAATCAGTACGTACATATGAATAAAACAGACTTACATCTTCATTATAGATTTCTTTCAACGTTCAGTCTGCAAGCCTCTGTGAATATACTAATCACCGCCACAATCCTCTATTTGTAATGAGTTCTGTACCCTCGTTTAGTTCTATATCTCTTAATCGTTGGAAACTGAGTCTAACCATCGTCGCCTCAGTCTCCCTCCACCCCTCTTACCCTCCACAACAGAGTCCATTATTTTCCTAGGCAACCTATCCTCCTCAATTCGCGTCACATGACCCCAGCACGGAAGTCGGTCTATGCTTACAGCTTCGTCCATCGAGTTCATTCCTAACTTAGCCTTTATTTCCTCATTTTGAGTACCGTCCTGCCATTGTACCTACCTGTTTGTACCAACAATCATTCTCGCTACTTTCATGTCTGTTATTTCTAACTTATGAATAAGATATCCTGAGCCCACCCAGCTTTTACTCCCGAAAAGCACTGTTGGTCTGAAAACAGACCGACATAAAGATAATTTAGTCCGGGAGCTGACTTTCTTCTTACAGAATACTGCTGATCGCAACTGAGAGCTCACTGCATTAGCTTAACTGAACTTTGATTCAATCTCATACTATACTATCATTCTGGGAAAACAAACATCCTAAATACTTGAAATTATCTACCTCTTCCAGATTTGTACTCCCAATCTGACATTCAGTTCTCTTGGATTTCTTACCTACCGACATCAATTTAGTCTTAGAAAGGCTAATTTTCATACCATACTAATTGAACCTATTTTCAAGTTCCAAGATATTAGACTGCAGGCTTTCTGCAGAGTCTGTCGTTAAGACCAGATCGTCCGCACAGGTCAGACTGCACATTACGTTTTCACCTAACTGAACCCTATCAACCACCTTTCATCAGATGATCAATGTAAACTATGAACAATAAAGGTGAAATATTACAGCATTGTCTAACCCCTGTAAGTACCTTGAACAAAGAACCATTCTACTGTCAATTCCCACTGCATCCCAATTGTCAACATAAATGCCTTTGATTAATGTTAATAATCTGCATTTAATTTCGTAGTCCCCCAGGATGGCGAACATCTTTTACCTCCGTACTCCTCCATATGCCTTCTCTAGATCTACGAAACAAACATAACTGTCTATTCCTCTCGTAGCATTTTTCAATTACCTGGCGCATACTGAAAATCTGATCCTGACAGCCCCTCTGTGGTCTGAAACCACACTGGTTTTCATACAACTTCCTCTCAAATATTGATCGCACCCTCCCTTCCAAGATGCCAGTGAGCACTTTGCTTGGTATATTGATTAATGATATACCTCGATAGTTGTTGCAATCCTTCCAGTTCCCTTGCTTACACACAGGTGCAATTACTGCTTCTGTCCCATCTGTAGGTACCTTACAAGTACTGCATGCTTATCGTATTACTCTATGAAGCCATTCTATCCCTGGCTTTCCACTATAAAATTAATGAGAAAGAAGAATTACCCAGTACACAGTAAGAGCTCAATATTGCAAGGAAGAAGGTTTAAAATGTTCGTCCAGGTCAACGGCCCCTCATAGTGGTACTAGTCACTAGTAAATTAGAACCATGTTATTTCTCATGTTGCAGTACTAATCAAAAGTAGCGCAGGCTCACGGTATTCCATACATTACGGTACTACTCAGAAGTGTTGTACGTCACACAGGTAACGTAGACCTATGGTGTTTCTCACATAATGGCGCCACTCATGGGCAACGCAAATCCATGGTGTTCCTCGCTTAGGTGTACTAATCACGGGCGCCGGTATTCCCGTGGCGTTTCCCACATAAAGGGTACTAATCACAGTCAACGCAGACCCACGGTGTCGCTCATATAGTGGTATGCCTACTAATCATAAGCAACTAATTTATAATTAATGTTATTTGTTTTACGCCCCACTGACTACTTTTACGGTCTTTGGAGACGCCGAGGTGCCGGAATTTAGACCCGCAGGAGTTCTTTTACGTGCCAGTAAATCTACCGACACGAGGCTGTCGTATTTGAACACCTTCAAACACCACCGGACTGAGCCAGGATCGAACCTGCCAAGTTGGGTTTAGAAGGCCAGCGCCTTAACCGTCTGAGCCACTCAGCCCGGCCATAAGCAACTAAGCCCGTGTGGAGTTCCGCATATAGTGGTACTAATCACAGGTATTGTAAACCCACAGCAAACCACGCTCTGCTGTTGCTAATCACAAACCCACTGTGTACCTAACAGTGGTATTACTCGCAAGTAAAGGTGACCCATGGTGTTTGTATCAGAGGTACACGTACTCCGTACATTTAAACTAAGCGCCTTTTACAACGCCATCTGTAATGTGAACCGTGAACTGCGTATCACAAGAAGTTTTGAACTTAATCTTCAGATGTCTCTAATACCGATTTATGTGCCTCCTCTGGTGGGAGGATATACAATTAAATTTCAAAGAAATTTGTAGTTTCTAGGTTTACAAACTGAAATGTTTGTATATTGTTTTTCGTGTTCTAAGGTTACTAGCCCTTGTATCTCTTCCTTCTTCATGAAATTATTAGCCAATCAGAAATTTTGGATATTAATTCAATTAACTAATCCAAATTGAGGGTGTGTACAGTCCTTCGGCCTAGAGTATTCAGAAACCTTGCCCTCTGCTATAAAAACTGGGAGCTTTTGGACCTGTTGTTTTCTCCATCGCTCCAGTCAAGAGGTTTAGAGTGTGTACGTAGTGGAGGCAGGGGGAAAGCCATGCCCGTCGCCGGAAGGCCCGCCAGCTCAAGGTAATGGCAGACATCTTTTAAATATGGAATCGTTTCAGAAAGCTGACTTGAAGGGAAGGTTTCAAAATTCTTTCTTAACGTAAAATTTTAAAATTTAACATCATCTTCTAAATGTAAAATTTTAAGGAAGTCTAAGGACTTCATTCTAACTTAGGGAATAAAGAATGTTTACCCTCTTTTAATTCCCATTCAACTTGGTATTTGGGGGTGACTATTATTTTGTAGTAAACATTTAAACGTTATCTCTTATTTTGGAACTTAATATTTTTTCCATCTAGTCACCCTCTGTAGTACAGGCTTAGCCTCTGTCACTTGGGGTCATAAGCCCAAATAGGTTATTAAGTGGTTTAAGGTTTATTTCCAAAGGAGTGCAAGTGTTCGCCTCTTAGCATTTTGTTTACGGGCGATATCATGAACCACTTCTTTTATATCACTAAGGCCATGTAGAATGGGCACTTATTGCCTCTGTTAAATTTTAACTATTCATAGTCACGGGTAAATCAGACTGTCGAGCGGGTAAGACAGTAAACTATTTTGTAATAATCTAAAGTAAAATTTGCATTAGAAAACTGTGCCTTGGAGAAGCTAGATTATAGTAAGTTTTGGAGCGCACTCTTCTAGAGCATTGATTGAAGGGAGCAATGGTGCTCTTTCGAATACTGTAACTTTGGAGCTACAAACTTTTTCTACAAATTATCGTGTACCTGAACTTTGATCTTTCTTGTGATTTGAGCCGACGAGCTTCCGATTCATTGTTGTTGTTTACCAAAGTTTAAAATCACAGAAAAAAAATGAAAGGAATAAAATTCTCAATTTTAGTGTTTTAAATTATGCTTTGATCGTTTCTCTGTCCATCCATTTACGCCCGCACCTTCTTATACCTCTGCAACCTATTAAAACACGGTAACAGTCTTCACCACGTGATGGTACTAATCACAAATAGTTTCATGGTTCTAATTCAATCATTCCTGGTCGCCCCTTTTAGCTGCCTCTTACGACAGGCAGGGGATACCGTGCGTGAATTCTTCGTCTGCGTCCCCCCACTCACACGGGGTAAAACACTAATTATAGGAGACATTACAAGAACGAAGGTATTCTATGTAGCGGAGTTGGTACTCCAGTGGTTGGATTACTACTTCTACTAAAACGTTCTCATTCTCTCCCTAAAGAGGGCGGCAGGCCTCCTGGAGGGTAACGTCATCTCTCAGGCCACGGAGATGTTCGGAGAAGGTGAGGGGGTTGGCGGACGTGGCCTGTACTAGGAACTGTCCCGGCATTCGCCTTAGTGCAGGAGAATGGAAAACCACGGAAAACCATTCTCTGGACAGCCGACGGTGGGAACCAGCCCCTCTCCGTCTCCCGAATGCAGAGGCGTAGAACCACGGCCAACCCTCCTCTACTCGGTTGGCTGGTCGATGTGCAGAGCTGTCGAACCTCGGACCAGCCGTGGCCACCCGTAAGCCGAAGCCCACTTGCTACTTCCTGTGCAACAGGTTGTGGAATCGAGGGTTCGTGTAATCGGTCGGCATTTAGGAGTGTCTAAAAACTAAAGGTCCGTGCCAGTAGATTTCCAGGCGTGTAAAGTAATTCATTTTGAGGGTAAAATTCCTGCATTCCCGTGTATTCTAAAATATCATAACAATACAATGAACGTTAAAATATTTGCCGTTTCAGTAAACGAAATATAGTTAGTTTTTCAGTCATGTCCATCCAGCAATACTTCACATCACAGACTACAAAATCAAATCGATCATCTGTACTCTAACGCCTCTCATTCATAACATGCACCTCCATCATGGTCATCCATCAACACTTCACTATGCAGCCTGCAAGGTCACATCGACTGTCTGTACTACAATAATATGTCTCTCAGTCATGGCCATCCAACCGTACTTCACATCACAGCCTGAAAAATCAAATCGACCACAAGTACTCTAACGCACATCTTTGATCATGTGTGTCTCAGTTATGGGCATCGATCAATACTTCACATTAAAGCCTGCACGGTTGTTAGGTAACATCGCTAATTTCGTAACGAAAATATTCAGGTGTTTCCGAGCTACAGGACATATTTATGCCAAAAACTAGTTTGATTTGGTAAGCAGAATGACCATCACAATTCAGTTTATGATGTCTTAATTGACAACACCACGCAGTTTCACTGGAATCAATCTGGTCCAACCCAGATAGTTCCCCTGTTAGCGTTACTCATGCGAGTCAAGTACGTCAGTGAACTTTAACAGTCTAAGCTCTAGAAATAAACGAATACTCCCCATACATTCTTATGACCCATTACTACATTAGAGTTCACTTTATTTTCTGATTTCATGCACTTGCTAGAACTCTTTCCATTTTATTTTGCATTTTAAGAGAAGAAAAATGATACCCCTGCTGCAGCAAGTCGGCAAGCCGTTTGTAAGGAACGAGTGGTTAAAAACAACATTTCCACTAGTTTAAAATTCTGAAATATACTACACGGAATTATAAACGGTAATGGAAGTTCTGAAACAGTTGAATGTCTCTCTTTCTACGAAAATTATGGGCGAAGTTTGACGAAAAAACGAAGTTATTCTCCAGCGCCCTTTCTCTTCTCCGTCTTTCTACTGCGCACAGTTCATTGAAAACCGTCACATGATACTACTTTGTGAAAGTCATTCAATTACTTTAACAATCATACAAGTTTCTATCGCTTTAATTAACACATCAATTCAAATGGCCTGTCTCTTTTGTGTGAATTGTAGCAGCATTGGAAACATAGAATTTTACACAACAATGGAAATCCTCACACTGCTTTTATTCTATTGATAAAATATTCAATATAGTAACAGAAAAAATCTATAATTAACAACCCATTCACCTATTGTGTGATAATTAAATGACATGTTCCGAGCTGTCGGTGGAGAGATGGCGGGGGAGGACATCAGTAGACAGATAAGTTTGAGTGGTGTTTTTAAAAGTAGGAAAGATCACAATATGAAGATAAATTTGGAATTCAAGAGGACAAATTGGGGCAAATATTCGTTTATAGGAAGGGGAGTTAGGGACTGGAATAACTTACCAAGGGAGATGTTCAATGAATTTCCAACTTCTTTGCAATCATTTAAGAAAAGGCTAGGAACACAGCAGATAGGGAATCTGCCAGCTGGGCGACTGCCCTAAATGAAGATCAGTAGTGATTGATTGATTGATTGATTGATTGATTGATTGATTGATTGATTGATTGATTGATTGATTGATTGATTGATTGATTGATTGATTGATTGATTGATTGATTGATTGATTGATTGATTGATTGATTGATTGATTTTCATTTCCTGATTTTACTCTCCAACTAAGCTCACAGTGGCTGTTTCATTTCAGAGGCGAGGAACCTGTCCATGTGGTTAATTTTAAGATGATGTATTTTTAAAGCGTACGAACAGCACTGGTCCCTGGTCACTTCCGCTCATATGAATGCAACTTGCCTCGTACTTTGCTCCACTTTATTTTCAATAGCTGTGACAAGAATTATCCGGGTCTTTGGCTGAATGGTCAGCGAACTCGCCTTCGGTTTAGAGGACCGTGAATTCAATTCCCGACTGGGTCGGGGATTTTATCTGCGTTTGAGTATTTGTCGTATCTTCAATTACATACAACACATCGTACTACCAGCCACCCCAAGATAGGATTCCGGCCCTACAACTGGGCTAGACCCACATTAGTAGCGACCCCACAAAACTGGAAAGAGGCCAGGAGGCGAGAAGGAGGATAAGAAGAAGAAGAAGAAGAAGAAGAACTCAGTAAAACTGATAATATTTGAGACTAAGACATGTACTGTAAAGGCTTGCGGTAAAAGATGGCTTCGAAATAAGGGGCTGGCGCTGGATGCAACGAGTTTCTAGGACTGGAAAACGTACTAAGAAGTGATGATTTTTTTCTTTCCACATTCACTTTTGGACTTCCTGACACTGACGCACCGATGTATGCCTTGGAAGAAAGACGGCAGAAAGCCCAGCAGACCACTGAAGGCTTCTACAGTATGTAAGAGAAGTAATGAGAAACAACGAATGGAGAGGACCAGACAACAAGCTACACGACGTCCTCGTAATATTCGGTGTCGACGGATTCCATGGAAGAATATGTCTAAACTTCAGATTCCATGTCCCAGATGAAAGGTGTATGTGTCGCCTCTGTGGAATGACCTGCTCTAGTTATCACCTAATGGACTTCAGAAAAAAAAAAACACAACCCAACAACACATTTGCTAAGACTGATAAAATAAAAAAAAAAGTACAATGTAAAATATTTCAATCTAACTCAATGTTAAGATGTATGTACACTACGTGTTTAATATGATATTTAATAATAATAATAATAATAATAATAATAGAGCCTCCGTGGCTCAGACGGCAGCGCGTCGGCCTCTCACCGCTGGATACCGTGGTTCAAATCCCGGTGACACCATGTGAGATTTGTGCTGGACAAAGCGGAGGTGGGACAGGTTTTTCTCCAGGTACTCCGGTTTTCTCTGTCATATTTCATTCCAGCAACACTCTCCATTATCATTTCATCGCATTTATCACTCATTAATAAAAATCACCTTGGGAGTGGCGACCCCATTGTAATAACAGCCTATATTTGTTTCATTCATTACATCTCTGACCCAGTCAATGACTGGAAAACAGGTTGTAGGTTTTCATTTTCAATAATAATAATAATAATAATAATAATAATAATAATAATAATAATAATAATAATACGGTATGCACCAAAATATACAGTACTGGATTTCGCGCAGCTTGCTTGCGCATGTCCGTTCAGCACTGTACCATTGCACCAGCAGTGTGATCCTAGTAGAGCAAAGAACGTTGAGCAGTGAGGTTGGCGTTGGAAAATTGGTCTCACGACGGAGGAAAAAGTTTTCATAGTGTACAATTATTTTCGCTCGAACGGAATTGGCTATCAAGAAGTGGCGAGATTTGAAATTAGCGGCGGAACAATTCGCGAACAATTTAATAAGCCGGCACAAATCACTACAGTTATGCTGTTGATTGTCACAAAATTTCGTCGTACTGGTAGTGTATTGTGTCAACGGAACGGAAGTAATAATAATGTTATTTGTTTTTAATTCCCACTAACTACTTTTACGGTTTTTCGAGATACCGAGGTACGAAAATTTAGTCCCGCGTTCTTTTTCGTGCCACTATATCTACCGACACAAGCTTGACGTATTTGGGCACCTTCAAATAGCACCGGACTGAGTCAGGATCGAACCTGTCAAGTTGGAGTTAGAAGGCCAGCACCTCAACCGTCTGAACCACTCAGCGCGGCACGGAAGGGAAGTCTCGTAGTTCTGTGTCTACAAATGAAAATCATGGACGTGTCCACAATCAAGTGTTGTAATCATCAAAACGAGTTATAAAAAAAAAGCCATTTATATAAAATCCTGTTGTCTATTAACTAATTATTTCCTTTAATCTCTTTAAATATTAAAAAATACTTAGCGGAAATACGCACAAAACACCATTCGACGCAGCAAGTAATGGAGACTCACGTAGCAGTGTGTAGAAGGGCAATTAGTATCTGATGGCAGAAAACCTCAGTTGCGCACATGTGCAGTCAAATTGTTCCTTTGGAGATAGTTTTTTTTTTTTTTTTTTGTATGGTACTGAATCAAAATCTTCTTAAAAACCTTTATTTCTGCAGTAAGATATTAAACTGCCAACATTCACATCTCTGCCGAAATTTGCTCAGGGCATCAAAAACCTACTATTTTGTAGCTATATTTTTTCACTGTTTTTGTCTACCCGCTCCCACACTATATTCCCAGGTCCCCGATACCTTTTCGTTTTCTATAGTTTTTATGCCTCCCCCCTCCCCTCCCCCCCCCACACAACTTCTAATCCTCAATCGCCGCTACTCTTGCTGAAAAGAGACAAAAATTACGTTATTTTCTCGCATAAATCGTGAATATTTTAGGAGTTTGTTCGAAAGGTGCTACTTTCACTTCCAAACAATAAATCCGTATTTCGTCTACATGCATTACAGCGAATGCACTATAGACAACAGTGGATAATTCCGTATTCTCCTGTACTAAACTGAGACACATGCTGACACCTGGCGGTCCGACCTTAAACATCAGGCGGCAAGATTGAAACTACAGAAGTTTCAAGTTAAAATTGATAGTATCCTTGGCTGTATAGTCAACATAGAGGCCTTCGGTTCACAAGGTCCCGGTTTCGATTCCAGCTAGGATCGGGGATTTTAATAGCATCTAATTCTGGCTCGGATACTGGGGTTTGTGTTTGTTCCAACATGTTTCTCTTCATATTCAGACAACACACTGCACTTCCAACCACCACAGAAACATGCATTAGTGATCAGTAGACCTCGGATTTTTAAGTTCTTAAATGCTATTTTGGCTGGCTAAAATTGACTCTCAAATAGGTTCTAAAATATTTTTAGGCGGCTTCAATTTTAGGTATTTTAATACGCATTAATTACAAACCATGTTTATTTTATTTTGACAACTCGTTAGGAGTAAATGTAAAACAAATTTCACTCACCCCTTCGCTGCAAACGTCACAGAATATAATTTTACCATCCGATGTAAAATGGGAAAATGGGGGAAACTCCTGTAACTACTTTTTAATTAAAGACGACTTGGAACCTGACACTTTTGGCATAGTTCATACTGCAGAGTGTAGTACTACACTCAGCTTCATGGCTGTCCCGCTAGGTACGCTAGCAATCAATGTCTTGCGAGATCTCGCAAAGTGGCACGTAATCACTATAGTGTATTTGATTACAGCCGTTGAATATTATTGATTGCCACAAGCAATCCAGACCAGAAAGACGCGATTCCTTAAAAATTGTAGCAAACCCAATCAAGGGCACGTTCCATGTGCCCTTTATTTTACCTGTCTTACGCTTTTCACAGAGCTTTCTTAAGGTGGAAATAGCACCTTTCGAACAGACTCTCCTCAGTTGTAAGTCGGCCATTGGGCCGATGACCTTAATTGTTAGGCCCCTTAAAAATAACAAGCAAGCATCAAGCAATTCGGCCATCTGTCTCCTTCAATATTCCCCATATGTAGGCATCTGAGGCCGTGAGATGTGGTGTAACCATCCAGGCTTCTCCAGCCCTACTAATTAAATATAATATCATTTTACGCGATATCATTTGATATCAAGTTTATCCGCCATCGGCAATTATTCGTAATAACATATTTATTCAACGTCAATCATTTGTAATCAAGGCCTTTTGGAATCATATTGTATATATGATAACATCGTTTTATTATTTAAATTATTATATTATGTAGGATAGGAATTCATTATGTTGTAAATACGGTCAATATGTTGAGACATAGTTGTTTTCATTTCATCTCATGTTTGTGTATACGGAAAGTTATTCTTAAAGTTGGGATTTTGCGTGACTCATGGGTTTGGCGAAGGCAGTAAACAGCGACCCGCGCGCGAGGCTTGCAAGCTGGTCAGAGTACATCATCGCCACGCCTACTGCACTCAGCAAGAAAGAAGAGAAGGGGAGATGATAATGCGATCTACGAATCAGATGTTTCGTTATATAGAGATCTGAGATTAAGCCGTTACCAAGAGTGGGGGAGCCCTGTGATATTATCAAGTGCGGAGCGAGATACTTACGGATATTCCATCACTACTACTTCTACTGTGAACATCTACTGTGAACGATGTTATTGATTTTGAGACGGTATGTGCTCGCTTCGATACAGTACTTAGGTGCGGTAATGTTATCGGATCTGCGTGAGACGAAACAAGCTTATGGCTTGTGTTATTTTCAGTAAATATTCTGGACGAAGAACTATGTTTAATTCAAGTCCATGGAATTTTGGTATAAGTCTGTACCGTATAAAGAGTATAGCTCAGTTGGATTGAGATTTCTACTAATATGGAAAAATTCATATCTCCGAATTTTCTCCTCATACAATCAACGCTGATCAGTTTTTACAAGTATAGGGCCAATGTCTAATTTAAAGACTAGGCATGTAGGGAGTGCTAGTCCAGATAGCCCGTACCATATCAGAGAAGGAAGGAAGGATGTCCATGGAGTATAGCTTCTTCTACATCGAGAAGAGGAGAACGAGTAACGACGGAAACCAGATGACCTCAACGGAAGCTGCAATTGGTGAGCTTCAATTAGATAAAGCAAGCAATAGTAAATTCAGTAAAGTAAATTATAAATTCCTCCACGCTTTAAGAAACTTTTCCGATTCATCTCATTTTTTTGTATAATAAATTCATTTGTATTTTATATTGCGTTAATTTTCTTTCTTAAGCGATACTTAATGGTTAATTATTTAAAATCCTACCCCTGTGATTTAAGTATAAGTCTCTATGCTAGTAAATATAAATTTTGGTTTACAGTTTTGTTTAAAACTGTAATCCTGGCGCCCAAACATCACATAGAGAAATGGGAAACCATGGAATGTTAATTGTTTCTATTTGCGTGGCAATTTGCGGGCAAGCCACAAATAGTTTATTTGATATTCATGTGTCCCAAGATAATAACTTTCATCTCCCCAAGTGTTTTGATGAGGGGTCAAACAGTTACAGTGGTGACAGTTCTTGGGCTTTCATTGACAAAAAACTGATCCCGTATAACGGAACATATCAACGACAGCAAACATTGTTCTGTTATTTGCTACCTGTTCATTAAGTCGCTCTTCGTACTGTTCTTTAACGTGAAGCAAACTCGGCCCATTCTGACGCCCCATCATATGTCCAAGATTAACACCACCGAGCTCATAGCTGTAGTCGCTTAAGTGCGGCCAGTATCCAGTAATCGGGAGATAAGTGGGTTCGATCCCCAGCCCTGAAGATGGTTTTCCGTGGTTTCCCATTTTCACACCAGGCAAATGCCGGGGCTGTACCTTAATTAAGGCCACGGCCGCTTCCTTCTAGTTCCTAGGCCTTTCCTAACCCATCGTCACCATAAGACATATCTGTGTCTTTGCGACGTAAAGGAAATATAAAAAAAGATTAACACCTTCTCTGTTGTGATGACAACAATTGTAGAAATCAACACACCCCCTGAATTCACAATATGTCGGACTATTATCCATATACATAAAAATGAATGTTTCTTTTTATGTCCTTTATAGACTCAAAACCTACTGGACCGATTTCGCTGAAAATTTAACAGTTTTTTCTTATTACTCCTCTCAGGGTTTAGGAAGTGGTTTGAACGAAGTCTGATGGGTAGTTCGGCATAGTGGGTGTGAAGGGTGGAAAAATAAAATAGGGAAAGGAAAGCAAGCCGCATGACAAGTCTGATTAGTGTGTTGCCTAACCGACAGTATGTGAAGATTATGATGTATTTCTTATAAGTTTATAACTTATCGTTTGGTTCCATGGCTGAATGGTTAGCGTGCTGGCCTTTGGTCACAGGGGTTCCGGGTTCAATTCCCGGCAGGGTCAGGAATTTTAACCATAATTGGTTAATTTCGCTAGCACGGGGGCTGGGTGTATGTGTCGTCTTCATCATCATTTCATCCTCATCACGACGCGCAAATCAAAAGACCTGGATCTGGCGAGCCGAACTTGTCCTTGGACACTCCCAGCACTAAAAGTCATATGCCATTTCACTTTTTATAACTAATCTTCTTCTAGCTTCTATATACGGTATATAAAAATGAAAAGCCCAAGTTCAGTCACCATAGCATAGGGGGGTGAGAAGGTATGAAGAAAAATGTCGAAAATGATAGAGATCACGGGCAAATGTGTGTATGTTTTAGCATAGCTCTCAACCAAACTAGATACACATATAACTTACTATCTGGAAAAATTACTGTAGGGGCAAGAAACCCGTAGGGGTAAAATGCACAAATCCGAAAATGACCGTTAATTCAGTCTTTGGGGTAGCTGAGATGAACTGTGACACTCTGAATGCCGTTTCAGCCAACGCTCATTCCCAATCGGGATGGGGGTTAGAAGAAGTGAAAGGAATGTCCAAAATGACCGAGATGATGGATGTACGTGTGCATGTTCCAGCGTAGCTCTCAACCAAACATGATACTCATATGACTTACTGTTTGGGAAATAAAACTGTAGAGTAAAACACCCCTACGGGCGAGGGTGGAAAGGGCCAGAAATAATAAAGTAATACAAAATGAAAGTGAAAACTATATATGTTCATAAATATAGTTTTTCTTTTGCATTTAGTTAAACGGTTTAGAAACATCTAAGGCGGTTGAATGAATAAACGCGGGCATCTGCTGGTATACAATAAATAAATACTCCGTTGGTAGAGAAACATGTAGAGTCAATATAGTAATAATTTCAGTGTCGTTTGTTGCCGCATAATATACGACAGTTGGTGCAAAAGTCATTGCAACTACCCCTTTTATTGGCACGGATAAAGGATATACCCCACAAATAGAAATATACAGACGGGAGTGTGGAGCGTAAAATGCAGGAGAATATGTAAAAAATAAATGTCGAGTAGGTTTACCAGGTGTAGGATCTGAAACTATCAGCCAGGAAATCCTTGTGCTACATAATGTTCATTTTCAGAGAGTACAGTAAGCTTTACGGAGAACACCCTCAAAGTAGTCCTCTAGATTCTTCACAACTCGTCGCCAATGATTCAGGAGACGTGGGATACCAGTCGCCCCGCAACGTGTGAATTTTGTAATCTTATCTCTCAATGCAGTGTCAATGTCCACTCGTGTCCAAAACAGTCTCTCTCGCAATGGTTCTTTCACTTTGGGGATGAGCTCAAAATCGCACGGAGACAAGTCCGGCAAGCACGGCGGGTGATCCAGTACTTCCCATGCTGTTCTTGTCTCGTCACATCCATTCTGCATGGAATCTGACTCACTACTGCTGTCCCATCGCCTTGTGCGTGGTACCTACCCAATATACGCCATATCGTGCTGTGCCAGTGTACAGGTTGACCCAAAAGACTATTAACATTTGAAGAGGCAATACTTCACGGAATATTGGAGGTAGAGAGGTAATAATTGACACACATGATTGGCATGACGTGGGATTTTATTGACACCAGAAATGAAGCACACAAAATGACCAACAGATAGCGATGGACAGGAACACGTCAGTTATGCCGTATGACACACGTGTACGGTATAAAAGGAGCAGTCATGAGAGAAGGCGTCAGATACGCCTGCAATCGCGGCATGTTCCAGAAAAGGCACTGTTAGTGAAGTTTTACTGTACTTTATTTTGGTGTCAATAAAACCTCATGTCATGCTAACCACGTGTGTCAATTATTACCACTCTACCACCAATATTCCGTGAGGTATTGTCTCGTCAGATGTTAACTGACTTTTGGATCACCTTGTACTACGAGTATCATGCTTTCCAGGACATATGCCCAATGTATAGTAGCACCGTGAAAATACGAGGGAAAAAACAGTTGCTATAACGTATGTCCCAACCCTCGCATTTCGTCCAATCATCTGAAATTCCACCTCATGTTTTTGAGTTCATGTGACCTTAAGATCAGCATTTCCACTTGTGAAAAGGAATGAACTGCTGGTTTACTATTAAAAAACAAAACAAGAGTTCATCAAAATTAGTAATTCGATAGGATCGGACTGAAGTTATTTATTTCAATGTGGTTCTTATAAGGAAAACATGCATATTTTTTTAAAATTCTATGCGAGAATCTCGAAGTGATAAAACAAGCTGAATGATAACAAGAATATTCCGTTTCTACAAGATTCCTCAACTTGTCCTTTCTTGTTGAAGGAAAGAAAAGGAAGAAAGTTTTCTCAGACGGGAGGTGATTTATTCTCCATGAAGATAATACCATTACGATTGAACACAACTATCAACAGCTCTACATTTTCGATAACGTTCCTCCATTCATAATGTGGAGGACAATTTAGTATATAAATCTATCGTAAGGGGGTGCGCGAGCGTGTTCCTCTCCTTCTCTTCCGAGCATTCCCTTACTTTCCAATAATTTCTGTTCTTACCTCCGCCCCTTGCGTCTCTTCAACGTGTCCTCGGCATATGACCGGCTCTTTTTCAAAATGTTAGGCTATTACTCTTTTCAGCTTTTACGGCAGGGCTCTTAAAAAATATATAACTTACGTAGATGAAAGAACTTTACTCCATCCATAAGATATCCCAAAGTTTTCTAACTCTAGAGGGAGTAAATAGGATTAAAAATGTAGAGCGAAATCGAGCGGAGAGTGGAGTTATTCATAAAAGGGAAGTCTCCTGTCCAGATCGAGGTTCTCATCAACTTATCACAGAACAGATCGTGAAGGAACTGTTGCTCACTTTCTGTGTGAGACATTGTTGATAGGGATAAAAAATGACCGAGAATAGCGCTCTGAACCACAACAAAGCAAGGGACACTGTATCACTGTCTGAGGTTTGTTTATTTCTGAGTGTCATATGTTAATACATTTTTTCAGTACTGGCTTCAATATGAACTTCCTTCCCAGTTCAGACTCCCAGAAATTGTGTGAGAGGTGATGCGGTACTGGTGGTTTATTTTTATATATGAAAACATAGCGGGGTTGGGGGATTACGATGAGGTGTATATTGTTTCTCACTTTTAGATTATAAATCTATCTTATGAGCCTGCCTCGCGGTGTAGAGGTAGCGTGCCTGTCTCTTACCCGGAGTCCCAGGGTTCGATTCCCGGCCATGTTAGGAATTTTTTACCTGGATCTGAGGGCTGGTTCGGGGTCCACTCAGCGTACGTCATTGCAATTGAGGAGCTATTTGATGGTGAGATAGGCGGGCCCCCTAGATGGTGACACCGTCTCTCAGGCCGGGAGGTTTGGATCGGAGAAGGAGATGTGCAGAGGAGGTGAGAGGGTTGGCTGCCATGGGGTATACCAGGTACCCTTAGTGCAGGAGAATGGATAACCACAGAGAACCATTCTCAAGGCAGCCGACGGTGGGGACCAGCGTCTCTCCGTCTCCCGAATACGGGGGCTTAGAGCCACAGTAGAACAATGGCCACCTGTTCTTCTGCTCGGTTGGCCGGTCGGAGTGCAGAGCTGTCCGACCACGGATCAGTCGTCCGGTCCAGAAAGCTAAGAATAACGGCCGAGAGGATCCGTCGTGCCGACCACATGACACCTGGTAATCTGCAGGTCTTCGGGCTGTACAGCGGTCGTTTGGCACGCCGTGGCCCTTCTGGGCTGTTGCGCCACGGGGTTTGTTTGTTTAGTTTTTGTTTTTGCTCTCTGAACCTGTTTGATAGAGCAAATCATGTAGTTTCTTAGTGTATATTAATTTGGGCTGAATACTGTCAGGGCCCAGAAACATTCAGCAATAAATACATCTGAAAAAAAGAATATCCTTGTGTCCGATGGAGAGATTATGATTTTTCATTCAACTTTCTTTCTAAGAAAATAAACTTTAGTGCTTAGGAGTTGCTATGTCTGGGTTATTTCACGTTTTGGTGTTCAACGGTTGGATTTTAAACTGAGATCAGTTTCAATAATAATAATAATAATAATAATAATAATAATAATAATAATAATAATAATAATAATAATAATAATGTTATTGGCTTTACGTCTAACTACATTTTTACGGTTTTCGGAGACGCCGAGGTGCCAGAATTTAGTCCCACAGGAGTTCTTTTACGTCCCAGTAAATCCACCGACACGAGGCTGGCGTATTAGAGGACCAAATACCACCGGAGCCACTCAGTCCAGGATCAGTTTTGTTTGGTTATTATTACTCAATCTGTTTATCAGTGAAGCGTTACAAATCATATGTAGTGGAAGATTCGCGTTAAAATGTAGATACAAATCCAGAATGTTGTCAAAGAGTGAAGAAGAAACGGAAGCATGGTCGAGTTATCTGGAGCAGCAAAGAAAATAAGGACACATTATATTATCGCGCATTGCAAAAGGAGGATACAACATGATTACCTTTCCTGGTACTACAAAAAAAGTTGAAGTGGATTATGATTATATACAATATGAATGAGGGCTGCTTGGCCGAGGCGGTAAAGGCGTACTCGGTTCAGCCGGAAGGACGTGGGTTCGAATCCCCGTCAGGAAGTCGTAAAATTTAAGAAACGAGATTTCCACTTCCGCATGTGCACGTGGCCCTGAGGTTCACTCAGCCTACACCAAAAATGAGTACCAGGTTAATTCCTGGGGTCTAAGGCGGCCGGGCGTAGAGCTAACCACTCTACCCCATCAAGTGCCGAGGTTACGGATAGTGGAAGCCTTTACCTTCCACCCCTCCAAGGGCCTTCATGGCCTGTACGGAGATGACTTTGACTTTGACAATATGAATGAAGTGAGACTAGGCGAATAATTCTCGAAAATGGAAAATAAATGAAAAAAAAAAAAGCATCCAGCATATTCAGCCAGCCGCCAGTTTCTTCGGCAGTGTTAGCTACCATACAACAGCAGTATTGCGGAACAGCAACTCGGCAGCTACGTGTTGTAGAAGTAGAGTGTCTCCCTGTTACCCAAACGCTTGAGTTCAATACTAGCTCGTCAAGGTTCTTAAATCGGGGACTGGAAAGTGATTAACTCAGAGACCAACCGAGGAGTGGTTTGATATGAGGCAGCCGATCAGTAGAACTGAGGATATTGTCTCGCTAGCCACATGGTATTCTTAATGTATGTCATCTGACTGGGCAGCAGTTGTCTTGAAAAGTCAAACATTTTCCTACTGCTTTAACGTCGCACTAAGCACCAAAGGTTTTTTTTTTTCTATTTGCTTTACGCCGCAATGACACAGATAGGTCTTATGGCGACGATGGGACAGGAAGCGGCCGTGGCCTTAATTAAGGTACAGCTCCAGCATTTTCCTGGTGTGAAATTTGGGAAACCACGGGAAAACATCTCCAAGGCTGCCGATGGTGGGATTCGAACCTACCATCTCCCGAATGCAATGAACATAACCGAACAGCCAACTCGCTCGGTGAAAAAAAGTCTTAATGAACGGCATGTGTCATAGAGTTTTCAAAATTCCCTTTTTCCAGATAATTGTTGAAATTTAGAGATTATCTCTTCGATTGCTTCACGATTTATTTTTTAAGGTTGAATGAGTTTTCCTAGATACTTCAAATTGGTTACTTGAGAAATATTTAAGAATTTTCAAAGGCCTCCATCTGGGTATTGAGAGGACCTTTCCATGCACTGGGCTTTCTCATATTAGATTAAAGTCTGGTATTTGGCTCCATTTTCATGGAGTTTTTCAATGGAGTTAAGTACTGCTTGTCTGTCGTTGGAAAAATTCCTGGATCATCTCCAAAGACGGGGTACTGCACACGAACTGATGATGATGATGATGATGCTTGTTGTTTAAAGGGGCCTAACATCGAGGTCATCGGCCCCTAATGGTACGAAATGAGACGAAATGGAATGACAAATTAAAAGTCCAAAAGCCTCCACTGACCAGAATTCAAAACGTGAGGGCGGAAAATGAATGGATGGATATGAATTTAAAACAATCAGTGGATCCGACACGCAATGTTTCGCATTCAGAGAAACTGACGTGAAACAATAGTATTAGTGACCAAGGGACCGCGTCTATAGCATAGTACCAAATCGATAACGCTTTTAGTCCAAAGGGGTCCAAAATCAAAGTCATCGGCCTCCCATCATGGTACTTATCGTTGGGAAAGTAGAACCATGGTATTTGTCATGTTGCGGTACTAATCAAAAGTAGCTTAGACTCGCGGTATTCCACACAGTATAGTACTACTCACAGGTAATGAAATTCGCACAGGGAATACAGACCGATGGTGTTTCGCACACTGCGGCGCTATCTACAGGCAATGCAAACCTATACAGGCAACGCAAACCTATGACGTTCCTCACAAAAGTGGACTAACCACAGGGACCCACGCTAGCCCGGGGTGTTCCTCACATAGTGGGTACTAAACTTAGGCAAGGCAGAACCATGGTGTCGCTAATCCCATGGTGTTGCTCATATAGGGGTACGAATCACAGGTACTGTAGAAGCCGCCAACGTACTCTACTGCTACTAATCACAAAACCTGTTTGGTACCTAACATAGTGGTACTACGCGCAAGTAAAAGCGACCCATGGTGTTCCCCGCGTGATGGTACGAAGCCCAAGTAGGCTCATGGTTCTAATTTGATCATCCCTTGGTTGCCCCTTTTAGTCGCCTGTTACGACAGGCAGGGGAAACCGTGGCTGCATTCTTCGTCTGCGTCCCCCAGCCACAGGGGTTGCACATAAATTAAATTGGGGCCTATTATTATTTCTCCGTTAAGGTCTTCTAGTGACCACGTGACAATTTCATTGCTTCATCCGTTATTGGTGGTCCTTTTCCAATACACTTTCATCTGCTCGCTATGTCTTCTTTTCCTCTCATAGGTCCATTTTGAGCCTTTTTTTTCCTACCTCCTGACCATGGAATGAAGTGAGAGCAGCTTGTAAACGTAAATAGAAGGCTTATCAGAAATGGCTCCAAACAAGGGCCGAGGCAGACAGGGATTTGTACGTAGATGAAAGAAACAGAGCGAAACAAATAGTTGTTGAATCCTAAAAGAAGTCGTGGAAAGATTTTGGTGATAACCTGGAAAGGCTAGGTCAAGCAACGGGGAAACCTTTCTGGACAATAATAAAGAAAAAAAGGGAAGGAAAAAGGAAATGAACAGTGTTTTGAGTAATTCAGGTGAACTCATAATAGATCCCAGAGAATCACTGGAGAGGTGGAAGGAATATTTTGAACATCTTCTCAACGTAGAAGGAAATCTTCCTGGTGGTGTTGCGAACAGCCAAGCTCATGAGGAGGAGGAAAATGATGTTGGTGAAATTACGCTTGAGGAAGTGGAAAGGGTGATAAATAAACTCCATTGTCATAAAGCAGCAGAAATAGATGAAATTAGACATGAAATGGTGAAGTATAGTGGGAAGGCAGGGATGAAATGGCTTCATAGAGTAGTAAGATTAGCATGGAGTGTTGGTAAGGTACCTGCAGATTGGACAAAAGCAGTAATTGCTCCTATCTATAAGCAAGGGAACAGGAAAGATTGCAACAACTATCGAGATATCTCATTGATTAGTATACCAGGCAAACTATTCACTGGCATCTTGGAAGGGAGGGTGCGATCAGTAGTTGAGAGGAAGTTTGATGAAAACCAGTGTGGTTTCAGACCACAGAGGGGCTGTCAGTATCAGATTTTCAGTATGCGCCAGGTAATTGAGAAATGCTACGAGAGGAATAGGCAGTTGTGTTTATGTTTCGTAGATCTAAAGAAAGCATATGACAGGGTACCGAGGGAAAAGATGTTCGCCATACTGGGGGACTACGGAATTAAATGTAGATTATTAAAATCAATCAAAGGCATTTATGTTGACAATCGGGTTTTGAGTTAAAATTGATGGTAGAATGAGTTCTTGGTTCAGTGTACTTACAGGGCTTAGACAAGGCTGTAATCTTTCGCCTTTGCTGTTCGTAGTTTACATGGATCATCTGCTGAAAGGTATAAAATGGCGGAGAGGGATTCAGTTAGGCGGAAATGTAGTAATCAGTCTGGCCTATGCTGACGACTTGGTCATGATGGCAAATTGTGCCAAAAGCCTGCAGTCTAATATCTTGGAACTTGAAAATAGGTGCAATGAGTATGGTATGAAAATTAGCCTCTCGAAGACTACATTGATGTCAGTAGGTAAGAAATTCAACACAATTCAATGTCAGATTGGTGATACAAAGCTAGAACAGGTCGATAATTTTAAGTATTTAGGTTGTGTGTTCTCCCAGGATGGTAATATAGTAAGCGAGATTGAATCAAGGTGTAGTAAAGCTAATGCAGTGAGCTCGCAGTTGCGATCAACAATATTCTGTAAGAAGGAAGTCAGCTCCCAGACGAAACTATCTTTACATCGGTCTGTTTTCAGACCAACTTTGCTTTACGGAAGCGAAAGCTGGGTGGACTCAGGATATCTTATTCATAAGTTAGAAGTAACAAACATGAAAGTAGCGAGAATGATTGCTGGTACAAACAGGTGGGAATAATGGCAGGAGGGTACTCGGAATGAGGAGATAAAGGCTAATTTAGGAATGAACTCGATGGATGAAGCTGTACGCGTAAACCGGCTTCGGTGATGGGGTCATGTGAGGCGAATGGAGGAGGAGAGTTTGCGTAGGAGAATAATGGACTCTTATGGACGGTAAGAGAGGTAGCGGGATATCAAGACGCCGATGGTTAGACTCAGTTTATAACGATTTAAAGATAAGAGGTACAGAACTAAATGAGGCCACAGCACTAGTTGCAAAAAGAGGCTTTTGGCGACGTTTAGTAAATTCACAGAGGCTTGCAAACTGAATGCTGAAAGGCATAACAGTCTATAATGATAATGTATGTATGTATGAGCTTGGAATCCTTCCATTTCTAACATTTCCTTTCCAAAAATCTTTATCTCTGTTGCTGCTTCTTCCCTTATATTGTTTCTTTGCCAATCATTGATGACTTCATGAATCTAGGTTGTTGTTGACTTCTTGCTCCAAAGATATTTGAAAAATCTGTTTTGGTGAACCTGTTGTCATCCATTCTGTATAAATGAACAAAAAATATCAATCGCCACTTCCGCATTATTTCTGTTATATTTTCTATGATCCGGTATATTCCATCATTACTTCTTGATTTCCAGAGTTCTGTAGTTCCTATCGGACCACATATTTTCAGTATAATCTTTATTTCCAGTACTTATAATTTATTTAGCTTGTAATTCAGTACTTGATATTCACTCGCGTATCAGCATTCCGCTTTGACTACTATGTTCTACTATTGTATTTTGAAGTTTTTAGATAAACGCTTTTGTCGTAAATAATATTATTATTGAATAAATTATTCCTATGTTTTCTAGATAAGCAGATAACTTAGTTATCTGACAGGAGCCGTCACTAGAGACAATGGCCGATCACCATCCTCTCCTTTAACACGTTATAAAAGGGTCCTAGGCGACAGGACAGGTCATCTGGCTCACAGGACCGCTCATGCATAGTAAGTGTGGTGCATGTTAAACAGAGGGCAGCCCTGTCCTCCTGTCGAACTTTCCAAGCCGCAGCCCGTTCATGTTAACGCAGGCCTCTTTAGGCTGACATTTACATACAATGTAAAGCCACATGATTTTATTTTTCCGAAACACGGTGCAATGATCTTCAAAGCCAATATACGAGCACCAACTTGAGGTAATATCTTCATACCTACGAAACTCTAAACAATTTTTCTATCGTACACATTGCAATTGCTAAATATATTGTAACTGAATCGCTCGTCGTTAGAAGGCAGGAAATCAATTTTCAACGAATATGGATGTTTGATTGATATTCATTTTATGAAGATAGGACCATTCGATCATATCACAAGGAACTAAGACTGTCCATTTAAATGATAAAACATACCACTGAACTTAATGTTCAAACTTAAGAAGAATTCGTTGACTTGTATTGCCTTCCATGTTACTGTATGTCTTGAAATACAACAAAATTCATTAATAATGCAACAATTTTTCCAATAATCCAATAATCCCGACAATTGTGTCCTGGATAAAGTCATCAAAGAATGGGAAAAAGAACTCGCAGAAAAAGGCATTAAAGACCAAATAAGGATAGGATACAAGAAAGAGAACATCACTATCAACTGCTTAGCATTTGCTGACGATCTTGTACTGTTATCAGAAAATATTGAATCGGCGATAATACAAGTTAACACTTTAAAAGAGGTAGCAATGAAAACTGACCTACAGATATCATTTGAAAAGACACATTTCATGACCAACATTAAAGAAGCCCCAAGATACATAGTAACAATAAACAATGATAAGATAGATAAAGTTGTTAAATTCAAATACCTTGGTGAGATTATACAACCTAATGGGCTTGATAAAGAAGCAAACCGCGAGAGAGCCAGAAAAATGGAGCTTGCATTCCGCCTTACAAAAAACACATATAACAAGAAAGCGATCTCTATTAGGACAAAACTACGCCACTATCAGGCAGTAATTCAACCAGAGTGCTTATATGCTTCAGAATGCCTGGGATTAACAACCAGGAAAGACATTGAAGAAATCGAGAAGAAGGAAAGAAAGATTCTAAGAAAACTCCTCGGTCCAAAGAAATGTACGGACACATATCGATTACGCAGTAACAAAGAAATATATAAAACATGCAGTAGGATTTCAGATGTCATTCGAAAGCGAAGAGTTAAATTTTTTGGACATATTTCAAGAATGCCTGATAACAGACTTGCCAAGAAAATCTTTAACCACTTCAATAAGCCCAATAGGAAAGGCAGCTCTTATGAAAAATGGTTTGTTAACACGAAGAAGGATTTGCAAGAAATGAACATCACACATCACGACATCCGCAATAGAACCGCCTTCAGAAACAAGTTACACACATTTAAGGGTTTCCTAGAGCCAGAAACAGCGACCAAGAAGAAACAACAATGGACGGCTGAAAGAAAAGAAGCAGCAAGCAGGAGGATGAAGGAGTACTGGCGCCAAAGAAAGTTTAAATCATGAGGAGTTATTTACGTGGTCCACAGCTGGCCAAAATCGATAGAAGAAGAATCCCGACAGAGAAAAAATTAAGTGCCTTTTAACAATGACCGATTCAATTATAGAATCTTCAGGTTTAGTGAGATAACATTAGAACATTAAATAATTATAAAATTTGCTTTACGTCCCACTAACAAATGTTACGGTTTTCGGAGATGCCGAGGTACCGGAATTTAGGCCCGCATGAGCTTTTTACGTGCCAGGAAATCTATCGACACGAGGCTGACGTATTTGAGCTCCTTCAAATACCACTAAACTGAGCCAGGATCGAACCTCCCACGTTGGGGTCAGAAGATCAGCGCCTCAACCGTCTGAGCTACTCATCCCGGCCACTACAACATGTATGTATATTCAGTCTTCAGCCCTAAGGCTGGTTGGATCCTCAACAGCTCCGCCATCAGCTGTCATAGATGGCCTAGGCATCAATGAAGAGGCGTACTAGAGAAATGAGGAGTGATGTAGTTTCCCGTTGCTTTCCTCACCGAGCCAGAAGTTTGCTATTACATATCAGTCTGCCAAGCCCACTGATATGCATGCGCCAACCGACCCTATGAGTAACATTTTCACACCATTCATAGCAGGGACTAGCTGCAGAAGGAATGGCATTACTAGCATCGCTCATACCTCAGTCACTTTCATATTGTCAAAGTCAAGTATAAGACAGAGACAGATCAATGAAAGTAACAAAATTGCTATAGCCCATACCAGAAGACATAGTGCACTGTAAACACTAGGTCCTGCCAACATAAACATGCAAATTCTGGGACTGTTCATAGTTACCTGTAAAAGTACGATGTAATAAGTCGTGGATTATTTTATTTTTTCCAAGGCAAAGAGGAAAATATGTAAACCAAAAATATAAAATGCTATATATAAATTTTAAATTTGAATAGCACACACACACAAAGAGAGAGAGAGAGAGAGAGAGAGAGAGAGAGAGAGAGAGAGAGAAAGAGACGCACACACACATCAATCTGGTTCTAAAGCAGAGCCTCTCAGGGAGCATGCACTGTGCACAGAGCAAAAGACGACTTCGTTTGGTTGACCAGAGTGCAGACCCCCACTTCCCGATTTGGAGCAATAGCGTTGTCTCTCTCTTTCCCCACGCCTGTCTCGCTCACTCTCCCTGTCTCCCTCTTCCTCACTTGCTCCGTAGCGCTCCAAATCCGAGCCGAGTTGAGCCGAGCTTAGCCGAGTAGCCCAGAGACGAAGCGTTGGTCCGAGCCGAGGCGAGTGGGACCGATGCACTGTGCACAGGAACTCAGCGCCGCAGTTTGCACGCGTGAGATTTTGGGCGTTTGAGAGGCCCTGTTCTAAAGCATGGAAAGTTGCTGGGAAGTTATGTAAATTCACGTTCCTTACACACCCGCAGCATTGGAGGTAGGCACTTCATTCCTTACGTTTTCTAGACGATACCCACATGCCTTGATTTGTTGCGACTAGAAAATGCCATTTAGCTTTTCTCACTGTAATTCGGATTTTAACTCTTAGTCCTAGGCTTCACTACATAACAAAACCGAGCAGAGGTGCGATACATACATACTATCATTGAACAATTATTGTGCACAGTCTTTGAACGAAACGCCGATGTTCCCAACTGAGAATACTTCAATTTACATACCGAGATTTTTTTTAACTCTGTCATAATTGTAGGATGCTAAAGGGTTTATTGTGTCACCTATTCAATACATATAAAATTTAAACATTTAGGAATTTTTTATTAATTCCATTTGAGACATGCTTCACCCTTCACTGAGGGCATCATCAGTCAAATTACCTACTCAAGGCCAAAATCAGGTACCTGATTAGTTATTAAATTACAAACATTAAGATACATTACAATGGAAAAATTAAGCAACCAAGAAAAACTTGTTCACAGGTGATACAGTTAAACGATATAAGTTTATAGACATAGTAGTCGGCACCGATGCGTAAAATCACTGGGTATTTTGGCAGAATCCAGCAGTGGTGTTCCGAAGAATAATTGACGCACTCATTGAAAATCGTAGGAAATTATAAAGTTTATACAAATATTTACATTAAAACAGGGGAGAAAGGGTATAGAGTATCTGCCGTCAATGTTCGTAACATCAATTACTGCCGTTGGTTGAACGATTACAGGTTGACAGGGTAACTATAGAGTAAATTTACAATATCCAATTGAACAGTTCAGAAATCACCAACTCGCCCGGTGTGTTTTCAACACTCTTGAAATGAGTATTGTTCTTCGTAGTTATAGGGTTTCATCCTGCTAGCGACGGGGTACAAACCAGTGGTGGTGGTGGTGGTGGTGGTGGTTATTGTTTTAAGAGGAAGTACAACTGCACAACCATGTTCTATTAACACTAGTCACAAATGAAAATGGAAGAGGCCCACCAATACTTGCAAAAATGAATTCTCTGTATTTCAGAAAAATAGAATGTTTGGATGGTGGCAGTGGTAACAACAATATTAACACTAACGGGAGGGAAAATATTCCTCTAAAAGAGTGTCTATTCTTTTAAATTGGCTGGCCTTATCTATATTGTCCGGATCCGTGGCTAAATGGTTAGCGTGCTGGTCACAGGGGTCCCGGGTTCGATTCCCGGCAGGGTCAGGAATTTTAACCATAATTGGTTAATTCCTCTGGCACGGGGCTGGGTGTATGTGTCTTCTTCATCATCATTTGATCCGCATCACGACGCGTAGGTCATCTACGGGAGTCAAATCAAAAGACCTGCATCTGGCGAGCTGAACTTGTTCTCGGACACTCCCGGCACTAAAAGCCATACGCCATTTCATGTTTTCATTGTGTATATTGTGCAAATGAAGCTACTTAAAGATATGTTATGAGAGACTGATTATTATGTTCCATCACACAGAACCTATTTTTTTAGTTTAACTCGTAGCCTCTGGAAGAGGCACAGCCTCTCTTATTTAACTTTCTGTACATGCAATGCTAACTATGCTGTTTTATCCATTGTAAAACTGCTGTGAATACAGCAGAAGTTCTTTGTCACCTGTTCTCTTTCTTCAACCATCTCCTCTCTCTGTGTTAAAATGCAGCATGACGATATTGTGCAAAACAAGTTTACCAAACCCTGGAGGAAAGAAAATCACTTGTATTTCAGGATACAATTCATTTCAAGAAAATCTGAAATAGATTAGCTTAGTACATCAATAGTGGGAAAAATATTTTGTATATACCAGGAAACGAACCCATTGTCTCTCACTTATACAATAGGTTAGGCCCTTACTTAACCTACCACATAGTAGATTAGGGTTATCAGGCTTCCGTTAGGAAAAAACTACCACGAATAAAATAATCAGTTCTCCAGAGTATAATCTAATTTAATGGCGTGTGGCCTCCGGAGAGGCCTGGTGCAGGTCTTTCGAGTTGACGCCGTATAATGAATACTAATGATGAAGACGGCACACTTACCCAGCCCCCGAGCCATCATAATTAACCAATGAAGGTCAAAATCCCCAATCCAACCGGGAATCGAAGCCGGGACCCCCGAACCGAAGACCACCACGCTAAACATTTAGCCATGGAGCCGTACTAGAGTATGAGATGACGAGGATTCTTTGATACGAGAGCATTTTATATGTCCATTTTTTTTCTTTTTCACTTTACAATAGGTTTTACGTCGTACCGACACAGATACGTTTTATGGTGACGATTGAATAGAAAGGACTAGTTGTGGGAAGGAAGCAGTCGTCGCCTTAATTAAGGTACACCCGCAGGATTTTCCTGGTGTGGAAATGAGAAACCACGGAAAACCATCTTCAGGGCTGTGGACTGTGGGGTTCGAACCCACTATCTCCCGACTGTATGTCTCTCAGTGATGGTCATCCGATCAATACTTCACATCACAGCCTGTGCGTTTCGTAGGTAACATCGCGTCACAGATTTTGAATCGCTAATTTCGTGATGCAAATTTTCAGATAGCCCCCAACCATAAGGCATGTTTATGTGAAGAGGTGAAAAGAGATGATCGCAATGACACAATGGGACGAAGCGATGGCAATTTCACCATTGAAAAGGCATAAGGAATATTAATATTTTAATATTTGCAATCAGTGAAATTAAATTATGGTGTCTTTACGGGAATTTATTTTTTAAATTGTTGTTGCTTGATGAGTACCTTGTAAGCACCCTCCCTGACGTCACGGTATGGTCCCAGCAGGGAGCTGCACTGCTCCCCGTGCACCACGCCATGCATTGTTTATAGCTCCTCCTCATTACCCATGAGCGTGCACTTTTATCTTCACATATAAATGTCAGATACACGAGTTGTTCAATGAACAGACGTCAGCAGCACACACGTACAGCGTCATGCAACAGAAACGGTATCGTGTGGGCTCCTTGTTTTGTTCTCAGAACACACATACACATACAACCGTTAACAATAGTGAAAGGACTTATTCACCAACATAATAAACAAATCGTAATACTCTCCTCTCTCAACTTCATCACAACTGATAAGTTTATAGTTATATGCTGATGCAGGATGCATCATAAAAATGAAAGAACAGCAGAATTGCAAGATTGACATGACTAGTGAAAGGATTTTAAGGCGCACCACCTTTCCAAAAATATACAGTAACTATTTTCATACTGATAGGTCAATATACAGTACGTGTACCGGGGGTACAACTTCTCCCTTATCACGATGTGTACACGGTCAAAAGGGCAACGGAGCGAAGCTAAGAGAACGCACGTAGAAAGGAAAATTTCAGTTTCTCAAGCTTCTAGAGCAATTGAGAGATTATAACTTCATCAGGGAAAGGATACTACCAACCAATAGGAAAATGACAAATCAGAATCACGAGGAGTGCGAAGTCGACAGGGCACGGTAGTTTCGAGAACACACAAAGGTGACTTAAGGAGGTACCAAAAGATCAGGAAGTATGTCGGGAGCGGAATCGGCATCAGTTGGGAGCGAGAGCAGAGTCGAGAGCTGGGAACAGAAGTCGGGAGGAGAGTCGGCATCAGTCGGGAGCAGAAAGTTAGGGGAGTCCAGTAGGATAGTAAGCTGGTCAGGCCGCGAGACGGAGTCAGAACCTAACAGTCAAAGTATCAGTGATTACCAGTCACTGTTAAGAAGCATTCTTAGGCAATTTGCCGGGAAATCATCTACACTTGGATGATAGAGTAGAGGGTTGGAACAACACTTAAGTGAGTTAGTTAAAGCCGCGAGTGCGAAAGGGAAGGCCTTCAGGTAGCAACAGGACCAGGGAACAGTACAAGTATTTGGGCAAGGAACCGATCCTCATAATCCTATAACTGCAATAAAGACAATTAGGGGGAGAGACTGTAAAGGCTGTTCCTTTTTAAAGACAAGTGAAAGTCTCTGGAGGAGCCCACCGAGTAGTCACTAATCTTTACGAAAGACGTTCAAGGGAAATCTCACATCAGGGGAGTGAAGTATTCATGTCATAGACTCGAGCGGGGACAAAGACTTCACCGATATCAGAGCAGACAGTTGGGAAGAGGTAACCACGGAAGAAGTATATCCAATACATCTACTGAGTCCAACACCAAGGGAACCCTACAGACATTAGCAATTAAGAGGTAATAGAATTGCATTCTCGTGGGTGAATGTGAGTGAAGTAAGTGAAACTAGTGAGTGTTATAGTGAGCGAGTGATCACATAACCTGAAGAAAGAAGACATCGTGGAAGCCATCGTTCCTCTCGGAAGAAAAGTATCCACTAGTAATCAGTGAGTAAAGAAAGGGAACCAAAGACTGCTTAATCAGATCAAATGTGTGTAGAGTACGAAGTTCTCTAGCAGCAAGACGAATCTCACCACTTGTATAAAATTATATATATATATATATATGTAAATTCCCAGTCCTAGTAGAGATTTAAGAATGGAAGAGGCCTAATAATATGTGACTAAACTAGTACATACAGCTCACTTCCATTGGTGGTGAGCCTAGAAACGAGGACACGAGCAAGAGTTTATCGCTAAACCTTAAATTCTGCAATTACAGAACAGTGGTAAGGCCTCAAAACTGCCGTCACCGAGCGAGTTGGCCAAGCAGTAAGGGGCGCAAAGCTGTGAACTTGCATTCGGGAGATAGTAGGTTCGAGCCCCACTGTCGCCAGCCCCATAAGACCGATATGCGTCCGTGCGACGTAAAGCAACTTGTAAAAAAAAAAAACCTGTCGTCGACCATTCGCAAAAGACAGATCACAGAAGTAAGTAAGTAAGTAAGTAAGTAAGTAAGTAAGTAAGTAAGTAAGCAACAAGAGTTGCCAACGTTGAAAAATGAATAGGAGAGAAGAGCATTGGTCTAACTAGGTTAGAATACTAGTCTGAGCCAAACCATTGGTCTGGATAGGTTAGGATATGGTCCCGGGTATTAAAAAAAAGAGTCGGGTTATTGGAACGTAAGCCCCCAGGTCAGGGCCGCAAAGCTGCCAACGGGCTTCTAGCATCCCCTGGAGTCCAGCTAAAATGGAACAAAATAGTAAGGTTACAGTGACAATAGCGCATTGCATCCGGTGCACGCCATGACTAAAACTCCGCGGTGTTCTTATTTTCACCGAAGTTGGGAGCCTCGAGAGCACACATGATGTAAGCTCTGTAGGAAACATTAGGAAACTTCTCTTCATGACAGCTGGTTCTAGCTGGTCAATAGCAACACAGAAAATGGTCGCACTACCATATTTAAATAGTCCCGGTTTTTATTCTCCTGTACAAGTAATAATACCTATAGGGGCGGTTTGGGGGGCCCCTAGCAAGCACAAGCGAAGGATCTTTCATCTACGCTACTTCAGGTACCGTTTCACATCATTTTTCTGTCCCACTTTATCGCGGTTAATCAACGGTAGTACCATCAAAAAATGTTCCTCGAGTTATCTGTAGCCTCAGGCTGACAGTTGAGAGAAATAATGTAGCCTAATGTCAATATGCGAGACCGATAAATAAAGTCATCTTATTGACTTCGGCGTCCGGCTTCGTGGCTGAGTGGTCAGTGTCTCAGGGCACCGTGTTCGATCCCTAACCAGGAAGAGGGATTTGATTATAAAATGGTTCATTCTCTCGATTCACGGACAGGGTGTTCGTGATGTTCTCAACTATTCCGTAACTCACGACACTATCCTCCACCAAAGTTTCCATTCCATAGCACACGCCGCTCATCCTTTTTGAAGATCCTCTAACAATGGCTGCAGAAAGATATCAACAGCCATAATTAAATTATAATTTTCTTGTAACGTCGCCCTTATTACGGTCAGGTTTACTTCTTGACGTCACGGAGGCAGTGATTTCCATCTTCTCTTCAAGGATGAGAATTTTGTTATCCAGTCCGTCGGCCCCTAATCTTTCGATATGTCCATAAACCATACTTTTCTCTTTCTCATGGTGACCGATATCCCTTCGAACTTTTCGTACAAGTCCTTGTTTAGCCTCGGGTGGAATGTGAATCCATCTTCGAGGACTTTCTTAGACCCTAGAATATTCCTTAGGAAATTAAAAGAGAGCGTTTGAACTTGTTAGCTTGATCTGACGCTTTCCGTTCTTATCCTCCCAACATCTCTTCATGAATTCGCTTTGGTGCTTTTTCCGTTCTTCTGTCCTCTGTTTTCCAGCGGACGTTTTAGCTTTTTCTACGAATGTGTGATTTGCAACCACAATTCCAAAGAGTTTGCGATTTTTTGTAGTGTCGTCTGTAAATCCTACTTAATTTCTTCCAACCAGTTGATCTTGACCTGCTATGAATTGATTATAGTTAACAGATTTTTTATAAAATATATTATTGTCCATTCTACAGATGTGACCACAGAATTTCAAGCGTCTCCTACATACAGCATCAGTAAACTTGTCTGTTGCTGTGTACAGGTCTGTAGTTTTTCTTTTAATCCATATCCCATTTACATGTGTGGGACCATATATTTTCCTAAAAATTAATCGTTCTTGCTCTCCAATTTGATCAACTTTAGAGTGGCCTCCTAGAGACGTATTTTCTGAGGCATATAATGCTTCCGGCAAAACAACTGTAATGACGAAGTTGCGCGTTACGCGATATCACTCTTTAATTGTAATGAGTCCATGTTACACTATACGCTTTCTGGAGTTTCGCGATTCTATCTAAATTGGCTTTACTGTCCAGTCCTTATTGTTATTATTATTATTATTATTATTATTATTATTATTATTATTATTATTATTATTATTATTAATATTATTAAATGTGTGTGAGGAAAACACCAAAGATTCACTGCAAATTAAAATTCACTTAGGCCTATATTATTCGAGAAACGGGCAATAAACAGGATCTGCTTCTCTCTCTCTCTCTCTCTCTCTCTCTCTCTCTCTCTCTCTCTCTCTCTCTCTCTCTCTCTCTCTCTCGGCGAAGATTTCAGCCTGACTCTTCATTTCATTTCTTATGTTTCCTAGAAGTGGAGTTTCAAAACCCAGATGTGCGAGCCGCCTTGCAAGAAGAATATATGGCATAGCGACACATTACGTCAGCATTTCTGTCTTCTGATTAACCCATCCAAGCGTGTGCGTCACGTATGAGTGTATGAATGGGAAACTCCATACGTGGTTGCATTAATGGAGACAGTGGCAGCAGCTAAATCAGGTTAAAGTCCTTTCAGCACACTGAATTCGGGGTTACCAACGCCATTACCGAGCTTTCTGCCGCTTAACATTTACATCCTACTAAATCACAAGAACATATAGACCTAAATTATCTCCAGTGTAACTTCGGATTTAAATCCTTAATAATTAATTTGAATGCAACCTTTTAAGATATATTTACTGAAGACGGTTCCGTAAATAATATTCATATCATTCTATAAACTGTGTGTAAGGCTGACGGCGTAATTCTTCTTCACACAGATTTGGTGTCCGAAAGTAAAATAGGGCCAAATACACAGTGCGACACGCTTCGCACCCGTCACCCCAGCATAAGGGTGTGGAAAATACTATGGAAGAAAAATAAGATGCTATTAGTCGAATTTAAAACTAACTGTAAAGCCTACAGAACAAGATACAGTAGAATTCCATTAGTACAGCATCCAACAGTCCGGAACGCCCGATGGTCCAACACCATTCCAGAATTTTTTTAAATGTTATTATCTCTTAATAATGATCTCTCGTGAACAATATGATGCATTATTTGTCGAAAACAATCGAAGTGTATTTTTGATCATTTCAAATTTAATAGTGCAAATGTATCTGATACAATCCATTTGATATGCATTGACTTACTTAAATATATCTACAGTATCTCTGGAAATATTCAGCCTAGAAGACTGTGTGCTGTACTGACTACTGGAAAGCCAACCATATGATAAAAAAAACAGATTTCAAAAATTGAATGTATGGGCCACGTTCAAAAACGGGTGGGAACATGACTTCAAAAATTGAAGTGTACAGAAGGAGAAGAGAAGTTGTACTGTAGATGGAAAGACTCTAAATGTTAAAGGAAGACTTACAGATAAAAACATCGATGAACTGCGGCATTATTATGGAATGGCAATAAGAAACAATACGTTTGAAAAGAGGAGTGCGTCATTTAACTAATGATTCTGCTGTTCAACATTTTACTGCAAAACGCCGTGTTACAGCTGTTTTCGCTGTACGCCTTAACCTATATCGTAGTAAGAGGTACCGCCCGATAGTCCGGCATTTTCGGTAATCCGGCACCGGGCCGGTCCCGAACGTGCCGGACTATCTGACTTCTACTGTAATCAGCATCTTGATTTTATAGCACTTGTTTGTCCAACCCTTGTCCCATTTCTCTACGGGGTCGGGTATGAGGTGAAATGAATCTGTCGTGGCGGGTTTTTATGACAGGATGCCCTTCCTGACGTCAACCTCATAAGAGGAGTTAATGAGATAAATGAATGACGTGATACATGATAATAGGGAGAGGACCGGGCGAGTTGGCCGTGCGGTTAGGAGCACTCAGCCATGAGCTCGTATCCAGGAGACAGTGGGTTCGAACCCTACTGTCGGCAGCCCTGAAGATGGTTTTCCGTAGTTTCCCATTTTCACACCAGGAAAATACTGGGGCTGTACCTTAATTACGGCCACGGCCGCTTCCTTTCCATACCTAGGCCTTTCCTGTCTAATCGTCGCCGTAAGACCTATCTGTGTCGGTGCGACGTAAAGCAACTAGGAATAAAGTAGGATGAGGGTGAAACCCGGTGCCGGCACACAGCCTACTCCTGTATAATAGCACCAAGGGGTAAGCTCAAGAGTTAACGTCTCTATCCGACGGACGAATGACCATCAACAGCGTCATATTCCCTCACTCCATACGACCACTGCGGAGAGATTTGGATTTTCATCCAGGCTTTTGGCACGCAATCTAGTGATTAGAAATTGTATACCACCACCTCCCCTACCCTGCCGGCCAATATTCTCATGGTGAAAATTGTTTCGACCAACGGGACTCGAACCGGCTAACCTCAGTGTCGGACCGTGTATACTTCAACGCTTTAACGATCACGGCCAACAAGCGGGCTTATCTTCATTTTATAACACTGAATACGACAATTCTGTGAAGAACAATCCGGAAAAATACCCACAATTTATGTGTATTTTGACACTGATATACTTGTTGAATCTCACTCCTCGTATTACGATGTGCGGGCCACAGACAAGGGCGTCCTTCATCAACGATCTCTAATACCTTTCTCATCAGGTAAATTAACCGCCAACTAAATTACCCCCCTGCACTGATTAAGATGCAATCCACGTATTAAGTCAGCCCACAGGAGCGCCATCTGACGAGGTGTTATTTCAGCTGGGTTCAGGAGCCTCCCCCCATCCTCTTCTTGCTAACAGTAGCGTGGTGTAAGATAATAGAGGCACGCATTATGAAGGCCTGCGTTTATGATGGGAATAATGTAAGTGTGCTCCCCATATTTCGTACATCTTTATAGACTACTCTGTTATGGGTCATAAACCTGTGGGGCAAGGTGCATGGTTCTCATAGCTTAGACATAATAATAATAATAATAATAATAATAATAATAATAATAATAATAATAATAATAATAATAATAATAATAATAATAATTCAATAATTCAAACATTGCGCCAGTTGAAACTCCTCTACTGGAGGAAGCCTGAACTTTAACAACCATGTTATTTCTAAAGTTTCTCAGAAGATGTCGCTATTGTAAATTTTGAAGAGTTCTGAACTGTGTCATTTTCGATTTATATTTGTTTTCTCTGTAGTGAGAAGTGTGAAAATTCTCTTCTAGATGGCACTACTGAAGAACTACAATTGTGCACCCTGGTGCGAAGTGAAGGAACTGTTTTTTGAGAAATTTTGTGTTCATAAGTTTGTTCTTTGTTAAATTTATTTCAGTCATTTTTTGGGTTGGCTGTATAACCCTTCTCTTTCCGCTTGTTTTGAATTTAGCCAATCCCAAATTTCTCTCATTAATTTTTGACCAATAACGTATGTCTTCTCCGATATGGATATGTTGCTTGATCCTAGCCAATAAAATTGAGGGGGGTGTGGGTTCTCATTCTTGAAAGGTCTCGAATGTTCCACGAGGGTATTTAAACTGCTGATTTTCTGGTCTCCGGGCCACTTCAGTAGCATCTTTCCTTGTGTGATTATGTAGCAGGGGGCGGGAAGCGCCTCTTTCTTCGGGCAGCAGTTCATCCATAAGGTAATGGCCTTTTAATAACTTCTTTACTCGCTAGCTCAGCAGTTTAACCCTCGGAGCCGGTTCGAAACTTTTATCATGTAACTTTCCTTTAAAATGTAAAAGACACTTGGTATAAAATTATATCTCTTTAACTACAAATTGGGATAGAGAGTGCCTAACCCTCTCGAGCTCCCACTCATAGTGTTTTGAGGTGACTACGTTTTCATAACAGTTTCCCTTCTTTTTGTAATGTAATAAAGTTTTCCAATCGTGTCACCTCCGTAGTATGGGATTAGCCCTTGCATAAGCGGCCTAGTGCCAAATAGGTTTTAAAAAGTGTATTAGGAGTGCAAGTTACGCCTCCACTCAAGTTGGTATTTTGGGGCCATGTAATTGTCCGGTTTCTTTAGTGAATAGGCCTCAGTAGGTTGGGTAATTTTACCCCTGTTCTTGGGTGCCTGGAGGGCAGCTTGAAGGTGGAGTTTGGTGTGGTCTCTGAATTGGCTTGAACTTTGAGAGCGGGTTCGCTCTTTCTAAAAATTGTATTTTCTGTGTGCCTCGAGCAGGCTTAACTGGGTAATGGGGAGCAAATGCTCCTTGGCATGATTGGGGTTTTCTGCCCCTTTGTTGAACCTTTTCAGCCAATCAAACGCTTCTTGTACCTATTTTATCTGCCAATAAATTGAGAGGGTGTGTCTGGTTTTAATCCAGAGCCTTCTCGAACCTTCTTCTCTGGTATAAAACTGACGCCTTTTCGAGATAACTTGTCTTATTGAACGTCGCGTTACTGAGTGTGTGTGTTAAGAGAGGAGGCAGGGGGCCTCATTCTTCGGCAGGCAGAACATCAGCTAAGGTAATGGCCACCATTTTTCTATCTCAGTAGTTATCTCCGCAAGCTGACTCGAAGGGAAGGTTCCAATCTTTAACTATGTAACAATCAATTCCCTAAAATGTAAACTTCATTCCTTATCATGTGATAGTTCAAATAAGACATAAGTGCTTAAACTGAAAACCGGGGATAGGGAGTGCGTTACCCTCTCGAATTCCCCTTCAATCAATCATGAGGTGACTATGATTTTGTAACCGTTTTCGCTTATAAATTGTAACCTGTCTATCTAGTCACCTCAGTAGTTTAGAATTAACTTCTGCATCGTAGGGTCACAAGCCCAAGTAGGGTTTTAACCTCTTGATTTCAAGGAGTGCAAGAGTCCGCCTCCATACATTTTGTTTCTTGGGGCCAGTAATTGAACCTGTTGATTTCCATAAAGGCCCAGTAGAATGGGTACTAAATACACCTGTGTAAACTTAAAAAAGCAATTGATATGGTCTTGTAAATTGTAGGTTGTGCCTAGAGAGGCCTGAAAATGTAATTTTATTGGTCAAAGACACTCTAATCTCTAGTGTAAAAGGTAAAAGTTGCCTTGAGTAAGCGGTTAGGGTTCGGGAGCGCAGTCTCCTTGGTTGAATTATAGAGCATAGAAGCTCTTTTGTAATGTAATAGATATTTGTGTGATATTGAAGGGAGCCTTTGGCAGGCCATTTTAGTTAACCTTTGGAGCGAAGTGCTTTTCAAAATGGTGATTTACAAGAAACTGGGAGATTCGTCTCCTTGACTATCTGCCTAAACGCAACATTAGCAATATTGGGACCTTTGTAAATTATGAGATTGAAACTCAAATTGTAACTTACCAATTCTTGGTTTTTCCATTTTTTTTCTATTTTTGTACAAAACTAACTCTGTACCTGAAATATTGCTGCTTGTTAAAATTTAATATCTGAAAAGAAATATAACCTTTATTTTAAAGTTTAAAATTAATCTTTGACTTCGTAGATAGACCCATTCCAACCAGCACCTTCTTTCACCTCTGTGATCCACGAAAACTCGGTGATAATAATAATAATAATAATAATAATAATAATAATAATACATTCATGCAAGGTGATAGTTTATCTCCACCCCTCTTCAACTACGTCCTGGAGAAAATAGTCAGAATTTTGAATGAAAAACTGAAGGAATCTCCAGAAACACCGGGAAGAAAGAACAGAGGTGTTTAAATGACTTGTCAAGCATTTACAAATGATTTCGCCATACTTTCAGGAAATCCGACAAATGCAGCAATACAGCAGTCTCTTGAAAGAGACAACGAACAGAACCGGTTTAAGAATTTCTGTAGAAAATTAACCACATTTATCACAAACATTTAAAAAAAATGATCCGGAATATCTAATGACAGAAATTGGTCGAATAAAGAACGTAAAGAAGTTCAAATATTTGGGAGAAACAACTCAAGAAAACATTCAGAAAAAGCTGCTGTAGAAGAAATTATACGCCAGATGGAAAGAACATACAGTATAACTCGGAATTTCTAAAGCAAAATGTGTTTGTCTAAAAACCTCAACACTAAAAGACTGTAGTCAAATCGAAATACCTATACGCGTATGAATGTCTAGAATTGAATCACAAGCTGAACAAATTAGAAGTACTGGAAAAAGAATTGTATGTAAAATACTCCATCCGCTTGGAACAACAGAACTCTGGAAATCAAGAAGTAATGATAAATATATCGGAACATAGAAAACATAACATAATTAATTACCGGTATGTTATCTTCTTTACGTCTCACTAACTACATGAACGATATTCTGAGACGCTGAGGTGCCGGAATTTACTCCCGCAAGAGTTCTTTTACGTGCCAGTAAGTCTACCGACACGAGGCTGACGTATCTGGCCGCCTTCAAATACCACCGGACTGAGCCAGGATCGAACATGCCAAGTTGGAGACAGAAGGCCAGCGCCTCAACCGTCTGAGCCACTCAGCCCGGCAAACACAACAGAAACAATACCGAAGAGGCGATTGGCATTTTTTCGGACAATTATATAGGAAAGACGACAACAAGTTAACCAAACAGATCTTCGAATATCTTTGGAACAAATCAACAACAACCCGGATTCATGAAGTCAAGAAAGATTTGGAAAGAAACAATATAGAAAAAACGAAGCAACAAAGAGAGAGGGGAGGATTTTTAGAAAGAAAGTGTTAGAAATGGAACGATTCCAAGGTCGGAAGGGAAAGAAAACAGGCTCGAAATGGTCCGAGAAGAGGAAGAGGAGATATAGTGAGATGATGGAGAACTAGAAGAGGAAGAAAAAGGAACAACAAAGAATGAAGCAATGACATTGGCACGTGGTCCTTAGAAGACACTAACGGAATAATAATAATAATAATAATAATAATAATAATAATAATAATAATAATAATAATAATAATAATAATAATAATAATAATACCCCTCCCCCTGGTGCTACAGTCCTGGTGGGGCTTGGCCTACCAAGCGACCGGTGCTCATCACGAAGGCCTGCAGAATACAAGGCGATACGAGGTCAGAACGACGAATCCTCTCGGCCGCTATTCACGGCTTTGTATATTGGGGGCGCTATCTCACCGTCAAATAGATCCTCAATTGTAATCACGTAGACTGAGTACACCTCGAAACAGCCCTCAGATCCAGGTACAAATTTCCTGACCTGGACAGGAATCTAACTCCGGAGTTCCGGATAAGAGGCAAGGCTGCTAACCCTAGACTTCGGGGCCAGGATTAATCAACCAATCATACTAGATAGAGGAAAATTAGGGGCAGATTGCCAAGCATTTGTGGATGACTTCTCAATCTTAACTCGTGCCATCCCAAAAGCCCAAAATCAGGTGAAATTCTAGAGGAATGAACAAAGTATAACGGTCTGCAGGTATCATTCGCAAAAACTGGAATCAAAAGAGTTCCACAACTTAACTAAGTTGATGAAATAATTCAGGAAAAGGAAACTGAAGCAAATGGCAACGAAATTACATGGCAAAAATATGTCAACAACATACAAACTCACCTAAAATATAAACAACAAAAGACGCATTTCGAATACACAAAACTAATACACTGCAATACGGTCATTAAAATATAATACCTCTATGGGCTGAAACCATTAATTTCGAACAGCAAATCAGACGTTGAATATGGAAAATAAAGTCAATAGAAAAATTTACGCCTGAAACTCGTATGCTAATAACACCGAACTTAGAAACAAACAGGAAAAAATACACAGACATTCATCATCAACAAGGCCAAGAAAAAATAATATTCCCACTGTGTTCTTTATACGGAGATTCTACGTCAATAAGGCCAGGAAGAAAGAGTGTTTCCAATATGTTCATTATAGGGAGATTCTACGTCAATAACGCCAAGAAGAAAGAGTGTTTCCAATAGTTCATTATAGGGAGATTCTACGTCAATAACGCCAAGAAGAAAGAGTGTTTCCAATAGTTCATTATAGGGAGATTCTACGTCAATAACGCCAAGAAGAAAGAGTGTTTCCAATAGTTCATTATAGGGAGATTCTACGTCAATAACGCCAAGAAGAAAGAGTGTTTCCAATATGTTCATTATAGGGAGATCCTACGTCAACATTTCAAAACCTGTAGATTTTTTCACTAAGTAGATGTTAAGTCCAGGAATCAACTCCATACACTGTACACATAACAGCGAGAAGACTAACACCATCCAAGAGTTATAGACATTTTGCAGCACGTCAGTGTTTTGGACATCTTGAAACAGCTCAATCCTAAATCGTATTTCTCGGGAGCTACGTTATCGATGACTGAGACTAAAAATGTTCTCAACTATCCAGCTATCGATTTGAATGGCGTTCTGTACGTCAACGTGGTGACGAACGTCCACTTCGTCTTATTCTGTTTAGTTGTAGACCCAGACCTGCAGGTCTGCCAGTGAGTTAGCTATCAGGATAGCACTCAAATGCACATCCCGTACTGTTGATTAATCTTCACACCATTTTCCTTCCCATGAAGGAGGTCACTGAAGAGTAGTGATAGAAAACAGTCCTGTCGGCGGACTCCCGTCAAATTCGACACCTCCTCTGAGAACCCTCCATCGTTGGGCACCGAAGCAGATTGATTCCTGTATATTCGGAATTATTCAGATGTCGCATTCTTTCAGTTTAATTTCACGCAGCGTGTCGATCATCTTATCACGCTGAGCAGAATTTAGTGCTTTTTCATCATTTACAACATCTATAAAACATGTGAGTATATCGATCTTAAGATCACGCGGCATCGTTGAGCAAGAACTTGAAAAATGATCAGTGCCTCGCGATTTCCAAATCCAAACGATTCTCAGCAAAAAAAAAAACAAAAAAAAAACTTTCCAGTAAGAAATTATCAAAACCTCTCATATTATATTTAATTAAATTAAATTAGTTATGGGGGAAATTGATAAACGTAATTACTTACATAAATGGGTTAAAGTGGCGGAAGCCAATGGCACGAAATTGAATTTGAACTCCGCCAAATGCCAAGGACCTGAACCGGGATAGAATTCGCTATTTTCGAAACAGTGGGACAGGAACTAAGCAACTACGAAACTAAGATTGGTGCTTCTCTTCTTAGCTGCATTCCTGAGGACCTCATCAGCCACTGAAACTAGTCTTAGATCCAGGAATTGAACTGGGATTCACCACACAGGAAGCTTCTGCCGCTATCCTCTAGATCACGATGATGTAGATACGATAGACGTATATAACTCTAAATAGTAACAGCCTTTGGATAACTCTCAGATATTTTGTAACACGACTTCTAACTGTTGTCATTTCTGGATAAATAACGAGATGGTTAGTTTCAGTGTTGTAATATTTGTCCTTCTCCAGGCGACACGTGTCTACTGTGGCCACACATCATATCGCTCTAACTCTTGGTTTGGTTAATATTGATTTCATCTCAGTGACACAGCCCTCTGTGTTACCGATATGACAAGCCGACACACCACCGCCACACCAAAATAAATAACACCAGCAGTAGCAGCAGAAAAAAAATGTGTCTAGTGATACATGGTGTCGGCTCGCTGAAATTGGCTATGTCCTTGGGCATCGCTGACGTGGCGCGGGGCGACATAACATCCCTAACCACGGATTCCTTTCACAGAAATGAATAGCAGGCTTGTGTGTGTGTGTATGTTTTTAGGGGACACTGACAAGAGAGAGGCGTTAGTGAGATTCGTTGCTCACTACTGAATTATATGCACTGATAGGGATTGGAAAATATGATTTTCAGGAGAGGGTGGAAGTAGTTCGTACAGCATTACAAATATTGCAAACGGATGTACGAAAACTTGCAAGTTTGACCAGCAATTATATTTCGAGGCGCAGTTGAAACATTTCAGCAAGTTTCCCTCCAAAAACGTCTTTCTCGTTTACGAGAAAATCACCTTTCTCCTCCCCTCCAAAGTTAAAACAATCACACACAATCAATTGCTTTTTTTGTTTTTTTTTGTTTTTGCTAGTTGCTTTACGTCGCACCGACACAGATAGGTCTTATGGCGACGATGAGACAGGAAAGGGCTAGGAGTGGGAAGGAAACGGCCGTGGCCTTAATTAAGGTACAGCCCCAGCATTTGCCTGGGGTGGAAATGGGAAACCACGGAAAACCATTTTCAGGGCTGCCGACAGTGGGGTTCGAACCTACTATCTACCGAATACTAGATACTGGCCGCACTTAAGCGACTGCAGCAATCGAGCTCGGTACAATCAATTGCTACTGGTCGGCATTCAGGACAGGCGCCCAGGTGAGAGATTCCCAATCTGTTTTTTTCCTAGCCTTTTATTGAATGATTTCAAAGAAATTGGAAATTTATTGAACATCTCCCTTGGTAAGTTATTCCAGTCCCTAAATCCCCTTCCTATGAACGAATATTCGCCCTAATTTGTCCTCTTGAATTCCAACTTTATCTTCATATTGTGATCTTTCCTAGTTTTAAAGAGACCACTCAAACTTATTCGTCTACTAATGTCAATCCAGGCCATCTCTTCACTGACAGCTCGGAATATACCACTTAGTCGAGCAGCTCGTCTTCTTTCTCCCAAGTCTTCCCAGCCCAAACTTTGCAATATTTTTGTAACGCTACTCTTTTGTCGAAAATCACCCAGAACAAATCGAGCTGCTTTTCTTTGGATTTTTTCCAGTTCTTGAATCAAGTAATCCTGGTGAGGGTTCCATACACTGGAACCATACTCTAGTTGGGGTCTTACCAGAGACTTGCATGCCCTCTCCTTTACATCCTACCGAGCTGGATAGCTGCAGTCGTTTAAGTGCGGCCAGTATCCAGTATTCGGGAGATAGTGGGATCGAATCCCATTGTCGGCAGCCCTGAAGATGGTTTTCCGTGGTTTTCCATTTTCACACCACGCAAATGCTGGGGCTGTACCTTAATTAAGGCCACGACCGCTTACTTCCAACTCCTAGCCATTTCCTGTCCCATCCTCCCCATAAGACCTATCTCTGTCGGTGCGACGTGAAGCAAATTGTAAATATATATATATATATATATATATATATATATATATATATATATATATTGAACCCATGACCTTTGTGCCCTAAGAACATTATGCATAATATGACAATTAAACTTAAAGTTGGATTCTTGATAGCATGGAGTTGACACGTGACGAGGGGGTGATTACCTTCGGTCCCACGCTCTGGGGTACGTGACGTCAACCACACGTGTCGACGGCGGAAGAATCTCAAGTAATTTTTATGAACTATTTCAAAGCGCGTGTACACGGCGTGACCACGCCAAGTCAAAAAAATATAGTGCCTATCAAAGGAGGTCAATCATCTCACAAATCAAACCCGTAAAATTTTTAAATGTCCATGAACACTACCATCAGAAATGTAGCAAGCATGTAGTCACTTTCAAAACTCTTGAAATTGCAGTTTAGGTAAGTCAGAAAATTTATAAAATTTTTCTTGGCGGCAAAGGGAGAGACCTGAAGAGAGGGGGTAACTGCTATAAATATGAAGGGACGCCATGACGAAGCTTCCTTCTCCGGCATTTGTGATACAAAGCGGACGAAAAATTGTTGAGCTGCTCTGCGAAATCAAACCAACGAAAGTAGACTGAGTTCGATTGCAGATTTTAGCCATTGCGGCTAAGTCTTGACTCCATGAGGAGATAGTTTTCTTGAGTGAAATAACTGTACCAGATAGGACGGTCAAAGTACTGAAATATTCTAATGTGATTAAGTAATTCGTGTGCGGGAGTAATTATAATCCATCGTGAGCGTTCAAGCAATCAAGTGAAGGGTATTTTCTTTTTTTTTATGCTTTATTCCAGGAAACCTGAAGAAACATAATGAGATGTACAGCCATGAATGTAAAGATGGCTAAATAAAATGCCAGGGTCACAGGTGAGCCCTAAGATGAATACTGGCGTGACGACATGAGGTAGGTGACTTCCCATCTTACTACCTCTTATATCTCGTATCGTGATTTCTAAAAGTGTATTTGAATGGGGATATACGACGCAGTGGTCGCCCTACTAAGTTTTGTAAGTGTGAGAGTACGACTAAAAGAGTCATTTGTTTTATTTTCCACTTGGATAAAATTTTGAAGTCTTGCGAGGGCCGTATAATGTTGTAAAAAGTTATTGAATAGGGTTCGAAGTGATATCACGTCCAATGTAGATCGTCATCCGTGTGAGTGTACTGCCTATATTTTGTGATGTCAAAGTAAGATGTTCATTCGACGTAAAATTCTTCTGATTGCAATTTGACGTTAATAATAATAATCCATGGTTACTCATTTTCAATCGAGAGGAAGCGCGCTGTCGGGTGAGGACATAGGGAGATGAATTTGGTCACGGAGAGAAACGTTTTTCTATGCCCATTTTAAAACTGTGTCTGACTGACAATAAAAAGATCTAGTAGAATGTTTCAGTCATTTCTCGTAAAAATCAAGTTATTAAATACGATATCATTTATGCGAAGTTATTCATGATTAATGCATTGTGCGATATTAGACGTCGGTATTTCTAGTGAGGATTTTATTCCAGTTCTTGGTCGATGATAATTGTGGAGCTGGGAAACAGAGGTTAGTTTTGTGAATCAGGTTGGACCTGTCATTGAAGCCGGGACACTGAAGCCCGAGGAGTGTTTTATATGAGTTGAGATGAGATGTGCGAATCAGGTTAGAGTCCTGTCATTGAAGCCGGGATATGATAGCCCGAGGAATATTTATAATGTTGGGAATGGAAAGAAATTCATAGAAATCTATAGCGGTATCAATTGGCGACGCGTATAATTAGTGTGGGCATCTTGAAGCATAATCTGTGCATTTTGTTGGTTAGAATATCGTATTTGTTTAATTATGTCGGCAGAGTTTAAAGGGAACATTTTGAGAAGTCAGTCAACTGTGAATAAACCAGGTGGTTCCTGTAACTGCCAAGCGAGCGAGGGGGGTGAGACACCTCAGTTATCTAACGGGACAGGCTTGGTATTGAGACTGTATTCTCGGCCAGGGAAACGTTAAAATGCTGGATTTAGTTAAAATTTCATAGCCGGTAATGATCTAAGTATTGTGAAGTACTGTAATTGGGGACGTAATGAACATTTGAAATCACGAACTTTGAGTATAAGGAACAGAGTAACCCAATTTCAGGGTTGTCCAAAATATAGAGCGATGGTCGTGATTGATCGGTTTGTCTGTGAGGGGTGTGCAAAATTCATAATGGTAATGACGAGATATGACATCGTAATTATATGGCGAGTTGTTTGGTTTGTACGTAGATTATTAGGATATCCAAGTGTTAATAACGGTTAGGATTAGATTAGATTTTAAAGTGTGATATCACGATACGAGATATATAGCTGGACATGAATGATGTAACAAATTCTTTTCCAGCCAGATAAACATCGCAATGTTGAATTCACATCACAGCTGCGTAGAAAGTTGTGAAGAAACCAGAGTCCGCGGAGATAAAATTTACTGTTCTTTAACATTTCGATAAATCATTTAAATTTATTAAATTATTAAATTCAGTGAAACCGCATTTTGAAATAACTTTAATCAAGCGAATAACTTGGAGATGCATTCTGGAAATTTTAATTTGTTGTCTGGGGAATATTAAAAATGAAGTAAAGATTAAAGGGACATATCCGAAGGAAATGGATTTTACTGCCACAAAGTTTGTGAGCATTGCTATTGTTGTAATTATTGAACTTTGATTGATTGAGCAGTGAATGTGCTGGGGATAGTAAAGTGGAAACTTTGGTCATCAACCGATGTAACTTAATTGTGTTTAGCCTTCAGCCTAGAAACTTGGATGGTCAGGGGGTCATCAACCTCAGTGACTTAGATTAGGGCCATATGCCATTGTAGCATCATTTCCTTGCGGTCATCATCCACAATGACTTTAAAGTAACTTAGAAGATTAGATGTCGGTCCATGACATAGACGCAGGTCACATCGATTCAATTAAGGGTCCATGCCGTAGAACCACTGTGTGGCACACACCGATTGGACGGCCTTAATTATAACCAGAGTCCAGAGTTCGTGTTACGAGGGCTGGACCATAACGAATCACTATGATGGTACATGTGATCTCACATGGAAGCCGAATTTAAGGATTTCCAGACTTTCCTTTCTTAAATGATTAATAATTGAGATAATGGTTTCTAGTAAGAATGCCCATCAGGCAGTTACGTTAAAGTCTCACACCAGTGTTCTGACCGTTATGTAAAAATGATTGTGGTGTCCAGTGGATACAGTTGACTTCTATGATACCAGTGACAGATTGCTTCAGAATTTCCTGAATAAAATAGGAATCTTTTAAACAGACCTTTCATTCCAGTAGATAGATTAGAATTAATGAACCCTACCTTTACCTCAGCAAGTGACGAAGAACCCGAAACGACCCAAGAGACAGATCTCATGAACTTTGCTGATAGGTAAGGAAGGTAGGTATCCCTCAATAAGGACCTAAAGGGTTCAATATATATATAGATATATATATATATATATATATTACATCCTTACTAACACCCCTAAATACCCTCATAACCATGTGCAGAGATCTGTACCCTTTATTTACAATCCCATTTATGTGATTACCCTAATGAGGATCTTTCTTTATATTAACACCTAGATACAGTGATCCCCCATACGGAACTTTCACCCCATCAACACAGTAATTAAAACTGAGAAGAATTTTCCTATTTGTGAAACTCACAACCTGACAACTCTTGATTTAACACACGTTGCATCTTGCACATTCAATGAATGCCAGTTTATTTTCTCTTTATTTTTAGGGCGTTGGATTGCCCTATTTTCCAGTTAATGAGTCTCAGAATTAATATGACATGCAGTTAATAAAACAGAAGGTATCTCCAGGGAAAATTTAAGCGAACTCGTTTGATTTTCACAAGGTGGGTGAGATAACGTAAAATTCTCCTTCTGTTAACTGGTTATATCAATCAGTTTTCAATCTCAAGGCAAATGGATATTCAGATCATCTCCTTCAGTTCTCGTTTCCAATTCTTTCCTGGGTCAGCTTATGAATCAGGACCTCCATCATATCCTTGCCTGTCTCTTCACCACTCTCCGCTCCTTCATGGCACAATAGCCCCGAAGAGCCTTGGCCTACCAAGCGACCGCTGCTCAGCCAGAAGACCTGCAGATTACGAGAAGCCGTGTGGTCAGCACAACAAATGCTCTCGGTCATTATTCTTGGCTTTCTAGACCGGATCACCACTCTTTCACTGCATCTCATATTTCTTCTCTATACTCTTCTGCATTTCAAACATCTACCTCGTTTCATGCCTTCTTTGTGGTAATTTTCCTAGCGGTTTCTACCCTTATCCCATTCTGTTGTTGTCGTCCATGTAGCCGCTGCGTTTGTTAATATCGGTATACAGGATGGTCGGAAAGAACGTGAACGCGGTATATGAGCGTTAGAGGGTTGGTCATACTGATAAATATTTTTTTTAAAATCGATATCTCACACCGTTGCCATTTTATCAGATGCTCAAATTAGCCAATCAGATCTCTTCGCGGGCGAATTCAAGTGGGCTTTGAAAGCCGGTGTTGCCAAGTCTGCACGTTGGTTTCAGCCCTTGTCACCGTAGCGTACTTACAGTTGCAAGAATCTGTCAGGCAAGTGTTCAAATCCCTCCCGTGGCGAATTTTCTTTCTTCGAAATTATTAATCAGTATGGCCAACTCTCTAACGTTCATATGCCCAGGTTCACGTTGTTTATGACTACCCTGTATTAAAGGTCGAATACTTTCTTTCCTTGGAACTTCTCGATTCCGCAGTATACCCCCCTTACACTCCCATACAAGCCTCCCCTCGCTTATCTCATCTCCTGTGATATGCAGTTAATGAGGTCAACTTACAAGTTATAGAGTAGGACGCGAATAAAAAATTCAAGGCGGAGATCAAAATATACCTCATTTGTACAAGTTAATCCCACTCTCAATAAACATCACATACGTAATGAAATTAAGCTAAACATATCAGTATTAACTGAACAACCTACGTGAGAATCATTTAATCCTATTTTTGATGAAGAGTGTCCAAATGAATATAGAGATCCTTTGAAAACTTCCTCTGATCTGACTCATGAACATATCGTCGTTGCCGGGACAAAACCTCCTATGTGATAATATTTTTGGAGGTATACTGGCCCGCAGCACATACATTATGAAGAGCGAGAATGCCTTGACAATATGCACACAATATTGCACCTTAGATGACAGAACCTTACCAGCCAAAGTTCTAAGCTAAAATATTTCACATAGGAGGTTTTGTCCCGGCAGCGACGATATCCTGCCTTGGTCGAGAATAAACAAAGACTCCTTTCTACGGTAGACGCAGCTGTGAGCTCGTATCCGGGAGATAGTGAGTTCGAACCCCACTATCGGCAGCCCTGAAGATGTTTTTCTGTGGTTTCCCATTTTCACACCAGGCAAATGCTGTAGCTGTACCGCTTCCTTACCATTCCTAGGCCTTCCTGGCCCACCGTCGCCAAAAGACCTAACTGTGTCGGTGCAACGTAAAGCGATTAGCAAAAAAAAAAAAAAAATGATCTCGAGTACAAATATTTTGCTTGAGAACAAATTTCTGAAGATCCAGCCTGCCATTTCGAAAGATATGGCAATATATGAATAAAGACTGGAGAGACTAGAAGACAAAGGAACCAAATCTTATATTTACTACCAGCAATCTGTACTTTACATCTATTTCTACCCAATTTAAATGTTTACGTTTGAGTACTGCGCCCTTTCACGCAGCTGAATTTCACAGTTACTATTATATCATATGATTCCATTTCCGCATATTTTGACGGAACTACACCATACGTCTACGGGTGTGTGAGTGAATGGCAGAGTGAATTCGAAAGGAAGTGCGTGAATACACGAATGCATGGGAGACCTGGTTGGTCCACCGACTGATTTAGATAATGAATGAGCAGTGAGAAATTATATGTGTGCTCTGAGTAGCTCAAACGGGATCGTTGGTCATGTTGACGGGTATGTGAAGGTTCTCAGATACGTCAGCCTGGTGTTAGCTTTACTGGCACGTAAAAGAACTCCCGCGAGACAAAATTACGGTGACTAGGCGTCTCCGAAAACCGTACATTAGTAAATGGGACATTATCGTTATTAAGCACCAATTAACTAGACCTTCCATATTTCTGTTGAAAGAATTGCGTTAAATTACTAATACTCATGTTATTATCTAACATTGACGAAACGGGGGTTGCCTGACCAAGGTGACGAAGCAGGAGTTATAAAGTCGAGAATTTGGAAACGAGCTTCCATTTCAGGAATGCCACATGGCCCTGAGGTTCACTCAGTCTACACCAGAACTGATTAACAGGTTAAGTGCTTAGGGCAATGTCGGCCGGGTATAGAGCTAACCACTATACATACCACACTTAGTACTGAGGATAAGGATAGTGGAAACACTTTCCTCTGCTTCAGAAGTCTTCATGACCTCTACGAAGATGGTTTTACGTTTGTAAACTTAGCAAATATAGCTCAGCTTCTTGGATATAAGGCTTCCACGAACTGATAAAGTCTATTTGCACCTTATGGACAGGTTTGCCGACGTTTCGAATACATTACAGTACGTTTTATTACGGCGGCTGATATACTCCTGCTCGATCCAAGGTAATCAGTCTCCCGAGCAGCTGAAATCAACCGCGAAGGCGATCACTAGAGCCGTAAGTTCAAGCATTTGGTTTTGCGAAAATAGGCAGGCTAATAAGCATTTAACATTCAGGAAATTGGCAGTCAAATAATTAAAATACGAATTTATAATGATTAAAATTGGCACTAAAATAATAATGATACTTTATCGTGAGCTACGTAACCCACACCTGCATCACATTTTAATACTTATACTTACATCCCCCTGTGGGTAGTGATGATAAAATAACGTCAACGGTACCCCCTGTCGGTTGTAAGAGGTGACGACTAAAATGGGGACCAGGGAGTGTGGTTGGCGACGACGGCGACGGTTCCTCCAGCTTAGTCTGACGTTGCTTCCACGTTATTACCTTCCGTGTCTGACCTCTCTTGGTCAACTCTTGTTCTTTTTCGACCCAGACGGTATTACATTTGCGAGCCAGAGGCAGACTTTCATTTTCGCGCTCTTCATGGCCCTTTCCTCTCTTTAGCCTATACCTTCATTTTTCGAAGTATCGGACCTCTTCCCTTTTCCTTTTGATTAGTGTACCAAGCTGTTCTTCGTCTTAAAACAATAATCACCACCAGCACTTAATTTTACGTAGCAAGGAAGTGAAGTAGCAACCCTCTCAACCATTTGGTTTGTGGAGATTTCAGTAGAGATTTGTGTAATATGAGAATATCGTTCATGTAAATGTGATTTTTATTTATTAAGTTAAAATGAATTGTTTTCTTTATTATTAATACAGTACATTGAAATTATATATTTTTTTCTTTCCACTGATTCATTTCAATACATTAATAACAGCAAAAATATCAGCTGCCTCTGTGGATCAGCGGTAGACTGTCGGCCTCCGGATCCCAAGATAGCGGGTTCAAACCCGGCAGAGGTAGTCGGATTTTTGAAGGGCGGAAAAAAGTCCATTCGACACCCCATGTCGTACGATGTCGACATGTAAAAGATCTCTGGTGACACATTTGGAGTTTACCCGACAAAATTCATTAAATCTCAGCCACAGACGCCCAAGAGAGTTTCGGTTTACTCGGTCTGCCATCTAGTGGGCCTAGAGTAAAACGGAACGTCGAAATTGACGAGCAGACAGCCAGATGGCGTCAAATTGAAATGTCTGCACACGGTAGCTGAGGCCATACGATTATTATTATTATCATTAGCAAAAATATCCACAACAACGTAAGGCATAAAAAAGCAATTAATCTAATAAAAAGGCTACGGAAGCTAAAATAGTCAAAATAATAACTCGTCCTACCGTTCCCAAAACGTATGGAAATATATTTGTCTCTTCGTGACTCTCCGATATACACACAACAAGATTTAAAAGGCATTTTGCCTAACTTCCGGGCTCTAGATCAATGTGGCTCGTCTTATATAGGATCTCCTTCCCCCAGCGAACTACAGTGACCACTTTCATATTTAACTTCAGCTGCCTCGGGATAATAAATTATTACCTCGGGCCGTGTAAGACTATATCAGTCGGCCAGATAAATAACACTGCAATGTTTTCAAAAAGTCGGCAAACCGAATGTAAGGGAGAAAATAAGACAACAATGACACTGCTCAACCCGGTAAACGAAGTTAATGGAGCTCAGTTTCTTTTCTGTTAACCAGAATAACGCAATCCATTTAAAAAGAACAGTCATATCCGACTGGAAGTCATAAGGGAATAATGCTTAACAAGTAATGCGGATCATAATTTAGCGGGCAACGAGAGGGAGTAGTAAGGGAACATCCATCTATTGCGACTACAGTGCAATGCAACCATTTAACTTTTTACCTCCAACAACAACAACAACAACAACAACAACAGTAACATTTTCAACATACAGCAGCTGTTACAAAACAACGAAAGATGTTCACCCAATTCCTCGGCAAATTGCCTTAACATCGGCACTTACACAAAATCGTCAATTTTGATACATGTTTTTATTCTTCATCGACGATTCGACTACGAATATGTGAACATTTTTTAACATTTCTTTTTTAAATCCACAGTAACAACATAAGAACTTCATAGCATTCCTCAACTTCAAGTTTTTATACATTATCTTAAAACTCTGCTCAACAAACGCACTAGAATTATTTGTGACCTGGATCCTAGGATGTTCTTTAAATTTTAATGTGTTTTTATGTCATATAACACATGTTTAAAGGCAGATTTCACTTTGATTGTGTTAATATCCTTTTTATTTATTTATTTATTTATTTATTTATTTATTTATTTATTTATTTATTTATTTATTTATTTACTTTGAACTGATTATGATTCTAAGGGAATCGAAACCGGTTTCCATTTAATAAATATTATATAATTATTATATTATATTAAGCCAACTCCTCTCAACAAAATCAATTACTTTGCCGGTATTGCTCCTTGTGATGTCAGGATAGAGGTTGCTGCTAATAACAAAAGGCTTAAAACAAATCTAATGCCTTCACATCCACTCTGCCCAACGGAGACTGAAGTCGAGGAAAGCCTTTTTAACATCTTCAGAACACCTGGAAGGATCATCGGACAAAGTCAGGATTACTAAATGGAAATATAAGACTCCTGGCCTCTTGAAATGGATGGAACCACGGGAAGTGTTGCCTCCCGGTCACACCAAGGACTGGTTGACTTGGAGGTCCTTAAAGCGACTTAGATCTCGAGTGGGTAGAACCAGAGCGAATCTACAAAAGTGGAACTTACACATCGATACGGCCTTTTGTGACGGTGGTGAACTTCAGACAACCAAACACCTGCTATGCTGCCCCCTGTGTCCATCAAAGTGCACAATGGAAGACTTGGTGCTGGCCAATCCAAATGCCCTTGAAGTGGTCAAATTTTGGGCCGAATCAGTGTGACATCTACATGACATATATTGTTGAAGACCTTTTATTTGTATATATCTGTGTATATAGTTTGTTTCTTTTAAATGTAGTATTATTCTATTGTACTTCTGATTCGAATAAAGAAAGATATAAAGTGTTGAATAGTGGAACATCCCTCGATTGATTCCTATTATATAAGTAATGGGGATGACAGAGACTTATCGCACAAAAGATGTCTCGAAAGCACCATTGTGGGTCGGCATACTTGTGAAAGGGCACGTCTTCATGGTGCTTCTTTTGTTCAGCGTATTCCAAATGCATGAGTCTCCACTCGAGCAGTAATGAAAATTCCTAAACTGCAGTCTGTCTCTGATTTTGATCGATAACACAGCATGCAGCCGGAAATCACTTCCGTCTGCAGAGTCTACAGCAATAGAACAGAAAGGAAGGAAAAAAGAGATGTCTGAATATTATACATGTTAACAAAGTATGTAGGCTACTTTCATTTACTACTGACAGGCAACTGATAAATACACCAGCTGAGTTGAAGGCGACCACATGGTGACCTACGGATATATCACCGAAATTGCCACTGAAAAAACTGAAAAATGACGCACACTATTTCTTCACGAAAAAAAGGAAGGATGGGAATGTTTCCACTTTTCCTTACAATAATACGTAAGTGGGAATGATAATTTCGTAATTTAATTATCTGTTATCAAAAGTCATGGAATCAACAAAACTGGTTTAGGTTATGTGGATGAATTTCATGTTTATTTCGGTATTAAATAGAAGATCGAAATCAAGAGTAACATTTGGTGACCCTTATTATTATTATTATTATTATTATTATTATTATTATTATTATTATTATTATTATTATTATTATTATTATTATTATTATTATTATTATTGTGCTTTTACGGCCGCATTGGTCCACTAAAATCAATTTCTGTCCGGTCTTCTATGATGTTTTATATTTTTTTTTTATTTTTCTGTTCTTCCAGTATTTCTTCATTCTATCCGATCTTCGTTGTCGTTCTTCTTCTGAAATTATCCTTTTAGTTATTTCTCTTTTATTTTATTTTGGTAGGAATCAAATTTTACTATTCAATTTATTTACTTTGTTTGATTTAGTGTTTAAATCCTTCGGTGTTATGTCTAATTCTTTCATGTCTTCTTTTATTTCTTTTATCCAGACAGGTTGTTGTTTTTGTTTACAAAGCTTTTCCAAATTTCTGCGTATTAACCTGTCTTGAGGTGTTCTCAACAGATGACTAAAGAATGATATTCTCTTCTTTGTTATGAAATCCGATATGGGTTCTATTTTCTAATATACTCTCCTTCTTTTTGGTACTTCCTATTAATGCATGTCCTTACTATTCTTCTGTATGTTTCTAAAATTTTGTCTATGTCATTATTTTGCTTTAGTTTAAATAATGTTTCTAATAAATAATAATGTTATTTGCTTTACGTCCCACTAACTACTTTTACGGTCTTCGGAGACGCCGAGGTGCCGGAATTTAGTCCCGCGGGAGTTCTTTTACGTGCCAGGAAATCTACCGACACGAGGCTGTCGTATTTGAGCACCTTAAAATACCACCGGACTGAGCCAGGATCGAACCTGCCAAGTTGGGGTTAGAAGGCCAGCGCCTTAACCGTCTGAGCCACTCAGCCCGGCAAATAATGTTTCACTTCCATAAGTTATTTTAGGTTGGACTAGAGTCTTGTAATGTTTCACTTTTGTATTTATTGACAAACACATCTTGTTTTATGTATTTCTGGTTACTTTTTGGGCTCAGGATAATTTATTCGTTCTCTCTGTCCAAGAAATGTTTTCATTTAAATTGTATTGCCATTATTTTAGTTTTTTTTTACATGAAATTGTTAATCCTATTTTTCCAACAATAGTTTGGAGACTTGTGATTTGATTCTGAGCTTCATTCAGGTTATTAGCTAGTAGCGCCAGATCATCTGCAAATCCTAGGAAATTTAGGTTAATTTCATCCTTAGTGTACCCAATTTTTATATTTTTTTGTTTTCTTTATACCATTCTCTCATCAAGTATTCCAGAGTACACTTAAACAAAAGTGGTGATAGTACATCACCTTGTCTTAGTCTTGTTTTGATTGTGAATGCTTCGAACAATTCTCCTATAAACTTCACCTGTGATGTAGTGTTTCTTAACGTTAAGCTTGTCATTTTAACTAATTTAGGATGTAATACAAAATTTCGTAATATTTTAAATACTGAAGGTCGGTGAATGCAACCATAAGCTTTCCGAAAGTCTACGAAAGTGATAATTATTTTTTTAATTACCTGTGGCTATGTCCAGCCTGTTGTAGGCAGCACTGGTAAGGCAAACTCCGCGACGAGGGTGAGAGACATCTCCCGTGTTATTGTAGTGGAGGATAGCGTTGTGTGGTGTGCAATGCAAGTGGCAGGGATGTAAGGGGACATCGCAAACACCTATTCGCGGGCCAATTGATTTAACCATTTAAGGTTACAATCTCCGATTCGGCCGGGAATAGAACACGAGGCCTCTGAACAGTACCGAAGAGCACTACGCTGACTATTCAGCCAAGCAGCCGAACATTACTAAAGCATAAAAAATATATATGTACATACCCACGATGATTTCCCAGCACATACAACTTCCCTCTGTGACATTGCGCTTCAACGTCTCGTCCCTTGTTACCTTTTCAGATCCAGGCCTGGCACCAAAGAATGTCGAGTACTATGTCTGCGAAGTCTGATGTTGATGATTTAACTTAACGGCCCCTAATGGTACGAAATGTAATAACTATTTAAAAGTCCAAAATTCATCCACTGACTAGAATTCAAAACGTGATGAAGACCTTACTAAATTCAGACCCGGTACCTCCAGTCATTTATGGCCTCCCAAAACTACACAAGAATGACGTCCAACTCAGACCAATCGTGAGTGCCATTGGTTCTGCGACTCATGAGTTAGCCCGCTATATTTCATCGCTGTTACAGCCAGAAACAGGGAAGATAGAACATCACGTTAAAGATTCGAAACACTTCTCGCAGAAGTTATGTGAGTTACGGGTGGACGAAGGTGACATCCTGGTACGCTTTGATGTTACGTCACTTTTTACTAATATACCAGTAGAAGAAACGCTTGCTTACGTCAGACAAAACCTGTCTGAGGACTTGAACAATCTGGCAGCAGTTTGTTTAAAATATACTTACTTCTACTACAAAGGGGATTATTACGAACAGACAGAAGGAGCAGCAATGGGTTCACCTCTGTCACCAGTGGCTGCTGATATTCTTATGGAACACTTTGAGTCTGCTGCATTAACTACAGCGCCATTGAAACCTAAGTGCTTCTATCGTTACGTGGATGACACATTTTCGGTCTGGCCACATGGAAGGGAAACATTAAGTGAATTTTTGGACCACCTACATTCCATTTATAGTAAGATCAAGTTCACGATGGAAGTAGAAAATGAAGGTAAATTATCTTTCCTTGATGTGTTAGTATACAAGAAGAATGATGGTACACTAGGCCATGCAAGTTATAAGAAACCTACACATTCTGAAAGATACCTTCATAAGTCCTTAAATCACCACCCCTGCCAAAAAGCAGCCCTCCTTCGAACGTTATTTACTAGGGTGAATAACGTTGCAGACGCTCATAACCGCTCAAGAGCACTAAGAGAACTGACAATATCCATGAAGAAAAACGGCTATACGTCAGGAGACATAGCACGAGCTGTGAAGATCAAGGAGCCGAACAGGGATAGTACCAACCAGGACTACTGTAAAAAGAAGAAAGTATTCCTTCCTTAAGTGGCAGGTATAACTGACAGAATAGGCCGCATTCTTAGGAAGTACAATATAATTCTAGTTTTCACCAGAGACCGGAAGCTCAAATCAGTGTTTAGACCATTTAAAGAAAAACCACATCTTGAAACACTGGGCGTGTATGAAGTTCCATGTGGTTGTTCATATATTGGCATGACGAAAAGGCATGTCAGTACCAGGGTGAAAGAACACGTTAGATCGGTAAAGAATGTTGCTCTTTCATCCTCCACGGAGAATGTCATAAGCTAGTCTGCCATAGCAGAACATTTCTACATTACAGACCATGACATCCTCTTTGACCAGGCGAAGGTCAACGCGCCTGTAAAATATTTCTATGCTCGACTGGAAAGAGAAGCCATAGAGATATAGCTGCGCCCAAATGACATCAACAAGGGAAAACGGCTTCAAGTTATCAAATACATGGAGACATGTACTGCAGAAATACATGCATACCAGCAGGACGTACTCACGAAACTGTCGACGGAGGGCGGTGAATCACAGCACGACGATCCTACGGTCCAATTAGTGGGGTAGGTCACTGATAGTAGGTCATGACTTCCACGTTCCTTTGAATTTCTTTGCTCACTGTCGGAAGCAGACCTTAACATGCCCCGATGAAGACCAATGCCATTTGGCTGAAAGTTCGGCTTCATTAAATAAATATTATAGTGGCTTTAATCCAGTGTTCATTTATTTATTTACGTTAATACAATGAGTCACGAAAACCTACGTTCATAACTGATTATTAAGTTATTTATGTATTATTACCAAATTCCTAATGTGGGTATAATTATTATACAGAGTAGTATTAAACATTGTTTTCTAGTAACTAAGAAAGCGTAGTATTACTTCATGTAATCATTAACCTTGGTAATCATTAACCTTGGCATATTGTAAAAGAAAATCACAGGAAATAAAAATAAATACCGTAAATAAATAAATAAACTTACCAACACCCGAAGGCACGCTCACTGCTATGTGACCCGAACCATTTAGCCAACTTGTGCGTTTGTTTGTTTTCGTTTGTTTTTTAGACCCTAGAATCAACTATTACAGATCCACTGCTTTGAATGTTTTACTGTGCGTATTTTGAATATTATACAGTATGTGATCAGGGAGACATATCCTACTGTGTGCCTTTTCTTCTTAAACGTTTTAATCAATTCATACGTCAGTGCAGTCTACGAACTACAGGATATAAACAAAATAAAAAAGTCACAGGGAATTACGCTTAATGTGTTTCGCCATCAGTGAAATTGAGCCCACCACGGTAACTGACATAAGAAGGATAATGATCCAGCTCAAAAACGCATTATGTAGCACGTTTGTTTGAATAGTCAGTTCAATAAGACAAATAATAGAAATGTAGGTGATGCATTACTTTCGAGATGTATCGTACAGGATGACTGAAAATATAATTCCCAATTATTTGAATAATACCAAGAATTCCAGCTAAACCTGACGGTTCTCAGACGCATTTCCAATTCTATTTTCCTAAAAGTATTATTTCTGACAAGCGGAGGTTCCGAATGGTCTCACTACCGAGTGTACTCTTTTCTCAGACTCTGTTTTCTACGCTACATTTCCGAAAACCAACATTCTTGGTTGCAGAAATCTAACATATAGAAACAAAAACTGTCCTCATACTTGTAGAAAAAGGAAGTCTATCTGACCTATACTACTGTGTTAGTTAGTGTTATTACCTACCACCCTCGGGGGCCCAAGTTCGAATCCTGGTACGGCCAGACATTTAAGAATGGTAAGAGGGCTGGTATGTGGTTGAAATGGCACTCATTGGGGGTGTACCTGAAAAGAGCTTCATCGCGTCGGGATGAGGACACGAGTTTAGTTTATTTTAGTTATACTGTTTCCCAAGTAGCTGTTGATAAAGAACACTGGAGTATATATTCCTCTCTACAAGAACTGCGCGAGGAGCAGGGAGACATGGAAACCATGGGGCGGACTGCGCAGACACCATTCGGAACATCATACTTCAATATTCTGCACACGATATAAGGCAAAAGGTCGCTGCTTGAAAGCTGCATCACTTTACTCTATAAATTAGAAATTACTTGAAAGGCTAAACAAGTTTGTTCTTTGATTTGTCAAGTATTATTTCATTTATTACATAATGGTTTTCTGAAACAGCGAATTCTATTTTTCTTAAACATATTCCTTCGTAATTTTGCAAATAAGTCCTTCGGAATTGGGTGTTCGAAAAAGATACAATATATAGAATTTTTCTTTTTCGGAAATAGGACCATTAGGAATGTCATATTTGGAAAAAGGTCCAGGAACGAAATTTAGCAAGTAGGACGACAACGGTCGCCACTGACAGCTTCCTCTACGGCTGGTAGAGTGTCAACTTGCAGTGGTAATATGAAAGGCGGAAATATTCCATTCGAAACTAAATTCCATACGAAGTTAGCATCTATAAGATCACCGGTGACATACATAAGTTATGTTGCTAAGTAAATTTATCCAACTATGTATATGAATGGACGCGCTTTCGTTTGACAGGTTGAGTTACTGCATAAGTGCAAATCTACTGTAAATTACAGAATAGTTCATTGCAAACGAAAAAGATCGTTTCATTTTCACATTTTCCACAGCAATACTATTCGCACGGGTGTCGAGACAATCCCGTTCTTTTTACTCATGTGCACTGCAATGTTGTGCCCTATAAATTTGTCTATATTTTGGAAGATCCACTAATGAAATCAAACAGGTTATTCCCTGTCCAGTTTAATCCATGCTTCCGTGTTCTTGTAGAGACAGAATTATGATCTCTTATGCGTCAAGACAGGTTTCACTCGTATTTGAATTCTTTGTAAGGTTCAAGTAACCCCTTTAATACCCAGGCTCACGGCAAAATTTATAAACATTAATTTAATTAACAGTGCTTCCTAGAATGTCAACTTGCTCTCCTCTGTTCAGTCCACATTATTCTTCCTTCGTAGCGTAAAAGTTAGCGCTATGAGCTGCCATCCTCGGAGTTCCTGGTTCGATTCCCGCTACTGCCAAAGATTAAAAAATGGCAGGAGGGCTATTATGTGGCTAAAATGGCACATACAGCTCACCCCCACTGAAAGAGTTGCACCACCTCGTGATGAGGACACGAATTTACTTAGTCAACATTCAAACTCTTCCTTTCTTATTCTTTAATGTGGCATATTTGTAACAATGAGAAATAAATAGCTCACGAAGAAATCATTCCCAACAAAATCCACTCAGAAATGAGAAACATTTACCACACTGTTGAAAAATTACCCTTAATGGAATTAATGCATTTTTACATCAAATGTATCGAAATACACTGGCGGAACAAAATATCCGAACACCAAGAAGGGGTTGTGCTAGACACAGACATTGTGGTGGTAGATTAACGAACGTTGGTAGGCGTGTTTATACATCTGAGAGATGACGTTGAATCAAATGTCCCGACAATCGCATTAGCGTGGCCTTAGTAGCGGCCACATGACGTTGTACATCAGGTTTGCTTTATATGCGGGCTGTACTGTGCGAGAGCGTTAGTTACCTGTGACATTCGAAGGAGTGACTGAGTGGGCCAAGAATGCCTTTACGACTAAGAGGCCAGCATCAACAGCTCACTGCTGTTGAACGCTGATGATGATGATGATGCTTGTTGTTTAAGTGGAATCTAGGTCATCGGCCACTAATGGTACAAAATGTAATGACAATTTAAAAGTTCAAAATCATCCACTGACCAGAATGAATAAATACATGTGATGAAGAATGAATGGAGACATATAAATTTAAAACAATCAGTGGATCCGACCCAGAAACTTTCACAAACAATAGTATTACTGACCAAGGGACTGCTTCTAGAGCACAATCCTGAATCGAGGATGCTTGTTGTCTAAAGGGGGTCCAAAATCCAGGTCAACGGCCCCTCATAATGGTACTTATCGCTAGTAAAGTAGAACCATAGTATTTGTCATGTTGCGGTACTAATCAAAAGTAGCGTAGACTCACGGTGTTCCACGAATTATGGTATTACTCACAAGTATTGTACGTCGCACAGATAACGTAGATGGTGTTTCTCACATAATGGCGCCACTCATAGGCAACGCAAACCCATGGTGTTCCTCACTTAGGTGTAGTAATCACGGGTGCCGGTATTCTCGCGGTGTTTCTCATACACTGGGTACTTATCCCAGGCAACACCCAGACCCGCCGTGTTTCTCACGATGGTACTAATCACGGGTACTGGAAACCCACAGTGAACCACTCTCTGCTGCTACTAATCACAAACCTACTGTGTACCTAACATAGTGGTACAAATCCCAAGTACAGGCGACCCATGGTGTTCCCGCGTAATGGTATTAGTCACAAGTAGTTTCAGGGTTCTAATACAATCATCCCTTGGTCGCCCCTTTTAGTCGCCTATTACGACAGGCAGGGGATACCGTGGGTGTATTCTTCGTCTGCGTCCCCCACCCACAGGGGGTAGGCAGAGAGACCAAAGAAGAAAAAAGAAGGGATCCGTCACTTCGAAAAATGAAGTAACGGACGAAGAAAGGCAAGGAGCACGAAGGGCGTGAAAATGAAAGACTCCCTAGGCCTCGAATGCTCTAATACCATCGGGGTGGGAAAAGAACAAGAGTTGAACAAGGGAGATCGGTCAGGATAGATGAAAGTGAGGAGCATTAGTAAGTGGAAGCAATGCCAGGACTCAGGTAAGGGCCCCGTGGTCGCAAAACCACGCTCCCAAGTTGAGAGCGTCTGGGGCCCCTTTTAGTCGCTTCTTACGACATGCAGGGGATACCGTGGGTGTATTCTTCATCTGCGTCCCCCACCCACAGGGGGTAGACAGAGAGAAAAAGGAAGAAAAGAGAAGGGATCCATCACTTCGAAAAATGAAGTAAGGGGCGGTTGGAGGAAGCCGTATAATAGACCTACGTGAAGGTGAATTTTCCTTACTGCAGAACGGATTGGCAGGAAGGTCTCCACTGTGCATGCGTACTGGCAGCAATGATCACGAGAAGGTATACTCGCAAGAAGATAGGACTCCGGACGTCCCCGTGGCACCACCGAGGAGGAGGATCGCCGTATTCGGCGTATGGCTGTGACGCAGCAGACTGCGTTTGCAGCAGCAATTCGAGCGGCAGCTGGCACCAATTTGACGCAGCGAACTGTTTGAAATCGGTTTCCTGAAGGACAGCTCCTAGCCAGACGCCTTGCGGCGTGCATCCCACTTACCCCAAACCACCGCCGTCTGCGGTGGTAATAATTTCGTGTGGCTATTTCTAGCCGAGTGCAGCCCTTGTAAGGCAGACCCTCTGATGAGGGTGGGCGGCATCCACCATGTGTAAGTAACTGCGTGTTATTGTGGTGGAGGATAGTGTTATGTGTGGTGTGTGAGTTGCAGAGATGTTGGTGACAGCACAAACACCCAGCCCCCGGGCCAATGGAATTAACCAATGAAGGTTAAAAATCCTCGACCCGGCCGGAAATCGAACCCAGTACCCTTTGAACCATTCAGCCATAAAGCCGGACATCTACCTCAATATAGGAATGGGATAAATGCAAAACCCCAAAACATGAAAATATCAAGGTAAACATGGTGAAAGACCTTAGTAAGTTAAACGTGAAGAAAAAAAAAAAACGGAAACTAAGAACGTTCGAAGTTCTATGTAACTGTGTATATCGTGGTCACAAAAGTATAATTTAAACCACAGAAACGTGTTCTTTCATTTCAGAAATCCGACACGTACTGGCCGGCATTCCAAACACGGTCCCTTTGGTGAAGAAACAATGACAATACCCCTCGGCTACCGCATCCCTAGCGAATAAAGACACTCCAGCATTGGGTCAGTCCAGTCCGGATCTGCCTCTGGTAGGGACTGGAGTGCACTGTATCATCTGGTATGGGCTACAGCAAATCTGGTGGTGATTTCTTAAAGAAGACTATAGCCGCTCCAAGAAAATAGCGCATGATTATGTTCGCATTTAATATTTTAACCGACTTAATTTTCACATGCACGCATATAAATTGCTATAAAATGAAAACCGCTGAAATTATCGTAACGCAATTGCCTGCGGAAGAAGGTGCGGTTCCTACAAGAGCGCTGAGGTTCTAAACTCGCCGCTGGAGGGACTTGGATGCACACCACGTGACGACAGAGCGAACACGTGTACGCATAGATCATTCACTGCACCGAGTCGTGCTGACAACAGTGAAATGGAGAGAAGAAGAGCAATGGGGTGTGGAGCGTTTCCTGACAGCAGAAGGAGTGAGGGGAACGAAAATTCATCGAAGAACGGCACAAGTGTACGGAGAGCCCTGCATGTCCGTTGCAAGGGTCAAGGCATGGCCCAAGCGATTCACGAAAGGACACATGTCGGTGGCCGATGAAGCAAGGTCTGGAATGCCACACCACATTATAGATGCCATTGTTCAGCAGGTGGATGCCCTCATGATTGTAAGACGGGCGAGTTACGGTAGCAGCCATTGCCGCAGAGATCGGAATGAGCGTCGGAAGTTTTCACGCGATCATTAAGGATAGATTGAAATTTCGCTAAAAGTGCGTCCTATGGGTACCTCAGACTATTCAACCAGCAAAGGAAGCATGTCAAATGGGCCTCTCTCTTGTAACATCTGCTGCACTGTGCCGAAGAAGGCAATGAGTCTCTATCACGAGTGGTCGCTGGAGACGAGACATGGTGTCATCACTTCGAACACGAGTCAATACGGCAAAGTCTCCAGCGGAAGCATGCAGGGTCGCCGCCACCCAAAAATACAATGCAAGTTTAACTAGACTCTGAGAGGCAAACGATTTACCTTGGACTCCGACGTCAAGCAGTACATTCGGAACTGGTTCACAACGCACCCCAGGGTATTTTACGACACGGCTATTCACCGCCTTTTCTCGCAGCGGGACAAGTGCCTCAACTTTTGAAATAACGGCAGGGATTTTCATTTTATAGTCCCCGGCTCGTTTCTTTTTGAATGGCCCTTATACATATTCGTTATAGACCGTTATGCCTTTCAGCGTTCAGTCTGCAAGCCACTGAGACATAATCCTCTATTCGTAACTAGCTTGGTGGCCTCTTTTAATTCTATACCTCCTATCTTTAGATCAGTCCAACCAACGTGTCTTGGTCTCCCTCTTCTTCTCTTGCCCTCTATGACTGAGTCGATTATTTCCTTAGGTAACCTATACTCCTCCATTCACCTCACAAGACCCCACCACCGAAGCCGGTTTATGCCTACAGCTTCACCAACAGAGTTCATTCCTAACTTTGTTTTTATCTCCTCATTCCGAGTGCCCTCCTGTCATTGTTCCCACCTGTTTGTGCGGCAGGCCATGGTCCTTCGGCACTGTTGAGCCATGGGGTTGGGTTTGTTTTTTATCTTGATTTTAATTACTTTAATTATGATTATCTAAATATCATTCAACTCCCATTTAGATACAAACTCTACTGGTTAAGAAAGCTAAGCGGTCCAAGAGGCTAAAGACAAGAAATTTAAGAAATATCGAGAGGGATTTTCCCAGAAGGTATTCCGAACAAAAAAGAACGAATATGTCCTCATCGTACTGTTAATACCCTCGGATCCGCTTATTATTCTCTTTAGAAAAAGCTTAAGGAGAGCGCCACGAGGAGATACTCTACATGCTTCCGGCACCAGATTCTCGTTCTGCGATAGTGGACACCAAAAATGCGAACGATGATGAAGAGTCCCGTTGAAAGCATTTAGCAATCAATCAGTCAACCAACCAACCAACCAATCAATCAATCAATCAATCAATCAATCAATCAATCAATCAATCAATCAATCAATCAATCAATCAATCAATCCTTTTTTACAAATGGATTTATGTCGCACTTACACAGGTAAGTCTTATGGCAACGGTGGGATTGGAAAGACGTAGGAGTGGGAAGTAAGCGACCGTGGCCTTAGTTAAGGTACAGCCCCGACATTTGCCTGGTGTGCAAATGGGAAAACCACGGAAAACCATCTTCAGGGCTGCCGACAGTGGGGTTCGCAGGCTGATAGCTACGTGACCCGAACCTCGTGCCACTTATTCGGTAATCAGTCAGGCAATCACAAATGATCCTCATCCACGTGGCAGATTCCGTATAATTTGTTTATCCTGGCGAATTTCCACAGCCTGCTTCCAGTCATGCGACCGAGTCAGGAATGGAATGATGACTACCCCATCTAGCAGCGAGGACAGGAATTGTGCCAACTCCCGAAGTCTGTCGCATTCCCATAAGGCAATGATTAATGACTGACAAATGAAATGATATTGGATAGTGTTGCTGGAATGAAAGATGACAGGAAAAACCGGAGTATCCGGAGAAAAATCTGTCCCTCCTCCGCTCTGTCCAGCACAAATGTCGCATGGAGTGACCTGGATTTGAACCACGGAACCCAGCGGTGGGAAGTCAGCGCGCTGTCGCCTGAGCCACGAAGGCTCCTTATTTACCTAGTCCTCTGCTGTAATTCGAAATCGTCCTATTCTTTGTTACAATCGTTCTGTTTATCAAGAAAATGACACTTAGACAAGATATATATTGCCGGATTCGACCCCGGTGTGTGCCGGCGGGATAGAAAGAAGTCTGAAAAGGAAGATGGAATAAAATGGAATCCATACCGAAACAATATTAGATTCGGCTGAGACCTCGTTTTCACTAGCTACGTCACAACAGCAGCACAGTCTCTATTCGTTATGATAGATCCCAGATTGTACCTTTAATCAAGGCGTGTTTAAAATTAATAAAAGCTCGAAATGTCTTCAACGACATCTTTAATATAGAGTTAATTAAGACTAAAACTAACCACAATAAAAGAACTCCTAATTGAAATAAGCGGAAGGTTTTTATTACCCTTCTCTTTCACGCCTTCCCTCTCTCTCCTTATTTCCTTGTGTGAAACTTCATTAAAAAGGCTTAGTGGTAAAAAAGAGAGAATCGTCTACAGAGGATAAAGAACGATATTTAGTTTACAGCATCAACAAGCTGGAACTGAAAATAGCATCGAGAAAGAACGTGAATTGTTTGAAAAATCTTTTAATTTCATGTATCGAAGTTTCTATTGAATAAAGGTGAGGTTTACCAGCCAGTCACTGCGGGCCAGACCAAAGTTTCTCCCTTCTTCTGGCACCCTACAAGTAATTAAGAAGGCGAGAAAACTTTTCTAATTGGAAACTGGACTGCGTGGCTGAGGGGAGACAAGACGGAGACAGAAGAGATCTAGTTAAAACAATACACCAATCACACTTCGTGTTCTTGAGAGTCTCTTCGCGTCATACAGTCGACTGGATTTATCTGTGTTCACAGCCGTCTTAAATAACACAGCGAACTAACTCTCCAGGCCCCAACGATAGGTACTACACGACGGTTCAACGCAACTGACATGACATGACATGCCACGGCAAATCACACTTTTAACACTTCCGAACTAGAACGTTGGATTTTTAAATTACGGACATTTTAAAACAGATGTTGAACAGCTTCAAAATCAGGATTATTTAAAAGATTATGTATCATTTTCCTAACTATAATAACAATCACATACAGGACATGCAGAGAAACAGTGTCATGACGTTGAAATATTGAAGATCTAGTAGTGGGAAGAAAACGGCCATAGCCCTAAGTTACAGCCGCAAGATTTGCCTGGTGTGAAAATGGAAAACCACGGAATGCAAACTATTTTCAGTGTTGCCAGCTCTGTCTATGTTTCAATTGAACAACCCTTACATTAACTGCATGTTATCTCCTGGGTTGAGTAATTTAGTCAGTAGAGCGTTGAACTTCTGAGATCGAGATGGTGGGGTCAATCTCAGCTCAGGCAGATGGAATTTGAAGGTGCTCAAATACACCAGTCTCGTATCGGTCGAGTTATAATAGTAATCTTATTGGTTTTACATCCTTACAACTATTTTTTCCGGTTTTCAGAGACGCCGAGGTGCCGGAATCTTACCCTCAGGAATTAATTTATGTGCCAGTAAATCTACCGACACGGAGCTGACGTATTTGAACACCTTCAAATACCACCGGACTGAGGGAGGATCAAACCTGTCAATTTGGGCTCAGAAAGCCGGTGCGTTAACCGTCTGAGCCATTCAGCCCGGCGCGGCTCCGGTAGATTTAATGGCAAGTAAAAACTCCTGCGTTCAATAAACTAGCACGTCGGCGTCTCCAAAGGCCGTAACAGTAGTTCGTGGGACGTAAAGACAATAACATGATTCTCTCTGAGTGGTGACGGTAGAATAATACCCACGGCATTTAAAAGGCGATTAAAAGGGGCCTCAGAAGCTCTTAAGGGAGGAGCGTGGGTTAGCGACCTCGGTGCCCTTCCACTTGTTCCAGGTCCCTCACTTTCGCCTTTCCTATCCGACACCCCTTCCTCAACTCTTTTACTTTTGAGACTCCGACGGTATTAGGTTGTGAGGCCTAGGAAGAATATCATTTTTACGCCATCCGTGGTCGTTGTCATTCTTTTGCCGACACTTTAATTTTCGAAGTGTCGGGTCTCTTCCTTTTCTCCTCTGATTAGTGTTAATAGAGGAATTCTGCCAAGTTGTGCTTCCTCGTAAACCAATAACCATCATATCTCTCTCTCTCTCCGAATCACACTTACAAATGTTGCCACTGATGCTTTCACCGCCCGTACTTATAGACATGATACTGTATAGACTTTCGGGCTTATGCCGTGACAAGAAAATAGGGTGAAATTTTTACGTTTCGCAGAGAACTGTGCTCTGCGTCATCGGAAGAAAATCTCGACTGTCCCCGAGAAAGGCCTCTTAAACAAGGACTTTTTGAAATTAGGCGTTATAATAGAAGTGGAACTTGTACGTTCATTCGTCACCAGATAGCTCCCCGGACGTGGCACAACACTGGCGTTCGAAGCGGCAGCTGACCGAAACATCAGAATCAGTCCACGGCCGACTTGATGCGTTGCTCTAGCTAAGGAGCGCAGCGAGGGATCCAGTCGGCCGTGATTAGTCTAAGAGGGTCACATAACATGTGTTCGTAACATATGACATTGACAGGTGTATGACATTGACACAAACCTGGAATGAAACACCTGACGATGATTTTCTTCTGATGACGCAGAGCGCAGTTCCCTGCGAAACGTAAAGAATTTCACCTTATTTTCTTGACACAGCATAACCCAAAGCCTATACAGTATCATGTCTATACCTACGTATGATTAACGAAAGCTATATTTTAATATCATTTACAGCAAATTAATAATTATTTCAAATACTTCTCGAGTTTCTTGGTTAGGAGTTTGCAAGTCATTTGCAGACATTTATCTTAAATCATTCTACTTTTCTTTTTGTGATAATTAACAAAACAGCGCAACTCTTAGGATCTTTTTCGGACTGTACTACTGGGTACAAAGTCTCTAGACGGTAAATTAACAATTACTAGAGAAACGCCCCCAAGGAAAGAAGTTCCTTAGTCGGAGATACTTGCACAAAAATTAATTCCAAGAAGACTGACAGGTAATTTAACAGTCTCTGCAAAGTCAAAGGAATGTTCTCATAAATTCTTGAGGGAGAAAAGAGGGTTGACGTTAAAATAAGACGAAACTATGCCACGGCTAAGTACGAAGGAGAGCTGTTACATTGTGAGCATGATTTATGTTGAATATGAAATGTAAGGGTATCGCGGAATCGTAAGTACGGTATGTTTTCATGATGGACGGGAAACACGTTGTAAACTCACAAGTGGAATCTGTATTGTGGAAGATTCTAATTTTGTCCAGCAATCCAGGATTCCCCAATTGGCTTTGGTTTTACGGAATTTAGGCATTTCAATTTTCAAACACCGGTAATTGTAACCTGCCATATAAACTAGTATTGTTAGGGGCGAGTAGCTGTGAGCTTACATTCGGGAGATACTGAGTTCGAACCCAACTGTCGGCAGCCGTGAAGCTGGTTTTCCATGGTTTTACATTTTCACACCAGGCAAATGATGTGGCTGTACCCTAATTAAGATCACGGCTACTTCCTTCCCAATCCTACACCTATCCTATCACGTCATCAATGCGACGTAAAGCAAATTGTAAAAATTAAAAAAAAAATTAAAACCTTGCGTTCAGAGAAGTGTTATCTTACAATAGTGATCGAAGTACTGGCTCAGTAATATAAGTTTCAGGGTTCGAATGGCAACTGAAACTTCTGTTTGCTAGAGGTTTAACGTCCCACTAAATCATCGAAGGTCTTCACCGATGCAAGGACAGGAAAGGGCTGGGCTGAGGAAGATAGTGGCCGTGGCCTTAAAGTAGGGTTGCCGACGGTGTGATTCAAACCCACAGTCTCCACAATGGAAGCTCACAGCAACGCCACCCGAACCGCGAGACAAACTCACTCGCTCGAACCTACCTACTTTCCTTCCTTCTTTCCTTCCATTCTCGTGCAGTTTCCTTATTCATTTTCTGTTTCTTTTATGTCACACTTTTTTTCCTTTTTGGCCGCTTGTGGTTTTAACGCCCCACTAACACCTGGTAACCATGGCAAATCATAATAAAAGCTAGAGAATTCTTCTTCTTCTTTCTTTTTTCCCTCGCAGGCGTCGGGTATGGAATTGAATATTCCAGCATATTTGCGCTTTACTGACTACCAAAAGGCCTTCGATACCGTCAAATGATACAAAGCGAAAAGTGTCACCCCGAAACAACATCATTCGGAAACTCTCAGGCAGTAAATGGGGAGCCCATCCTCAAATCATCAAGTCATGACACACGGTGTCTCCGCAGAGGAGTATGCATGTCCTGTATGGCGTAGATCCACAAATGCAAACTAAGTGTATGTCGCGCTAAATGATACTGTCAGACCGTTCACTGGCTGACAGAAACCGCCACATACAGACGAGGTTTATTGCTTGGCATCTGTTATACGGCGGAAAGTACCTACAGATGCCGAGAGAAAGAAGGCTGAAATAAATCAGTTGCACCAAATACAGTAGAGACAATACGCGACACTTCCGGATTTCGCCTTGTGAAAATGGGAGACAATTCGCAAGTGGCGCTCCAAGTGGCGTGACCTGAAAATTCGCGCTAAATTCAAATATCAATGGAAATGTATATACGGAAATGGATAAATAAATTATGTCTAGAAAGGAAGTGTTGCTAAATTATTAACTTCAAAGTTGCTAAAGCAATTCTGGATACATGAATGAAGAATTATTTAACAGGTCATTATTTAAAGACTGAAATTAGGCATACAGTACCTGCCTGAACTTTCACGGCTAGATTTGTCTTTGTTTCTCATTTGAAAGCATTGTATATCACATTAGCACACTTGACAATAAAAATATCGGCACATTCCTTACACACATGATTCAATGAATTTACATTTAAGAGCTGGAAAATTTTCCTTTTACGTTGAAGCCTACTAACAGAAAGAAAATCTGAAAATTTAGCCGCAAAAACATTCAAAATTTCCCTATAATCAATACTTGCCATTACATTAGGGTTAAGCAAATTTGCATCATCACATTTCTTAAATAATTTTCTTCAGTGCTTGACAACATTACGGCAATTCAAATGGGGTAACTTGGAACACAACCAGCCACACACATATGCATTTTCCTAAATTAAATCAAAACCCACATATCACACCTACAACAATACATCGGTACTGAAGGTTAACTGCTGCACTAATACAATAAAATAAGCTTATTATAGTTTAAGCCAGTTAAAATATAGGTCGTGCAGGTCAGAAGTTTAGGAAGTAGGCCTTCTCTAAAAATATCTTTGTAACTGGAAGAATATATATGCAAACACAGTATTTACTTACATTTTCTTGTCAGGAGGGAAACGGAAGAAAGACCGCGAATCCTTCTGCACTTCATAGTTATTGCAGCCAAATGCAGCACATATATTTCCTTTCATGTTGACAGGAGATATAAAGGAATTACACACGCTACTATTTACTTATGTCAACTTAATGCAAACGCATAAATAACCCCAAAACCTTCACACAAATACACGTGCTCTTATGACAGAATCAGTAACTCTCAGGTCACTCCGCTAGATAGAGCTCTGATCGCCGTCCCTCGATATCTCGCAAAGTGTCGCGTGTTATCTCTACTGTAGTTGGTTGCACTCACTCCATGGTCATCAACCACTAAAATCTACGTTGAAATCTACGAAAAGTTTCCTCAGTTCAACTTCAGCGCTAACTACGTCTCCGCAAAGGGACAGAGAACAAATGCGGGGTTGTTAGATGTGACCATCTTCAAACGTGGATGAAACCTGCTGAATGTTTACCTCGTGGGGCTGGTTAATCTGAAGATCACTGAACAAACTATGGATCAGGTGCTGGTAATTCCAGGGATAACCTTGCTAAACGGAGTCATTCCAAAGAACCAAAACAATGTGACTGTGGAGAAGAACAGACAATGAGTCATCTACGCCAATGTCCACTCTGTCCTGAGTCATGCAGATTTAATGAAGGCTAAAGGAAATGCAGGTACTGTTGCCCGATTCTGGGAGAAGATTATTTTTCTTTTCCCTTGGGGGAAGAATTACTTATTATTTTATCATTCGTATTTCATTATTTTACACAATTAGTACAGCTTATGACTCAAGTAAATAAAAATTGTAAAAGCATAAAGAACTTGCATGTTTTTAACATTTTCAGTCGATGAAATTAAATTACGGTTTCCTTCTAGGAACCTCATTTTTGATACAAAGGTCAACGGCAGGCATTTATACAAGTGGAGGCACATGCTTCCCCTAGCGCCCCGTCACTGCATTGTCCTGCATAAGACGCTTGCAGTGGTGTCTCAACGGCGCACTAGCACCAGCGTCCTGTAAAGGTGTAGCAATCCAACTGATGAGCCCACCGCTACACTGGGGCGAAACGCTGATAATTTCACGATTGAAAAAAAATCTAACGAGCTTAAATGTTTTAAAAAATAAATAACATTTTTAAGAATTGATCCCTAGGATATATTCAACAGGGATAAATTTAGATTGCTGATCAGAACATCTGACACTCTCCAGTCACTGACAGCTAAAACATCGCGTCCTGGCGTGCGAATTTAGTGGACTCACGAAAGGAAAGCAACCCACAGCGCAAAGATGTAGGAATACTCGGCTAAGAAGAAATCTCATCAGAGTTAGGAACCACGTGGTCCAAGGTGGCTCAACGAAACAAGAGGAAGAAATAAATAAACCGTCAAATGGGGCCATCTCTTGAACATTTTGGATGACACACACTTGCCACTCCATCTGACCTGAGGAAAATGCATCCACTGCGAAGATTCAAAACAAACAACCCGAGCAGATTTGAAGGAAGGCTGGAGTACGTCAGAGATGTATCCGTCATCGCTACTTTTTAATCTCTATGGTGAATGTGCTATCAGAACTGCACTAGATTACTGCTGCGGAATGCAAGATCAACATCACCTGTAGATAAGATGACAGAAATGATCAAGACAGTGGAGGGAACAAGGCTAGAAATTGGCTTACGTTTAAATCGACAGAAAACAAAGGTCATGATTATTCATAGCAAGAACAAGTCCACACACCAGCAGATTGGAGGATATGAATTTGTAAATCAGAATTTACATCTATTCTCTCTATTTTCCAACTGTGGTAGTTCTAAAGACGAAGTAAAGTGAAGGATCTAAGTAGCAAAGGTAGAAATGATTTGTCTACGGAAGATTTGAAAAGATGATAACATCACCATCAAAAGAAAAAGCTCGTTGAGTAATTAGTCTTCTCAGTATTCTTGGATGGTGCAGATACGTGGACCATCCTATATCGCGATCGTGTACGCATGGCAGGTTTTCAAAAATGTGGTGCTGGAAAAAATTGAAGATTTCTTCGAACAACTTATCGCAAAACATGTTTATTCTGAACCAACTTCAGTTTAAAATTCGTCTATCGCGCAAGGTGTCTCAGCCGATCATACGCTACCGAGAAGATGGTCTTCAAAAGCTGCCTGTTGAGGCAAAACACTATGTTGAGAACCAGACGTCGTTAATGTCCCCGTAGAGAGTGCTCTCCGAGTAACCTCAATGAATGCTTTGGATAGAGAAGAACAGCGGAGTGTGGTTCATTAGGTAGAAGACTGGTTTATGATAAATATAACGCCTCCGCCATGAGACAAAACGAGTAAGGAACTCATCCAAGGTTTTCGGCGACGCAAGAATGGAAAAGACTGGGAAGGTAGCGGCCGTGGTTCACATCTACACATGACCCGAACTGCGTAACAAACTCGCCTGACACTGATTTTGTCAACTTTTGCGAGATAAATATAATGTAACAAGATACACGAGGTTGGGGGTATTAGAGCACTTTCAAATTCCACCATACTGAACTAGAATCGAACCCGTCTATCCTGTACATCATCTTCCTAATCAGACGTAAACGTATTTCGCTCTACCCAAACATAAAATTTCGATCGTTCTCCGGTGGACAATGTTTCCATTACCAGCTAGTATCATGATGCGAACTAGACGTGTGCGCTTTTGGCAATATTAATAACATTGTGCTTCTCCGACTTCGAAATGTGATTGGTATAACAAATAGCATATATACCCGTTCTTCGCACGAGATTTGGTAATAGATTTCACGATTTCTTCATGAGTTTATGACAAGTGACATCCCTGTATTCAAACGTTTAAACTGATGTGCTTCTACAAAAGCAAGTCCAACGTGAAGTACAATAAAACTGAACAACGTGGAGACAGAATGAGGATGATTACAGAGTTTATTACAGTTCCTGGTCTGAGGAGTTGCGTATTTCTCCACACCTCTCAGTTACGTATTGTTGTTCATCTGAAACCTGGGGTGGCAATGTTGCTGAAGACTCTTGACACCAATCGTGGACGAAAAGATATTTTATTACCTGTTCTATCGAAAAGAGTAAAATGAATCTTTATTAGCTTTGTAACCCTTCCTTACATAACATGACAGCAGGTAGAATTCCATTAAGTTTGGTTGTGTATATTTTGTGGGAGTGCAAAATCACGATTTCGGTTTCATATAAATCTCCAGTCAGTTCAGGGATTAGAAAAAATATTGGCCCTAAAACTACCCAAGTACAGGTAGATTCTAAATACGAAATTTGGTAGAAATATATCCAGTAGCTTTGAAGTTATAAGAACTCAGACAAATAGACACCAAAGCAAAAAAATATGTAGATGGTCATTGTTAAACATGAAACATATAACTGTACGAAATATCGCCAAAATAGTTAATGTACAGACACACGGTCGTTACGATTCTATTTACATAGATGAAAATCCACAGACTGTTTTCAGTCATTCGACCGGCTCAGGAATGGAATGAATGAAACCCCGATCTAGCGGCGAGGATAGTAATTGTGCCGGATGCTGAAGCCTGTCGCACTCCTCTGAGCCAATGATAAATGACTGACAAATGAAATTATATTGGAGAGTGTTGCTCGAATGAAAGATGACAGGGAAAACCGGAGTATCCGGAGAAAATCCTGTGCCGTCTCCGCTTTGCCCAGCACAAATCTCACATTAAGTGACCGGGATTTGAATCCGGGAACCCAGAGGTGAGAGACCGGCGCGCTGCCGCCTGAGCCACGGAGGCTCTCGATTTTATTTACATAAATAATAATAATAATAATAATAATAATAATAATAATAATAATAATAATAATAATTTATTTATTTATTTAGTCTGATCCAGGACATCCTAGATTTGCCATAAGACACATAATAATACACAATAACAATTTTGAGGGAAGATAAAAAGATTAATGTTTAAAAAATTACAATTAACCATGTTAAATGGCATGAACTCCATATAAATGGAGAATCGAAACGGAGTATTTGATGAGTGAGACGACTATCTCATCTTGTAGGCTTCTCGCTAGTTTATATTTTTGTCGCCATGTGACGAAAGATTTGGGAATTGTTCCCCTCGCGCCAAAGAAAAGTCCAGTCACCGTAATTTTTTTAAGGTTATACGACTCAAGAAAGAAAGGGATGGTTGGATTATAGATATCCTTTTTCTCATTGTCTACGTCAGTCGGCTGAGAGGCTGAAGATTCAAAGCGTACCGTAGGATCAATAATTTCTGCTTCGTTCCTCAGTCTGTCAATCGCTATAATATCAATCCTGCGAGTGCTGCCTCCTTCGGCGATGCAGTGGACTTCTTCGTACACTTCTAGATTTTTGAGACGAAGAGCATTAGCAATCAGGTTTCTGATGATGTTATGGCGTTTGATCCTAAGCAGTTCTCCTTGAGGGCAACTCCCCAGCACATGTGGTAAGGTTTCATACTCACTGCAGTGTCTCCAGTGGCCTGTGCTGGTAGAACGTCCCGGCAGAGTACGTACTGGTGCAACCATCGCGGTCATCTTCAACATCTCCCTCCATTCCGAACAAGTTAAACCATCTCTTCTGGTAACCCAAGAATTAGCAGCAGGAACTTGAGCAAATAACTCAACACCTCTTCATTTTTGTGGATATGCACACCAAGCTTCAAATTCGCGTGTTCTAAGTATATCGCGCAGTTGTCTAACAGATTTCGTTTATGTCTCTTCATTGAGTTGAAGTTCAGATAGGCAGCGAGTTTTTATTGCTGTGAAATTTTTTTTTTTTTTTGCTAGGGGCTTTACGTCGCACCGACACAGATAGGTCTTATGGCGACGAGCTGTGAAATTTCGAACAGCATTTACGTGCGAATCATTCACAGCTTCTAGCTTAAGACTGATGTTCAGCTGTTGAAGGTACGCTTCCCAAGTAGCGCGCATTAGTGCTAACCCTTTATATTTATGGCTCGAATAGATCATACTTGTCGGTGTGTCACTCGGAAGTTGTAGAATTTCTTTAAGTGCGCTTCTGATCATGCTGTCGTCTTTTAACAGACTTGATTTGGGAATTTTCTCAACCGAAACAGTCTGGAAGGGGTATATCAGTGTAGGACCAATAAAGAAAGAGGGGAAAACATTCCAAGAAAAATATGGCGCACATTAAAGACTGGAAATAGGGAGTTCAGACACAGGCAGAATGAAGGCTTGTGCAAAAATAAAGAAACTGAAGAGAGTTAAGTTCTTTGATCATTTAATGAGGATGGATAATTCCAGAGCCACAAAACAAATGTTCAACCATGTTTACGAGAGTAAGAATGGCAGTCAGTGGAAGCAACGTATAAAGAGAAACATGGCAGAGATGGGAGTAAGAGCAGATATTATACAGGACAGAACAACGGTTACGAGATTGACACAAAACTTCAAAGGTTTTTCGGAGAAAGAAAAAGAAGGAACATGTGGACAGAAGAGAGGAGGAAGGAACACAGTAAAATAATTAACAACTATTCGAAATCAAGAAAGGAAGCAGGAAACAAACGGAAATGAATGTAAAGGGTTAGTGTACGTGGTTCTAAGGTGGTCAAAAGCCATAATAATAATAATAATAATAATAATAATAATAATAATAATAATAATAATAATAATAATAATAATAATAATAATAATAACTGGATGAGAAGTGATTAAGAAATGTACATCCAAAGTAGAAAATTACCAGATGCTCTCAGGAGAAGAATTTATTTTTATGGTCACTTGGTCGGAATGAAACCAGAAGACTGACAAAAATCCCAAAACAAAAAATAAGTTGGCTCATCGAATTGAAAAAGGATTTAGCACAAATGAGGATTACGAAAGAAGAAATTCTGGACAGGCGTACATTTCACAACGAAGTTGGAAAGTTCGAGAGTTTTCACGAAAAAGACAGAAAGAGTGAAAATGTCTGGACGGATGAGAGAAGGAAACAACACAGTGAAAGGATGAGAGAGCTGGAGAGACCGAGAATGAAGAAGATGAAACATGATATTATTTTACGTGGTCTATAGATGGTCGAAATCGAAGAAATAAATCATCAGCAATCATCATCTGGTATGACGTACCTGGTTCTGATTTAGCGCCATCTTGGCTGCATGCTAATCAATTTGTACATTTTGTTTTGCTCTATCAAACTACATATAAAGAGATCTCTTCTGGTGACTCATGACTGAGTTTTGGTTAAAGTTGTCGGATAAATATCAAATATGAACAGTTGTTCCTTATGATACATACTTCAATGCAAAATGTGTAAAAGAAGTCAGGCCCATCGACGAGATCATAGCTGCAAAGGAGGAGGATGATGATGATGATGATGATGATTGTTGTTTAAAGGGGGCTAACATCTAGGTCATCGGCCCCAATGATACTAAATGTAATGACAATTTAAAATTCCAGAATTCATCTACGGACCAGAATTCAAAACATGATGGTGAAGAATGTATGGATGGATGATATGAACGTAAACTAATCAGAGGCTCCAACTCAGAATATTAAACGTTAAAAATAATTCCAAAAACAATCCACTGACTAAAATTCAAAAAGACGATGATGGACAATGATTATGAACTTAAAACAATCACTGGATCGGACCCGCATGCCCCACCTTCCCGGAAACTAACTTAAAAGAATGGTATACACTCATCAAGGAGCTGCTTCCAAAGCACAATCCTGAATCGATGATGCTTTTTGTCGAAAGGGGTCCAAGATCCAGGTCAATGGTACATATCGCTAGTAAAGTAGAACCGTGATATTTCTCATGGAGCGGTACTAAACATAAGTAATGTAGACTCATAGTGATCCTCACATTTTGGTACTACTCGCATGTAGCACAGGTAACGCAGACCTATGGTGTTTCTCACATGGCACCACTCATAGGCAACGCAAACCCATGGTGTTCCTCACATAGTGGGTACTAATCATAGGCAACGCCCATACCCGTGGAGCTCCTCGAAACGCAGACCCATGATGACCACAACCACAAGCCGTGAAGATAGCCTCTTTTTTCTCCTTGGGGTGTTCCAACCCAACTTGGATAGAGGGGAGCCTCCGTCATAGTGGAGGATACTATACATGGGTACTGTAAACCCATAGTGATCCACCCACAGACCCATGGTATTCCTCACATAGAGGTATTAATCGCAAGAAAGTTCGACTCATCGACTCATGGTGTTCCTCGCGTGATTGTACTAATCACAGATAATCCCATGGTTCAAAATTCAACATCCCTTGCTCGCCCCTCTTAGTCGACAGTTATAAAACGTAATCACCTCAAACCAAGATGAAGGGGAGCTCGAGAGGGTAACTCACTCTCTATCCCCGATTTACAGTTAAAGATTTTATGAAGGGGATACCGTGGGTGTAATTTTCGTCTGCGTCCCACAACCACAGGGGGTTGTGTGTTTGGTCCGCGAGAGCTACTTTTTTTCACTCAAGTCCACTGTCAAGTCGGTTAGGACTCCGCTACATGCCACCTGGGATGCGCTACGTGAGAGTATCACCTCTCCCCCTGCTACGACAGCGAAGTGGGTTCGTGGAAGCTGCAAAGGTTTCCTCCATCTCCCTCCAGTGCTCCAGTTACAGAGCCAGTATGCAACTTATTTATTTACTGAAACGTAAAACATGCAATCACTTTACTTTCCATCAGAGTTTTATAATGTTTTCTGTATCAATATTCTATTAGCTGAGTCTTTCACTCAAAGCGTTTAATCCTGTAAACTGCTAATTCCTTGTCAAACATTCATTGCACTAATTCTACAGGAGGTAGTTCGGTTTATACCCGGCCGTGTTTCAAGGGCACTAACCTTACGAGATACCTTGTCTCCACCACCGGTTGTGTTCTATTTGACCCACAGCACTGTAGAGTATCGTCCGAAGTTTCCACTGAACCAAACTCCGGCAGAATGTAGGCACGGAAATTCTGTCCAATTCCTCCTTGGAAGCTTTCCATAGACCATCCAGGTTAAATGAAATAGCGTATGGCTTTTAGTGCCGGGAGAGTTAATACCTTTGAAAGTTGTTTTTTCCAAATTTCTTGTTTTTAAGAAATGTTTCCGGTGGCAATGTCAGGTGAATTTTTAACTTCCCAGTTTGTCAAACACACAACAATTTCAATATAAATTACAACACTATAAACATACCTGTACAAAGTATACACTATTATACAAAGAGTGACCTGTTTCGTTCTACAAGAACATCCTCAAATGCTATCAAATCACTTAAAACATGCGTATATACGTACAGTATAGTTTATGTTGCGTATTCTTGTCAATGATAGAGAGTTTCATGATAATATGAACAAGTACTGACAAATAATGAATTTTTAAGTGTTCCGAGGTATCTGTGGAACGCAGAGGAGAAAGAAGGTGCCGGGGTGAATGGGTCTAACTATGTCAAGAATTGAATTAAAACTTCAACAAAGGTTATATTTCTTTCATTATAATAAACAAACTTAACAAATTTCCACAAGGGAAAAATAACAATCAGGTACAATGCCAAACTATAAACCAGATTAGGAAAAATCCAAGATTCAGAACCTTAACACTTTGGGCTTTAAGCCCCTAGTTTTACAATTTTACAAATGGAAGAAGAATTATTTAGTTAAGGGCAGAAATCCCCTAATTCATGGAGCACTTGCTCCCCACAATATAATTTCTAGACTTCTAGAGGCACTCTTTACAATTACAAAACTTGAAAAAGAGCTAACAGGCTCTCAGGTCTCCAAGCCTACTCAAGGCAACATCAGCTTACAATTACTGGCCTCTCAAGGCACAACTTACAATATGAAAAGGATTTATACAGAGGTCTTTAATACCCAACCTACGGGGCCTTCATGAAAACAGAACAGGTTAGGTAACTGGCCCAAAACACAAAATGAATGGAGGCGCACACTGCGCTCCAAGATAATGAACACTTCAAAACCTAAAGGGCTCTAGGCCGATGAAACAGGGGCAATTCCCAAACTACTGAGGTGACTCGTATAGAAATTACTTTACCACATTACAGAACGAAAAACAGTTATAAAACGTAATCACCTCAAACCAAGATGAAGGGGAGCTCGAGAGGGTAACTCACTCTCTATCCCCGATTTACAGACTACAGATTACAGATTTTATGAAGGTTTTAAATTAGCCGGAAGAAAGTTACATTTTAGAAAAGCTTGTTACATAACTAAGGAATCGGACATTTCCCTCGGGTTAAACTGCGGAGGTAGCAAGAAAGAATTAAGTTATGTGACCATTACCTTTTAGATGTTCTAGCTGCCGACGAAAGAGGCCGCCCGCCTCCTGCTTAACACACACTCAGATAGACGTCCATCAATTAGCCAAGAAACGTGAAAAGCCGCAGTTTATAAACCCTCAGGGAAGGTTCGAGATCATTCAAGACTAAACCAGCCACACCCTCTCAATTTAATTGGTCAATTTCAAAATTACACTCAGAATCGAACAAGAAGCCTGTGATAGGTTGAAAATTAATTACAAAAATTAGTGATTGGCTAAATTCAAAACTGGCAGAAAGAAGAATGAAATATTGCCAACCCCAAAATAAGTGAACATCAATCAGTTACAAAAACCTAGAAATACAATACTTCTTTAAATTATAACTTCTTACACCCCGCACAAGGGTGCATGATCATAGTTTTTGTAGTGTCATCTATGGAAGAAAGTCCAAACTTCTTGATGAATGGCAAACAAAACCAGGAGAAATTCAGTCAGTTTAGGAAACTTCACAATAAAAAAATAACTTAATATTTTCGTGGCGACACCTTCTGATTAAAGTTCCAAGTTGGTGTAGTTTCAGTTTCACTGTTTTACCAATAGAGGAGTTCATTAAGGCGCTGATTTTGAATGCGCGGCGTTGAGGTGAGCTCCCGGTACAATAAGTATTAACATAAGGAAAAAACTTCTGTAGTTACCTAGACTGCCGATGGTAAGTCCGTTGTAACCAAACACTATTTCCTGAACTGCCAGTCCTGAGCGCAACGTAAACAATACTGTACATATCTACGCATGTTTTAAGTGATTTTATAGAATCTGAGGATGTTCTTGTAGAACGAAACATGTCATTCTTGATATAATAGTGTGTACTTTTTACACGTATGTTTATAGTGTTATAATTTATATTGAAACTGTTGTGTGTTCGACAGACTGGAAAGTTTTTATGTTACATTTAACTAAGTCAACACTGAACAATTTGGCTTCATTCTTAACAAATAAATAAATAAAAATAAATAAATAAATAAAATGCCAGGTGACTTCACCTTGTACAGTAAATCTTACTTGAAGCAAATGAAGAGCCTATTTTGTTCTTATCCACGAGGAGTTACCTGATACAGAAGACGAACAACAGTAGTAGTGGGAACTGTTCTTCTAGGTTTAATTTTAAGGGGAGTTAGGACTGAATTTTTAAACTTCTACAATTTTTATCCGATTTTTAGCAAATTTACCCGTTGTGTTTACGTAAAAATAAACACATATTTTACCAAATTAGAGTTGTGTTGCTGTACTGGTTCAAATATTATTTCAATTTTTTACTCAAAAAGTAGTGCCGTAAAATATTCCCTTGCATAACAGTTTTCTTTCCTTCTCTTTTTCTTTTTTTCTGCTATTTGCTTTACATCGCACCGACAAAGATAGGTCTTATGGCGACGATGGATAGGAAAGGCCTAGGAATGGGAAGGAAGCGGCCGTGGCATTAATTAAGGTACAGCCTGGTGTGAAAATGGGAAACCACGGAAAAACAACTTCATTTCATTTTAACAAGCAGAAATTTTGTTGACATTTATCTACTCTGTGTAGAAATAGCAATGGGTTTTAAAACCAGATAGATACTATTCTGTCCAGAAATGTTTATTTCTAAATTTAAAAGATTGTTAATCCAACGCTGAACATCAAAGTTAATATTAAAATTTGAAGTATTTGAAAACCTATTTTAAGTGTAAATACGTGTACCTTTTAGAACAATCTCACCAAGTTAAAACAAATTCTGATACGAATTGCATACAGAGCAAAATATTTTTAAAAATATTTAAAGAAAAAAGCAAAAGAATATCTACTCATTTCAGAACTGCCCTGCAGCGTATGTCTCCCCTTCAGACCTCCTAATTCTTCATTGGATACTTTCTGCCACTTTTGTCGTCTTCTCATTTTCTCCTGATCACGGCTTCTGTTTCTGCTGTGAGCCACAAGGCCATAACATAATGCACTGATTGAATTTGGTTCTTTGTGTAATCGTCACTGGTAAGATGCTTTTCGTAGTCGAGGAAGATAAATTATAGCTAATGTTGTATCTAACTGTGATGCTGAGAAAGAGAGTAATTCATATCACTTTCACGAGAAAATCAAACGAGGGTAGATATTTTGTTTGTTTTTTGTTTTGTTTACAATTTGTTTTACGTCACACCGACACAGATAGGTCTTATGGCGACGATGGGATGGGAAAGGCCTAGGAGTGGGAAGGAAGCGGCCGCGACCTTAATTAAGGTACATCCCCAGCATTTGCCTGGTATGAAAATAGGAAACCATGGAAAACCATATTCGGGGCTGCCAACGGTGGGGTTCGAACCCACTATCTCCCGGATGCAAGCTCACAGCAGCGCGCCCCTAACCGCACGGCCAACTCGACCGGTGAAGCTTCTTTCAAAGCAAGCATAACGCACTTCACGAGACAGGTATGAAGATAAGCAAACCTTGGAAGAAGCGAACTGTTAAATATGCATGGTGCTGGAAGACGGATGCATGAGACTCACATTACTGACAGGGCATGATGCATTTCAGAGAAGAGAAGAAATACAAAAGGAATAGGGCGAATTCCGAATGGAATGCGGGTTGATCATTCAGGGTAGAGTGAAAGGAACCACTGTGACACAAAAGACTGACCGATTGACTAACTGAGCAGTCGTAAGTTTAGCGCGCTACTATAACCGGCGACAGAGCCGAATGACAGAGCACGTTAACAAGCACCCAATGTCATTTACAATCATATTTTGAACATGTAATACCTATTTAGGTTCCCCCATAAACGAACCATAAACTAAACCTCATGATGCAACCACACCTACCAAGCGACCGCTGCTCATGCCGAAGGAGTAGGGCCTACAGATTACGAGGAGTCGGGTGGTCAGCACGTTATTCTTGGCTTCGAACACCGAGGCCGCTATCTCACCCCCCACAGCTCCTCAACTGTAATCACGTCGGCTGAGGAGATCTCAAACCAACCCTCAGAAAGAGGCAAAAACCCTGACCTGGCCGGGAGTCGAACCCGGCTCCTCCCGGTAAGAGGCAGGCATGCTACCCCTGAACCGCGGGGCCGCCACTATAAACGAACAGAACATTATCAATATCCTTTCTAGAATATATTTATCTGCTATTAGATACACGAACTATAGCTGTCTTTCAATTTTAATATCTTGTTATGTTTCCTACAAACCAAAATTTGGTTACAACGCAGTAATACCTTTTGTAGCCAGGCATCATAAAATGTGGACATTTCGAAGCTATTTATAATCAAAATGAATATTCAGTCCACCTCTGTGGTGTAGTGCTAAGTGTGATTAGCTGCCACAGCCGAAGGCACGGGTTCGATTCCCCGCTCTGCCACGAAATTTGAAAAGTGGTACTAGAGGTGGAACGGGGTCCACTCAGCCTCGGGACATCAATGAATAGAGGAACGTTCGATTTCCACCTCAGCCATTCTCGAAGTGGTTTTCCGTGGTTTCTCACTTCTCCTCCAGGCAAATGCCGGGATGGTACATAATTTACGGTCAGGGCAGTTTCCTTCCCTCTTCCTTGTCTATTCTTTCCGATCATCCCATCCCCCCTCCCACTAGGCCCCTGATCACCATAGCACATGAGGCCGACTGGGCGAGGTACTGGTCCTACTGCCCAGTTGTATCCCCGACCCAAAGTCTCACGCATCAGGACATTACCCTTGAGGCAGTAGAGGTGGGATCCCTAGCTGAGTCAGAGTGAAATACCAACCCTGAAGGGTAAACGGATTAAGAAAGAAAGGAAGAAAGAAAGAAAGAAAGAAAGAAAGAAAGAAATAATATTCAACAACAACAACAAATATATTATCTCCTTTCTATAGGGTGGCTTTCCTTTGTTACATTGCCAATTTCAGTATTGAAACATTCTGAGGGACAGTAAAAGGACTTGCATTTGTATTTGCTGTCAGCCTCAAATTGGATCATGAATGAAACGTCCAACTCTTTTAAAAATAAATAATATGAGTAAATGAAATGAAAATAATGCACCATATTAAGCCGCAGAAAGATATGAAGGACACTTGATGGCGGCGGTAGTTATTAAAATGCGATGTGGTTCATTTTATGTTATCGCGCGCGGTCAGTAAAATATCCTATTCACAGTATTCTCGACATAATTATATGCGTAATGTTTTTGCAATGTACATAAAAACCACACATGCAATGAAATATGTAGCTGAAAAATGACATCAAAAGTAATCACACAAACACTGCTTGTAACAGAAAAAAAAAATCAAAATTCAATGAAATTTTAAGGAGTATGATTCACTATCAGTCCAATGTTCAAAATGTTCCGGAACGAAGTCATACAGAAATATATTCCATAAAGATATTTTTAAAATATCCCCGTATTTAGCAGGATTTGGGAGTTAGAGCACCAAATCCTGTATCACGGAATTTGAGGATCATCATTACAATCTTTTTGATCTAAAACAGCGATCTCCATCGAACTCGTAGACGAGAAAAGAGAGAGAGCAACATGCGTCAAGTTTCTTTTTTTTAGTGTTTGCTTTCTACTTCTGTTATTACAATTAATTTGAGAGTTTTGTTGTTGTTGTTGTTGTTGTTTTTGTTGTTGTTTTTGTTACAAGATGCTTTATGTCGAACCGATACGGACGGGTCTTACGGCGACGATGGGACAGAGAAGCGCTAGGAGTAGAAAGCGGCAGTGGCCTTAATTAAGGTACACATTAAGGGAAACCACTGAAAACCATCTTCAGGGATGCCGACAGTGCGACGTGACCTTTCAGGTTTGGATTCCACACAAAACAAGACATCCTATTTCTATGACCACGTTATCACCAGTCACGAAAAACCACAAGAACAACATAACACGCGACCACTGCCAAAACGATGGAAATACAGAACTTGTTAAAGACGACTGAGAGGATAGGAAAATTTTAGTGTCGGACAGTCAATTACTGACAAGTAGAATAATCACAAGAAAGACCAAAAGAACGCGTAACTATCATCCTAAACAATCAGATGTCCGAAAATACTTACATTACCAGTGAGATGTTTACAGAATTTCAAAACGAGTAACGTAAACTTATCACTTTAGAGGCTGTTGTGTACAATATTTTATTTCATACTGTGGTGAATTTACTTATTTTAAATTCAATTAATGTAATTATAAATAATTTTGATTTGTCTCGACGCAAAGCATCCATGTTTGATCCGTGCATTCTTTTGTTGCTCCTGTCTTGGTATGAAAGATATATTAATTTATTTAAAGATATCGTCGTTGCCGGGACAAAACCTCCTATGTGAGAATATTTTTGGAGATATACTGACCCGCAGCGCATACATTATGAAGAGCGAGAATGTCTTGAAAATATTCGCACAATATTACACCTTAGATGACAGAACCTTAACGGCCAAAGTTCCAAGCTAAAATATTTCACATAGTTGGTTTTGTCCCGGCAGCGACGATATGCCACCAACAGAGACATTCTCCATTTTTAGCTGGACTTTATATAACATAACACACATTATAAAGAACTGAATTTGTAAAAGAAAAACACTACAAACTGATATTCAAAATATGAAAAAATAAGAGAAAAAACCAAACATGAGAATACAATAAATTCAGTAAATTTAGCATAAATGTTATTGTACAGAAATACAATTTACCTAATATAATATTTTAACAAAAACCTGTCGTTGGCCTACCTGATTTTTATTTCCACTAACTACTAGATGATACAATATTTGATCTCTCTTCTTTTATCAGAAGATGTTATCTGTGTGAAACTGCATGATGCATGAAGTCTCGAAGAGTCATTGTGAAATCAATTCTCGGATTGCATGCAGCAATTCTGTTGACAAGATTACACATTCTGACTATATTGGAGAATTTTTGTGGCTCACTGTTTTAGAGTGTTCACAATAAAACGTAGGTCTTGTCCGTAAACTTGAACTTTTCACATTAGAATTCACTCCAGCAAGTGACTCACTGTCATCACTCTCATTATTTACAAATTTGTACAAAAATATTTGTTGCAGAATATCCGTTCTATTACATAATGAAGAAAGTCTAAATTCATTTAGCAAGTTATTGTGTGAAACTTTCTTTTAGTGCTGGGATTATGTTGTTTAAAAAACATAACAATGAATGGCTTTTTTTACAGTTTGCTTTACCTCGCACCCACACAGATAAGTCTTATGGCGAAGATGGGATAGGAAAGGGCTAGGAGTGGGAAAGTATCGGCTGTAACCTTAATTAAGATACAGCCCCAGCATTTACCTGGTGTGAGAATGGAGAAGCTACCGAAAGCCAGCTTCGGGGCTGCCGACAGTGAGGTTCGAACCCACTACCCCCCGAATGCAAGCCCACAGCTGCACGCCCCTAACCACACGGTCACTCACTCGGTGAATGTTATTTGAAGGAATGAACAGTCCACTAAGCTGTCAAAGTCGTAAACATGGCCCCTGTGGTCCTGGTAATACGAACTTTATGATATACAGCGATATATGCGATATTTATCTGTTAGTATTGTGATGGCGGCAGATTGTTTGAGGTGGGAATGCAAAGACGCCATTTTTTGTGTAGATACGGTGCTGCAATCAGATGGAGAAACAATTAAGAAAGGTTAAGTCAGGTGTTCCTTGATTCTTGATCTCTCTGACTATGAATGTTCACATTACTCTGAAGCGGAGTTCAACCAGTCAGAGGTAATTTCTAAGTAAAGTAATTACAGTACCATAAAGTGTTTTGTTCCGTACTCTTAAGTACGGAAAGAAGGCGTCATATAAATTATATATAAACTTGTAGTGCAAATTTCGGCCAGTCATTTCAGCGGCTACCGTCCAGTTATGCAAATCGTTTGGTGCTCACAAGGAAGATAAATGTCATTGTTTTTGATTTAATTTACAATGAAACCTTCCACAAATAAGGTGTGATCAGATCCACTGACGGGAGACATTATCAGATAACGAAAGAGAAAGGCAATGAGAGGTTGGAAAATGCAATTGAATTGCAAAATTTACACTTTCCGGAATACGAGTTCGTCAAGAGAATGTGGTCAGGTAGGAGTACTGTATCACAAAATGTGTGCGAATCCCAGGAGAGTTCTATACTTGGTGACTTTATTTTTGAGACAAATAGTACTCTGATTCTATGCATCAGAGAGAATTTACAATTTAAGCTCATCTCTTCACACATATATATATCCTTTTCTGTTCATACGTCGAAAAGATCCAAGCCTGTTGCGATGTAAATGTGACCAATTGTCCCCAGCGGTGCACAGGAACATGACGGTGGTAATGGCCACAGCGTGTTACGCATCTCAACCACCAGAATGCAACATGCTGCTGTCGAGTGAGAAAGTGTGACATATGAGGAGACGTTAACACCAACGATAACATTACAAATTCTACTTGGAAACAATATATCTAATTTTCCGTTCTACGTTAAAAAAAGACGTTCTTTCAAAAATGAGCGAAAAATATATTAATTATATTTGTAGTAAATTATTATACACAACTGTTCTTAAGAACATTATGCTATAGAAGAGTAACGGAATACATTTCCTGGAGAATAGAGGGACGTGACAGTATAGTGGCTTAGCTACCGGCGTTACACCTTGACACTTCACTACGGATGATGGAAGGAATGCATCACAGTATTCCGTCTGTTGTAAGATGCGACTAAGAATGTTAGACGCTTCAAGAACAGACTGAAATATCCTGATAACATTGTATGCATTTCTATGTGTTGGTATTTTATTTACATTGTTGAGTTAGTAGTAAGTCCCTGTACTGCTCAATGTACTGTAAATGGTAGTGGTAAAGAGTGGAATTATTTAAGCTATGAGTGAATTGCTACATGATTGCTCACAACTCGTACGTAATATTGCTACAGTTTTTGTGTATTATTTTAATGTACTCTCTTTTAATTCCTGTTCTTTCGTTTATGTGAATCATCTTGCCTTGATAAGCCTATAACGAAACCAAACCCCATGACGCAACATCCCCAACGACCCATGGACTGTAGATTACGACGAATCATCTCGCCGTTATTCTTGGCTTTCTAAACCAGAGCTGCTATCTCACCTTCAGTCAGCTCCTCAACTGTAATCACGTAGACTGAGCGGACCTCGAGCAAGCCCTCACCTCCAAGTAAAAATTCACGACCTTCCCGGGAAACGAACCAGAGGACTCCGGATAACAGGCTAGCATGCTACCCCTTACACCGCGGGGCGGCTTTATCTCGATATAATTTCTTGAATTATGTATGTTGTTTTCATGGAATTATTTTGTTGTTGTGGTGTAATTTACACAGGATGTAACAATGACGTACCGCTAAATTTTCACGCTCGACGCCATAAGGCCTATCTGTGTCGGTGCGACGTAAAGCCAATTGAGGAGAAAAAAATCAGGCCACATTCCTCATATGCACAAGAAGAAAATGTGTTATATGGACACGGGTTCGAAAACTTACTATTTATTAGTGATTTAAGCCCACTGGGGAGCGCTTATGACTAGTTCTTTTTGGATGTTCGGTTCCGTTCTCAGTACCTCTCCAGCCCTGCTATTATCTTCCCCTTTCATTCCTGTGAAAGTGCTGTTTCATGTGGTATGCTGGTACGTTCTGTTCCTGTGTGTGTCTCATGATTCACACACTATGTTGAGTTGTAGAAAATGATTCCTAACTTGGAAAAACCTATAAGACTGTGGTTCGAACCCCACTGTCGGCATCCCTGAAGATGTTATTTTTTACTGGGGGAGATGGCCGTGACGTGCGGTTAAGGGCGTGCAGCTGTGAGCTTGCATCCGGGAGACAGTGGGTTCGAACCCCACTGTCGGCAGCCCTGAAGATAGTTTCCGTGTTTTCCCATTTTCAAACCAGACAAATGCTGGGGCTGTACATCAATTACGCCCGATTCCTTCCCACTCCTAGATCTCCCATATCTTATCGTACCCAAAAGCCCTATCAGCGTTCGTGCGACGTAGATTGTAAAAAAAGGGTAAGCTATGTGCCGGAATCGGATTTCACCTTTCCACTTCTTCACTGTTATCATCACACACACACACACACACACACACACACACACACACACACAAACCCATGTGCAAGTCGCCCATGAGCGTTAACTAGAAATATTCATTTATTTATTTATCATAAGTCTGTACAGAGTTCTCCTCCATTTTCACAGACACTATACATAGGTGTACATAAATGCATGAATGAGATTTTTTTTAATGAATCCATGACCGAATAATACTGTCATGCATGCATGAATAAATGAATGAACACTTCCCTCCCAGTCACGGATAGCCACCAACTGAGGAGAGAGCATTCGGTTGGCAGGATAAATGCATGGATGGGATTATGCATGACTACTGCCCGGTCGTGTTATCCACCCCTGGTGAGGAAAAGGAGCCACCTTCCCAAGGATAACACGTCCGGCCCTTTCCCTTGAGGCCCAAACAGAAGACCCCACCTGATCTAATAGCTGTCAAACACTAATTTCTCACCATTCCCTAATTTATGCGAGGCACACGTAAGCGGAAATCCCGCACCTCATGTGCCCCCTCCCTATTCTTCTTTCTCTGTTGCATTTAGATCACTCTACATATTCGATTGGGATAGGCCCGTCCTATCCCGTCCTACTTCGGTTATAGCCTTACATAAGTGTATGAATTAATTAATTAATCAATTAATTAATTGGCTATGATTCCCTATCTAAAATAGTGCCCTTTGCACAGGCGGATCGCCATTCCACATGCAAGGGCCACGCCTACGATTATCTACATGAGTGTATGAATAAATGAATTAATTAATTAATTAATTACCAATTCCCTAACTGTATTGAGAAAACTCGTATGGATGGATTTATGAATGGGTATATGGATATTCATGCATGCATGTTAGGAAAAAATACTCATCCCTCCCAGTACGGATAACCAGTAACTGGGGAGAGAGCCCTTGTTATGAATTAAATAAATGATTGAATGAATAATATGTGGAATGAGTAGTGAATGAATGAGTGAATGTTATCAACCTTCAGCCACGGATCGCCAGCAGCTGAGGATGAAACATTATATCCATTGGGCCCTGTCTCATTACAAACAGTTTGACACTTAATTACGTTATGGCTTACTAACATATCGACTTTACAGTGCTATATATACTAATATTCTTTTTACTACATAGCCCTATTGGCAATTTCTTAACTAATCGGTTCGCAACACAATCATCCATCCGTAATCTGACCTACCCTCATTGTAGGCTCTTTCAACACTCTTCTACATGAATTTCTAATTACAATTAACAGTTTACTGAGATTACCAGGTTTGTACCATTCTTTGCTTATCATCTTAATAATCCTATAGCCATTCTCATCCTCATTTATCATATATTGTTCCTTGTTATTCAAAAATTTCCTTCTCACCGCTATGGTTTCTTTACATGATTTCAACATGTGAAATTCTTCTCTGTTTTCACCACAGAGAAGGCACCTTGTTGCATCTTTCACTTTAATCCATCCCCTATTCTTGTAAATTCCCATTAACCACCATATCAAACCCCTGATTTCTCTTCTATTTACACTCACAATATTTATGTTCATATCCTGCCTTATCCTAATAAACTCTGAGAGGGTCGCCTTGCTTCTACACTCGGATACCAACCACTGTCTTTGAATATCTCTGAGTCGTCTAATGATTAGTTTATTCGTTGATCTTTCCAACCTCTCCCAATAACTTCCATATCCCAACCTATCTAATATACTTCTGATTTTCGTTAACCAATACTCTCCCTGGATATTATCTCTCTGATGTTGATATGCGATCTGCAGAAGCTCGCCACCCTCTCTTCCTTTCAATCTCAACAGATATTTCAGAACTCTCTTAAGAACATCTACTTGGATATTTTCTTCACATATTAATCTTACTCCACAATTTGCTGTACAATTTGGTAACCCCATTACAATTTTACAGAACTTACTTATAACCTGATTCAACATCTCACACTCTTTCTCTACACCCCATAGCTCAGCTCCATAAAGCATTCGATTTTTAACTACGGCTTGCAGGACATTTCTCTGAATCTTATAGTCTATATTTGGGAATTTATTTTCAAGAATTCTAATTACTGATAATGCTGAAAGACCTTTCCATTTGGCTTGTTTTATTTGATGGATCCACTTCCCGTTGTTTGCTATATATATTCCCAGGTACTCTAATCTATTTGTGACCTCCACTTGACAACCATCAATCGTCCATTGTTCATTCTTCGCTCGTTTACAGCCTTTCTTACAGATCAGAACTTTCGTCTTGGAAATGTTAATTTTTAATGACCACGTTTTAGCAAACTCTGTCACAGCATTAATGCTCTTTTGCATGCCTCCGGCCGTTAACGTCATCAGCAGGACATCGTTCGCGAAAATTAGGCCTGGTATTTCTTGATTTACTAAAACTGGACTCATCCAGTTATCACCTCCATGTCCGTTTAATATATCGTTTATAAATAACAGAAATAAAATAGGAGATAGCTTACATCCTTGTTTCAAACCCAATAAAGAATCTATTTGACCACATGCTACCCCATCACCTACCCTTATACTGCATTGCACCCTTCGGTAAACTGCCTCCAATGCTTGTACCATCTTACTAGATACCCCTAATAGGCGTAATTTTGCGAACAATGCACTCCTGCTGACTGTGTCAAAGGCCTTTTCAAAATCTATAGCCGATATATATAATTTTCCTGCTTTCGGTTTTATATACTTATCTATTATTGTTTTTACAATCATGATGTTATCTATTGTTCTTCTGCGTTTTCTAAAACCACTTTGATATTTCGAGAGGATGGAGAATTCTTCCGCCCATTTCATCAGTCTATTTGCCAGAATTCCTGTATATAATTTACTTAGGGAGTCCAATAGTGTTATACCTCTGTAGTTGTTTGGATTACTTCTATCCCCACGCTTCTTGTAAATTGGACATATTATACCTGTCTGCCATGCCTTAGGAAACTCCAAAGAATCAAATATCCTATTGAACAATTTTACTAATATTTCCAGCATTTGTTGACTTTTTACTGCTTCTTTCCAAAATTCATTAGTTATACCACTGAAGCCCCCCGCTTTCCTACATTTGACCTTTCTAATCATTTCTAAAACCTCACATTCTGTTATTTCTTCATCTAAGCAGGGGATACAAATCTCTAAGCCCCTCGAGATATCCATACATGTTCTATTATTTCTCCAAGTATCCTGTCCTCCTAGCAATTTATTAAAATAATCAATCCAGACTCCATTCTCAATTTTAACATTGGCATATCCTCTCTCACCTCTACTTATTTTATTAATTCTATTCCATACCTTATCACTTTGATTATTCTTACAGTCTATGTTTATTAATTTTGCCTCCTCCTGTTGCCATATCCTCTTTTGCTCTACTAACAACACTTTATATTCTTTTCTTAGTTTACAATAGTGTGCCCGAACCTTAGGCTCCCCCTCTTTTCTATATGCCTTTAGGGCTCTAATCACCTCCATTTTCTTTGTTTTACATACATCATTGTACCATCCTTTCCTTTTATCTTTATTATTATTATTCTGTTTCCTTTTCACATGAGCTATAGTTTTAAAGGGTTTCTCTACCAGTTCTACCGCTAAGTCCACCTTACTACTCAGTAACGCAACCTCTATTCCACTCTTAATTATCTGGAATTCTTCTCCCTTTAAATATGACTCTACTCTTTTTGGGGTATTCTTGCACCACTTGTATTTATTAATTATCCTAATATTATCTTTTTCTGTTACAGTGTTACGTTCCTCCTGTTCTTTCTCATACACTTCTAGGGTAACAGATACCGGGGAATGATGTGATTCGGCCCATTCTAGTATCTCTATTTCCTTTACCATCTCTAAAATATCTCCCGTACACACAACCAAATCAATTACACTACCTCCCTGCGCTGTAATATATGTTAGCTTTCCCGTTTCATCTCCCCGCCACCATCCATTTAGAATATATAAATTCTCTGCGGTACATAGTTCTAGTAGTTTATCCCCATATACATTACGTTCCTTATCCCGACTGTTTCTGCTACCTCTCATTGGCTCTATTCCTTCTTTACTATATGCGGGAATTGACTCTCCAATTCGTGCGTTCCAATCCCCCAACATAATGATTCCTGCTTCTTCATATTTACCTCTCATTAGGTTGATCTCCTCTATTAAATCCTCAAAAAAGTTCACATTGGTATATGGTGACCCCATCGGATGGTTATATATAAAGGCTAAGCATAAGTCTCTCTGTTTACTCCCTTCCAGTTTAAGTTTGATCCAAATTACATCTTGCATATCGTTAGGCAATTCTTCTATCTGACTACTAAACTCTTCCTTTATCAGAAGTGTTATTCCTCCCGGAATTCTCCCTCGAGTCCCTCGTTTTCTTTTTATTACACTTCTCGTAACATAGCCCTTCCATGTTAAAATCTTTCCTTCCGGCATCCATGTTTCTAAAAAAGCAAATATCTCAAAATTTTCCACAAGCTCAGACACTCCATCATTCCCCAGTTTACTTAATATGCCTTCTATATTTACAAAACCAATTTTCAATGCTAGTTATTTCACTTTCCTATTATCTGAGACACTGCCTGTTTTACTACGTGTGTTTATTGTTTTATCAATTTGTACTATACTTCCATGAGGGGAACTATAAATTTCCCCTAACTTCTTTCCTTCCCGTTTATTACCTTTTCCATCTGAGAACACTCCCTTCTTAGCCCATAAGTCCTTCAAGCTCTGTCCCTGCTTCTTTTTCTTATCGTCCTCTGTCCTGCAGCTGCTTTTTTCAGCTACCGGAGTAGTACACGAGCTATTACCCGGTTCCTCATCAGGTGTTAAACATTTACTTACAGGTCGTCTCTCCGTAGTAGTGGCAACGCCCTCACTGTCAGTAGGTGTCAGCAACCTTGGCGACACGAGCTCTGCTCCTGTTTCCTGCACGTCATCATTCTTTCTTCCGTGTTGCGCCGGTACCGCACTTCCTCCTCGCGCCAGGGCTTCCAGCTGGGATGGCGTGTAGCTCTTTCTCCAACCGTCGCCTGTGATGAATAGTCTCTTGCCTCTAATAAACGCTGTAAGGCCCTCTGTTCTAGCTCTCCCCAAGTGGAATCTTAGGATTTTCATCTCTTTCCTTTCTTCAATTCCCAGGTCTCTCTGGATCCAGACTTCCGTCCCTTTTAAATTCCTGGCATTCCGGAGAATTTGGTGGGTTTTCATTCCAGATACCAATTGTACTTTAATCGGTCTGTTCCCTTGGATCCTTCCTATTCTCTGCACGTCGTCCACATCGGATTCCGTGCAATTTACTTTCACTCCTTGTGTGAACACTTCCAACACAGCATCTAGTAACGCCAGTTTGTCCTCGCTTCTATTGTCCTTAATCCCATGTATGACCAGACATCTGCTACGTTGGGCAAGCACTGATCTCCGGACCTGCATCTCCAGCTCCCGTGTGCGCTGCTCCAATACCAGTCGGTGTTCCTTAGCAATTTTCATTTCTTCCTGGTATTTATCTAGAGATTCTTTTATACCTGCCATATCACCCCGAAGGCTGTCTTTCATATCCTGAATATCTTTGTTCTGTGCCATAATGAGCTCCCTCGTTGTGTCTGTTTGGCTGCCCTCTTTTATCACCTCCTTGATCTTAGCTATATCTTCCCAATTCAGTGGCCCAGGGTTGCTTTCCACTCCTCCAATTACTAATAATGCAGCAATCACTAACGCTGCCAGCATGGTTTCAGAGTATTTTATATCACATTTTAAACCACATACCTGATATTTTATTCGATTGTTCCATCGGCCGATGACCGCTCGGTAGAGTTCTATGCTTATTCCCATTATGCTTACGCCACAACACTCAGCACTCCGCACACACGTCTGCTTCGTTTGCAGGGCTCCAATCGACTGCGTTAACTAGAAATACCTGCACCAGGTCTCCTTGGAGGCAGCACGTCATCACGAACGTTATTAAACTTTAAACGGTCCGGCTCCTTAGCTGAATGGTCAGCGCAGTGCTCTTCAGTTCAGAGGGTGACGCCTTCGATTCCCGGCCGGGTCTGAGATTTTAACCTTAATGGTTAATTCCCTTCCCTCGGGGCCTGGATGTTTGTGCTGTCACCAACATCCCTGCAACTCACACACCACACACACAACACTATCCTCCACCACAATAACACGCAGTTTCCCCACACACGGCATAATCGAAACCCCCTCGTCGGAGGTTCTGCCTTCTAAGGGCTGCATCCGGCTAGAAATAACCACATGAAATTATTATTATTATTATTATTATTATTATTATTATTATTATTATTATTATTATTATTTTTATATAACGGATTTATAGTAAGATTGTACCTGAACAGTCACCAACTCCAGTTACCTTAAGACGCACATTATTCACCAAGCTTGAAAATAAATCATCAAACTATTTTTGAGCTGAAAGAATTGAAAAAATAGCAGTAATTCAAAGAAGTGCTTTATGAGAAACACGAGCTTACGGGTTCTCAGTTTCTTGCGTACTTCTCAAGGGAGAAAAATATCATGGACTATTTTAGCTGGGCACAGTTTGCAGTATATGTGAAACGGTGAAGGTGTTAAAGACGGGTGATGTACACACAAAACAGGTATTAAATATAGTGGTATGGTGGATGGGAATTTGAAGCGTCGTTTTTATAGACCTATTATCTCCGTTATGAACTGACATAAGGTTTAAAAACATTACAAAAGTAGAACGTTCTCACACTTTTGAACGTAGTAACAGCTGAATGAGATCTCCCGTTGTTCGTGAGGTTTCAACCATTATAACTCCACGCATTAGGGGGCTGTGTGTTCATTACGCCCAGCATTCGCAATGTAACGATCGCACGAGTGGTGTACCCTCTGTAGTATGATGTTCAAAGTTAGAGATAAATCGTTACAGTACAACTGAATCATAGTCAATGATCAAGAACAAGTACCTTTCGCATGTAGGGTGGTGTAGCCTAGGTGAAAGGTCACGTTCCGAAATATGCAAGAGTTAGGCAGCTTTTCTGACCAAATTTAATGCAAAAGCAGACCAGAATAAGAGAGAGGAGGAAGAAGTATATCGTTGTTTAAGGAACAAAACGAATGGTCACTCCTCCCAGCCACATTAGCATAAGAAAATGAACACAACGAAAATTGTTCTGATGGACTGCATATCCATATGTGGCTGGGAGACATGACCAGGTTTACGGAAAATAATGGATAGGAAGAGCATTATCACATACAAGGTATGGTTTCTTCAACAACGATATGTTATCGTTACAGACTATGATAGGAAAACGTATCCACGGCCTTGAAATAAGGTAAGATTCTACAACAAACGTAGAAAACAAAAAAGTAGAGGAATTATTAAGTAAATATGAACGCAAATATGGAAAGTTGGTCTCACGATCATTTCCTGCACGACCCTCCAGACACAATATTTTACATTTTCATAAAGAGAAACTGCACTCAAATAACCAGAAACTTCGCAACCATATTACAGAGCTTCGATCTCCGAAAACGAATATCCAACTGATGCTAGTCTTCCTCACCCTCCACAACACACAAGTTATATAATTTGGGGGGGGGGGTAAATGCCGTGCTCCCTCCTACTAGAGAAGTGCTATTTATTTATTTTTAGAGATGAGAGGCGGCGAAGAAAAGACTCACGATGGAAGTTTTATAAAGCACATTGCAAGTAATACATATGTTATGAAGCTGTCCTCCTTGCCGCAACGTCTTCCCAGGAGACAGAGCACTCGGATGAGTTCAGCTGGACAGAGACGCCAGACTCCTTTTTAGCAAACCTTCATTAAGGATTAAACTACGTGATGAGGGAACTGAGAAACGAGGCTACAATTAGTGCTGCGGCAAGAATTACATTATATATTCGCGAAGGCAAGTTCAGCTCTCGATCACTGACACTGAGGCGCTCTTGTCGTGAGTGTACACCTGAGTACCGCGTTAATTTTATCCGTCAAAAGCCTACACATTAGCGAGACATTAAATAATATTACGAGATCTGTGCCAGCACTACTTCACTTTTTTCTTTCTTTTTTCAGAATTTGCTTTACATCGCACCGACACACAGAGGTCTTACGAAGACGATGGGATAGGAAAAGGCTATTAGAGGAAAGGAAGCGGCCGTGGCCTTAATTGGGATACATACCCAGCATTTACCTGCTGTGAAAATGGAAAATCACGGAAAACCATCTTCAGGGCTGCCGACAGTGGGATTCGAACCCATTATCTCCCGAATGATAGTTCACAGCGGCTCGCCCCTAACCGCACGGCCAAATCGCTCGGTGTGTGAAGATGTATCACAGAATCGGATAAAAGTGTTTACAAAGCATAATGAACTGCATAAAATAAGATACTTGAAAAACTTGTGTTCTGTGCTTAGTGTTCCTCGTTTAAATGCGTTATTGAACGCAAGAGTTCTTATTTATGGCACACAATTGGATTGAACAGGATAAATAGATGTTCAGTGTCCCTCATAAACAGTAAACTTTTAAGTTCAATAAGTATGAAAATATCATGTCAAGAATTTCGTACCATAAAATAAATCTGATGGTCACGTTTTAAAAGCAGGAAAGTCAAACAGCAAATGCACCAGGAAGAAAGAAGGTAATTTAATCCTGTTTCAAATCAGCAGAATCGATTATTTTCCGACAATCTCGCATATTTTTAATGATATATCCCTCTATCTCATTCGCCTAAAGGCGGCAAACCTATTCATAGTATTAATAAATTAGGCAATCTCCTTAACCAAACCCTAGTTCACTGTCATTACCGAGGGTGTCTGAAGCTACATTTTATCAGCCGTATTGCTTGGGTTTCTTGGCCAGTTCTGCTACTTCTAACGTCACACAACTCCATAGTTAACCTCACGAGACTGAGCCGGTGTCTTGGGTAAGACAGACAGCAACCCCTCTACCACGATAGCCAGGCTAAAGTTAATCTTGTGTGTTAGACTGGACGCAACGAAATACATCGAGCTGCACAACGAATGCTTCATATTCCTGGGAGAATGTAAAGAGAAAAGATGGAGCTCTATGACAACAATGCGCTGAGGACTCACGTAACAAATGTAGTTTCACAGCCACCTTGATTCGATACTAGGCCATGGAAAGGCTGCGAAATCCTTTAGGAAACCAAGAAACAGTGTCCATCACATACATTCCGCTTCTTTGCTATGTTCCAGGAATTACTGCAGCTTCAAGAGGGGAGAATATAAATCGGTAACATGTTAAGAATCCAGTATGATGGACTGAAGCTGAAACATGTATAGTCGAAATCATGTAAAATTAGCCCCTAAAAAGCAAATACCGCAGATAATTACTACTGCCAACTTGAATGTTTACTCACGAAAATCAACACTTAGGTACGTACAGTGATCCACCATAATGAACTTTCATCCCATCAACACAGTATTTGAAACTCAGAGGACACCCCCGCCCGTTTATCATCATACTATTGACTACCGTCCATCTCACAACATTGTCCAGCTCATTTTGCATTCGCTCACAATCTTGTATCTAATTTATTACTTTCTACAGTATCTACAGTATAGAATCTTCCGCAAAAGAATTATCTCTGATTCCAGACTTTTACTCGTATTATTTATATGTATAAGAAAACAGAGGTCCTATATTACACTATGTTCAAAAAAAAAAAAAGAACACCTTGAAAGACTAGAGATAGGAAGGTCATATTCCCAGTACATGTTCATTAGCATATTCTGCAGAAACAATTAGCATTTCATTCACCTAGGTCCTGTTGCCTAGTAGGCACTAAATCCTCCATGGGCACTGATAACTTGTTCCATGCGTGATGGCATCGACATGTATAAGGCGCGAATGGCGTCGTCGGGTGTAGCCACCCATGCAGCATTCACCTGGTTCCGCTGTTCATCTTTGATGGTTGGCACTGGGTCACAGCGCCGCACCTGCCGTTCCACCATATCCCACACATTTTCGATTGGCGACAAGTTCGATGATCGGGCGGGTTATGGCAACAGTCTGACATCCTGTGACAACAAGAAGGCACGTGTTCGTGCAGCAACATGTGGTCGCGCATTGTCATGCTCAAATATGGCGTCTGTGGTGTAGTGCAGAAAGGGTATGGCTACGGGTCGCAGGATGTCATTCACGTAGGTCAAACTGGTCGCACTACCCTGGACACGCACCAACTGTGATTTGTGGTTGTACCCAATAACACCCCACACCGTAAAGCCTTGAGTTGGCGCAGTCAATGTGATGCCTCTACCCCTGTCTGCGACGAACCAAAATGCGGCCATCACTTTCAAAAAAACAGAACCTCGATTCATTCGAAAACACTATCTGCTGCTATTCCTGTCCCCAGTGACATCGTTCCATACACCATTGCAGTCTAGCATGTTTATGCACATTAGTCAAAGGTAGGCAAAGAAGTGGACGACGCGCCAGTAACCCAGACCGTAATAAACGACGACGGACTGTCACTCCTGATAGTGTACGATGTGTTACACTGTTCCACTGTTGCGCCAGAGCCGAGGAGGACGCAGATCTGTCCTGGAATGCCATTCGGATAAGGTGTCGATCTTCTCGGGGGGTGGTCTGGGTGGTGCGACCAGACCCATCTCGTCGTGTTCTACAGCCTTCTGTGAACCTTACTGTACACAACTGTTGCACTACCGATACAATTCGCCCCACACGAGCAGCAATTTCCCGCTTGGATGCATCAAGTTCTCTCATGCCAATAATGCGCCCGCTTTCAAACTTACTCATTTGACGGTACGGTTCTCGCATACATCTGCAAGGCATGCTGCACGTCTGCTCAAGTAACACTGATCCATTACCTCCGGTTTATAGCGACAACGAGAGCCGCAAGGGTGGCTCACGAAATGCCATACAACGGAAATGTTTTATAGAATGTGTAAACCTGGGCTCACAACCATGTCCTTTCGTGAACAGAAACCTTACTTCATGCGTGATCCGACAGGCAGCACCACATGTCGCGCATGCGTACCGGCTGCCAGTTATACAGCATGGCGGACAAAGGGAGATTGACGCGTGAACAGAAGGTGAAGATAGTGTTGTTTCATGCGGAAACAAAGAGCGTAGCTCGGACCTAGGAAAGGTTTCATGTTAATTTCCGTACTTGGTGGGCAGACGGTATACAGACTGGCCAGGCAATTTGAAACAGAAGGCAACATATGGAGAGAAAACGGCCCCGCCTCAAGCCGGTCCGCTCACCGGAGAATGTTGCTGCTGTGAGAGCGGCTGTGGCTCGGAGCCCCTCCAAATCCACCAGAACTGCAAGTGTTCAGCTGGGCATCTCTCGTCGGTCAATTCAGAGAATACTGCAGTCTGACCTTGACGTGTTTCCATACAAAATGACAACAGGTCATAAACTAACGACGCTTGACAAGCAACGGCGAGTACAGTTTGCTGCATGGGCTATTGCAGAAGGTGATCCCTTATTGCACAACACATGGTTCAGTGATAAGGCACACGTCTATCTCAATGGTGCAGTGAACAAACAGAATGTACGGTTTCGGGCGAAAGAACGGCCTGTTATTGTGCACGAGGTTGAAAGTCATGGTGTGAAAGTGTGTGTGTGGGCTGTAATTTCCAGTCATGGAATTATTGGGCCAAACTTTTTCAATGACACAGTCAATAGTGCGCGTTACTTGGACATGTTGACAAACAGGTTCCTTCCAGAACTCTTTGAATCACGACTACCAATAGACACACAATGGTTCATGCAAGATGGAGCTCGTCCGTACACAGCAAATGTTGTTCTGGACTTCCTGAATGAACATTTCGGGCCCCGTGTGATGTCCCATCGATATCCCAAGCGTTTTCAGAGCGGCTCAATCTGGCCACCTCAGAGCGCCGATCTCAATCCCTGCGACTTTTTCCTGTAAGGATATTTGAAGGAGAAAATCTACCGCCATAAACCAGAAAATGTACGTCAATTACAAGTGGTCATTGTGACTTTCTTCCGTGAGTTAAGTGAGGACTTGTGTCGTAGAGTGATCACGGACATGCGGGTTCGTTTCGAAGCTGTTGTACACCTAGAAGGTGGACATATTGAACATGTCCTGCACACGGACTAACCACGCACATGTCATTGAATGTTGTAACGCCATTTTGTACTCCATATGTTGTATATTACATTTTCTATAAACAATTTCCAGTGTATGACATTTCGTGCGCCACCCTGTACATTTTACCAGTTCGTGGTGGTGCGCCGAGATATCGATGTGGACCTTGAACCTGAGGGCCGACATGGTTCAAGTGCTAATCATCTTTTCAGAACATACTAATGCACATGCCCTGCGAATATGAACTTCCTAACTCTAGTCTTTCAAGGTGTTCTAATTTTTATGAACATGAGTACTTCCTTGAGGAATTTCCCTCTTAATGAATTACAGGATCAGATGACGCTTCACCTACTCTACTTCTCTGAGTTCTAGTTTTTAGAAGTATAGCCATCCATCAGCCACTCTTTTGTCTAGTCCAATTACACTCATTTTTGCCCCTCCTCTGCAACAGTCATGCTCGCTCTGCTGTTCTACCTGCAGTGACTCATACTGATTTCTCCTCAATACCTGTCCTGAATTCTTCCCCTGAAAAGAGCCCTTTGCCCTCAATTTCCTTCCCTTAAAAATATTAGCTCCCCTTTCTTTCCCATCTCTCATGTACACCTACCCTATCCTATACATTGTTTGACGGAGACCTACCTTTCTTCGTGTCCTGCGAAATAATCCTAATTATCTCCCTCAAATTCTCGAACTTGCTCTTCATACTCCTTAATGCCTTGTCATATCCACAGTTCCTACATCATCATTCCGTAACTATTCTTTACTCTTCTTTATGCAAAAATAAAGTAATCAGCAAGAAAGAATAACTTAGGCTATTCTGTGAAAAAACTCAAAGGAAGGAAATATTGTCTACAATATTACACAAGGATCACACGACGATAAGGTAAGCAATATACTAATACAATAACCACATTGCAATACTACTAAGGCGTATTATTATTATTACATGGTATCCTACTACGCTCTCGCAGAAATGAAAAATGCTGTTAATTACTAAATATCGAAAGGAATACACGAGAATTACACAACAGTAAAGAATGCCAGCATGACACTATCATTTATTTTTAAAAAATAACCACACTACAATTCTGAACTTCATCTGTATGGACTTTGGAGTCAACAAGTGTAGAATTCAGTGCCTCGAAAGTGGGAAACTGGCTGTGGACCCACGAAACTACCACGATTGAACAGCTGGCATGGTGTAGTGTCAGTTGCAGGAAGGATGTTACAGAATCTGCATTTTGCTTATGATGCTATTCTATTGGCAAGCAGTGAAGATGAACTTGCTGAATTGTTGCAGCGGGTAGAAAATGAAGTTTTCAGCTTGGACTGAGAGTTAATGACAGCAAAACCAAGGTGATGGTTGTAGACAGAGTCGAGAAGCTCCAGTTTAGTGGTCATCTAGTAGGCCTAGATGTTGTTAATGGACATGTTTATATTGGCTCCTTGCTGAGCAACACTGACAGCTGCGATAAACAGGTCAGAAGAAGAATTGCTCTTGGAAAAGTTGCTATAGATAAATTCCGAAAGATGGTATCAGATCGCGGGGAAGAGGTCCTTGAAGGAGGATAGACCCGACCAAAGACGCAACCAATACACCTCTTCGAGTGATAATTCAGAAAGCAGAAGACCGTAGACGATGGCGACTGCTGATGGACACCGTCAGATAGTAAACGTAAGCATAAGATCACGAGACTCAGACATGAATTACACGACTGAGAAGAGAAGATATGTCTCTCATCCATGGCCATCCAACAATACTTCACATCACAGGCTGCACGGTTGCTAGGTAACATGGCATCACACATTTTGTACCGCTAGTTTCCTGATACAAATTTTCAGATCCCCCCCTCCTCCAAGTCATGAGACATATTTATGTCAACAACGGCTGAAAATAACCCAGAAAACAGTAATCTCCTTGAACTGCCTTCATTTACGCATTTACTGAAACACACTGTATTGTAGATTTACTTGCTGCTACTTTATCGGAACCTAATAGTAATACTTTTGGAACGACAGTGTACAGCCTTATTCTGACAATATAAGTAGCAGACAGTCCACATTCTATCAGAGAAAATTATCTACTTATCTCCAATGTTCACTATTGTAATACTGTACTTCATTAAGGCAGAGACAAACGCAGCGCGAACGCTCACCTCCGGAAATGATGTGAAAATGGCAGGACGGTAGAGCACAGTGGTAATGGAAGCACTCTAGTGTTTGATGACAGTCACAGCACCCTAAGGACCGCGAAACCATAAACTGGACCTCTCTAGGGAGCATTGTAGTCCAGTGTTCGTATCACGACAGGGGGCAGCTGGAATTACAGCTCTGCGGGCCGACCGGGTCATGTGACTGGGGAAGCTACTCCCGGATTCTATTTCAAGTGGCCACCAAGAGCTGTCTTGGGGGAGTACACGGCAGGAACAATAGTAAGCGAGATGGAATTAGTATAGTTTTTAACGTGTTCATACAAGAAACCTTTCCTTCGGGACCGCACAAGCCACTTTACTTGCTCTAGACTATCAAGCTAGATTATCTTGTGAAACTGTCCAGACCTAGAGTGTAAAAAGAATTATGAAAAGGATGAAGACTGACCATGTAGCGTAGTTGTCTGGCTGACAATCCCGTTGTATTATCTATTTTTATAAAAAGACAATTAAGCTTAGTAGGTTGTGGTCGTGTGTTAAGCTCAAATACGGGGTGGAATTCTAGTGAAATCAGTTAACATTTCGTCAATAATGTAGCCAACCCTACCGACGGTGTAGCCTCTTCAACCCTTAAGTTCAAGTAGCTCTTTCCAGGTGGAAAGATTTTGGGCGGTTCTCTGGCAGTGAACTCCAGCAGTCTTTAAAATGTCGTTATCCCATCAGTTCGGGGGTCTTCCTGTTGGTCTCTGTAGGATTCCACTCCAGGACCAGTTCTGTCCATCTTTCACGCGAGCAACACAGTCAGCCCACTGCCATTTCACGTTAGCTGTTCCCCCCCAACGACGTCATCAACCTGCGTGATCTACCGAATATCTCCTGCCCTCTTTCTACTTCGTACAGATTGTCATGTAACATCTTCCTACAAGTCTCAGAGTGGTCGAAACTCACGGATAGACGATCATATTCAGCTGCTTGCGTACAGTTGAGAATTTTAATATCCAATGCTCCCTAATAATATTTGACCAAGTCCATTGTTCAGATGAGTCAAATGCATGATCGGGACACTAGGTTTACAGCTAACACCCTTCAGGTTCCACAGCATCGTACGGTAAAGTGCATTGAGTCGTTTACTGTCACCGACTCTCAATTATACAATGACCTTAAACTAGGTATATGAAATACAACAAAGTAGTGTCAAAACTCTGGAAAAATGTCTTGAATACTGCTATCTTTCCACTTATTAAGTAATGTAAGTGAATTTTCACCAAATTAAGTATTACGAAATATCACAATCACCTAGATACATTTTATATGTTTAGTTTTATTCTTAACTCATCCTCGGCATTGGAATGTACCTTAGGTTTCTCTTATATCTTCCCATCCTTGTTAGTATAGTCTATGTTTTTGAAATGGTAAAAGTAATATTGTAATCTCAAACATGATTAGATTTTAATCTTTTTCTATGCTGAGTAGGAAATGGTATATGACGCTCTTTTATGTATTATTGTTAAAAGAGGTTGCATATTAATTGATACATTTAAGTTACATTTAACTTGCCGTATCCTTAAAGAAATCACCGAGACGAATCAAACGACACCTTACAATATATACTACCTCGCCAGAGTCTGGAGTTACACTAAATGTTCGCCACGTCACATGCCGATTTAGTACCTAAAGATGGCGGCGCTACTGATTCACCGGTTAACATCATATCGACGTAAGACTCTTGTTGTTACACACATTGGGATCTTTCCTCTCTACAATGAGATACTGAACACGAGTTGTCTAGAAATTATTTCGATCTAAAAACGTTCATACTTTTGCACAGCTCACCGGCACAAGTTCGGTTCCAAAATATATTCTACGTCAAAAAAAGCACTGAATTAAACACATTTTGAGGAGAATGACAGATCTAGCGAAACAACTGGAATGGAGTCCTCAAGGTGGCAGGAAATACGGCCGCCCAAGACGACTTGGAACTGGATGATTAAAAGAAGTAGTCGTAGAAATGAGAAAGACCTGAAGCGACGTGAAGAGGTGAGCCGTATTTGGGACAGCATCAGGTGGAGAAGTTTCACTATGGAGCTATACTGTACGAGCCACAAGAACGAATACGTTAGTAAGAAAGCAAATAAGACATTTCTTGTCAGGTTGAATGGAAGAAATACTTCTTCGATCCTCAGGGAGAATCGTACAGTAGAAGAGAAACATTTACAAGAAATCGATGTATGATTCCCTGGTTTATCAAACACAACAATGGAATCCTCTTTCAATGCATATAAAAGACCAAAAATATCTCATGAGAAACTTCAAGTTTCGCGTTTACGTGTAACGCATAGAACATCATTCAGAATCCATGCCTGGCAGCGTGAATGAATTAAAACAGCAGATCTGATGCCCACTTACCGAGTAACCATAATGCAATTAGTTGAAATCTGAAGACGTTCGTCATTTACCTGGAAAAAAGAAGAAATACTGCATTAGTACGGTACCTAACAAGAATTTACAATCCGTGCATAAACTACATCAACTGGAGAAACATACTGTACACGCTATGCATTAAACCAAACTCATCTGGTCACCAATTATTTCATGCAAGTCTTTATCAAATAAGCAATACATCTTCAAAGTACAGAAATAATAGTGGAAAAACATATTGACGGAAAGTGACAGAATCTTACTAAGCTAGGATAAAGCAACCGTGGAGAAAGATTCCATAAATTATACCTACCGATAGAACTGTATATTCACAACGTCATAAAAATAAAGTCTGTTGAATATAAGGTAATATAAACATTATTTCCCATTGTATAATAAATTACTTAATTATTGCGATAGCTTTCGAAGATCAAGAAATCAATTATTTTCTAGTTATGATTGCGGACTAAAGAAACTCAGTTTGTCAAATTGAACGGAACAGTAAAAATTAAGTGATTTTGATTAACATATTCTTCCGAAATTCGTGACGTCGTAACTCCATTACGTCCTCTAGCCAAGACAGAAACTGTTTAAATTTACGTTCTATTTTCCTCACGACTGAAATTTCCCCGCCAAATGACTAACTAGACAAGCTATGCTCGAACCTTTTTGTATGGCGGACCGAATAGAACAATCAATACGGGGGCACAGATCACAAAAGAACTTACAAATTATTATTATTATTATTATTATTATTATTATTATTATTATTATTATTATTATACTTTATGAGAGTTTTTAACAAACACAATAATTAATTTCACTAAACATGGTTTACTTATTTAGTATTGCCATTAAAAACAGCTCTGATTACGTACTCATCAACCTGACGATGATTACTAGAGCGAAACATGAAATTTACTTCGATAGAATTATATTGCCAAATTTTGCTTTCTGATTAGAAGTGAAACTATGTCATACCTCTGTAGAAATAAATTGAAGCGTAACACTTACTAGTTTGACACACGAATTCTGAACAATCCATGTGTTTAAGTTGATGGTAACTTTCTAATAATGAAACATTCGCCAATTACTCCAATAGGTTCAGGCTGTTATCAAAACATTGTTCATCCTGCACCATGCTTGCAGAGAACACTAATAAAATACAAACTGTGTAGCCTGTGTTACTGAACTGTCATCCGAGGGGCAGACTGAATATCATCAGACCTGCCACATGTCTGGTCTACACTATCGTTTCTCTTGTGCTGCTTAGGCCTACAAGGCATAAAATGAACATCCTACCGTATAATCACAGCAACAGTATTTTAATCTTTAATTTATTATGAAGTAATATTTATGTATTTATAACAACATGTAACGCTATTACATTTTAAATCTTACTACTTTTACGGTATCTTCAGACGCAGAGAAGCCGGAATTTTGTCCAGCAGGAGTTCCTTTACGTGCGATAAATTCACCCAGCGACTGGCCCACTTGAACACCTTCAAATAACACGAGGATCGAACACTCCAACCAGGGCTTAGAAGACCAGCGCTCTACCATCACAGCCAGGCTAATCTATTACGGCGTTAAAAATGTATCAACTTCTGATTAAATCACGCTGCTCGCCCATAAAATGATATATCAGGAATATTATTTTCCCGAGCAAAATCACAAATTATTGAACAAATGTTAGAATATTAAAACATGCCACATGTATGTATTCCAGATGCGTCTTTATGAATCACAAAAACACAAGATAAGTTGGCGTATGAAGAAAATGTTTCTTCACATGAAAATGAATTCAACTCCTCGCTACTTACTCCTTGCAAGTGACATTTGGGCTGAAATGAAAGGACGACAAGGACAGTGGGCGGGAGGAGAAGGAGAGAAATGGAATAGATTTAAGCTAAGTAAAGAGTGGAGCGTGGTGGTGGGAGAGAGATGGAACATCAACTCGCTCAAGTTTGGACTGGGAAGAGAGGTAGTGGAATTCACTTCGAATTTCTGTCGAGTGTCAGGCTTGCTTTTGCTTCTTCCTTTTTTTTTCTTCCCTTGACGTTATTCGAAAACTTATGCAGATTTAAAACAAGCATAAAAAGTGGACCGCAAAGTGACAGAACTCGTGCCAACGCTCGGCAACTTTCAACAGCTATCGACAAGCCACATCTAAATAAATTATAGTCATATAAATACGCTCCGACAATTTGATTTATTATAATTAAATGGATAGTGAAGCGATAGAGTACAAATGACTGTTCTATAGGATCCTGATAGAGAACTCGCTCCCAAAAGTAACAATCAGCTATTGACGAAATTGGTGATATTACAGTGACACTAACGGACAAATCAAAAAGCTATTATAGCACTTAAAACCATCTTGGAGAGAAGACAAGAGCGTAACAGAAATACATATATAGCTTTTGTAGACCTAGGAAAAGCTTTTGACAATCTTCACTGGAAAAGACTTCAAGAATTATGAAGGATATTTATTTGGAATGGAAAGAAAGAAAAGCAATACTAAACCTCTACATCAATCGAAAAACAAACACTGAAAGTAATGAAACAGTGTGCAAGGTGAGGATCAGGAAAGGAGTAAGACAGGGGTGTTCCTTATCACCATTTCTATTTCTATGTTTTAATCTGTACATTGAAGAAGCCATGAAAATTTTTAAACCAAAAACACCTGGCATTAAAATAAATGGAACAACTGTACACTGTATTAGATTTGCCGACGACATTGCACTTCTGGCTGACAAAGAGAAGAACATGCAGATCATGCTCAAACAATTAACATCCACCTTAAAAGATTTCCAACTTAACATTGATGTAATTATGGCTGTGAAGGATGGACTCCCTTGAAGGAGGACGTGAAACAACTACAGGCAGTGGAAATGTGTCTATGGAAGAAGATGACATGAACTAGCTGGATTGAGAAGAAAACTAATGAAGCAGTGCTTAGAGAAATAAATACCCAGAGACATTTAATAAAAACGATAAAAAGGAGAAAAGCGTCAGTTTTCGGTCACATTCTCCGGCATGACGACTCCATAAAGAACTTGTTCGAAGGCAAGGTGATGGAAAAGAAGGGCAGAGGGAAACCACGGAAGAAGATCATTGAAGAGGTAGTTGAGATGATGGGATGCCAAGGTTATGGAGATATGAAAAGGATCGCAGAGAGAAGAGATCAATGGTTGCAGCGACAAGGCAAAGCCATTAGATAATGATGACGATGAAGATGACTAACAGACAGCAATCAATGAATATTCAAGATAAACTTTAATATTATAATTGAGCGGTCCGCCTATTCAATACAATATATATATATATATTTTTTGCTAGGGGCTTTACGTCGCGCCGACACAGATAGGTTTGTGGCGACGATGGGATAGGAAAGGCCTAGGAGTTGGAAGGAAGCGGCCGTGGCCTTAATTAAGGTACAGCCCCAGCATTTGCCTGGTGTGAAAATGGGAAACCACGGAAAACCATTTTCAGGGCTGCCGATAGTGGGATTCGAACCTACTATCTCCCGGATGCAAGCTCACAGCCGCGCGCCTCTACGCGCACAGCCAACTCGCCCGGTAAATATATAATTTATTAATATCTAGGACATGTTTCGTCCCCTAAGGGACATCATCAGCTAATAATAAATTAATATTAATATATCAGAAATAAATATTAAAATTGGAAAGACACATTAAGATTTTTGACAAAGATCCTCAAATTTTGTTAAAATTGTAAGTCATAAGACAGGTAAAACAGTCAAATTGTCCATATTTCTCTTGTTGATGTTCTTGGAAAATACCAGTTTTGCTTATAAAATCTTAAAATATCATTTGTTGTAAAAAGCACACTTGATTTGTATTCCTTGGTGAAAGATTTGTTAAAACTTAATAAGCATTCCTTAGATGGTATACTAAAATTTAAATGGTTCAGAATTTAAATTCAGATCGGGGCCGTGATGGTAAAGTTCTGTGTGGTAATGGATATCATTTTATCTGAAATAAAATGAAAAAAAGTGTAAGTAACGTGAAATGGAAGATGAAATGAATATAATGTAATGTAATAAAATCGCATTACTTACTCCTTATTATTGGCCCCGATGTGTGTCCAATTTTTTATTTCTGATATATTAATATTAATTTATTATTAGCTGATGATGTCCCTTAGGGGACGAAACATGTCCTAGATATTAATAAATTATATATTGTATTGAATAGGCGGACCGCTCAATTATAATATTTAAGTTTATCTTGAATATACATTGATTGATTATAGTCAATACGGGATTAGTATTACTTGAAATGAAGCTGTTAAAGCTTATCACTTGTAACAGACAGCATTTACGCGCTCTTTGTGGGAAGACGTCTCAGAGAGACAGAGTTTGAGTCATGGTGTACAGTACCTATCTTCAGGAAATAAAAGGTGAGATCTTCACCAATCAGTTGACTTTTATTAACACCTGGGCTCATCAACCAGGAGGACTTAGTAGCAGCGAAAGAAGCGCTGATCATGACAGCAAATGTGTGCCCAGGTAGGAGCTGACCTTTATTGCACGGAAACCCTTGCTCATATCCTTGTCACCTGTCCCTGAGAAACTGTCTTTTTCTAGTTGCTTTACGTCGCATCGGCACAGATAGGTCTTATGGCGACGATGGGATACGAAAGGGCTAGGAGTGGGAAGGAAGCGGCCGTGGCCTTAATTAAGGTACAGCCCCAGCATTTTCCTGGTGTGAAAATGGGAACCACAGAAAACCATCTTCACGGCTGCCGACAGTGGGATTCGAACACACTATCTCCCAGATGCAAGCTCACAGCTGCGCGCCCCTAACCGCACGGCCAACTCGCCCGGTCCCTCCCTGAGAAACAGCAGGCATCATGAAGTACGTTCCAATATAGACGAAGCTCTTACGGAAAGGCGATATCAGATTCACAAGGAGGTGCAAGGTGTTTCTTATAATGGATCATTCAGAAGAACAACCTGGCTCAGCGTCTGCCACAATCTATACAGGATGGTCGCTAACAACGTGAACCGGATTTATGAGCGTTAGAAGGTGGGTCATACTGATAAATAATCTGAAATAAATATATCGATATCTCCCACAGCTGGCATTTTATCTTTTTTTTGCTTTACGTCGCACCGACACAGATATGTCTTACGGCGACGATGGGATAGGAAAGGCCTAGGAATTGGAAGGAAGCGGCTGTATCCTTAATTAAGGTACAGCCCCGGTATTTGCCTGGTGTGAAAATGGGAAACCACGGAAAACCTTCAGGGCTGCCGACAGTGGGGCTCGAACCCACTATCTCCCGATTACTGGATACTGGCCGCACTTAAGCGACTGCTGCTATCGAGCTCGGTGTGTCATTTTATCAGGTGCTGAAGTTAGGCAATCACATCGCTTCGCGGGCGAAATCAAATGGGCATTACGCGACAGTGTTGCTAAATCTACACGTGACTTAAGAATGGCCTGAGGATCAGCATCAAACACAAATACACCGTTGGTTTCAGCGAGTGTCACCTAGCGTACTTGTCTTGGCGCGATCCTGTCAGCTCGGAAGTCTGCTTTTAAACCGCCGCCCTGGCGAAGTTTTATTCTTCGACTGGTGCTCTCATGTCGGTCTTAAGTTACGTATAGATTTAGCGATACCATCTCTCAAAGGCAATTTGATATCGACCGCGAAGCGATCTGATCGGCTATCTTCAGCAGCTAATAAAATGAGAGATACCCCAGCATTTGCCTGGTGTGAAAATAGGAAACTACGGAAAACCATCTTCAGGGCTGCCGACAGTGGGGATCGAACCCACTATCTCCCGAATACTGGATACTGACCGCACTTAAGCGACTGCAGCTATCGAGCTCGGTGAACAGACATTCCATCAATGTTAATTGTGAAAATTTTCTTCCAAAAAAAATGTGTAAACTATGTAGGCCCAGGTTTGATTCCTGGTAGCCTACTGACAGAAATTTAAGATGAGCAGGACGGCCCGTATGTTGTGAGAAATGTACACGGATATCATCTCCATTGAGGGTGTGCCTGAAAGGAGCTGCACCACCCCGGGATGAGAACATGAGTTTACTTTTTTCTAATCTGAAAATGTGGAAATAAGAAAGAATAATAATTGTCTCATTCCTTCACTGAATGACCAGCGCTGAGGCCTTCGATCAAATGGTCTCGAGTTCGATTTCCTGCCGGGTCGGAGATTTTAATCGCGCCTGATTAATCCTTCTGGCTCGAGGACTGGGTCTTTGTGTTTATCCCAACACTATCCTCTTCATATTCAGACAACACACTACACTACCAACCTCCACAGAAATACGCAATAACGATTATATCCTTCCACATAGGAGTGGTAAAACAGGACCAAATTCACATGTGCCACACAGTTCTCACCCGCGACCCCATAGGTGTGGGTGAAAGCGGTAGAGGAAGAAGAAGAACAACAATAATTGTATTTTTTACTCAGTCGCGTTTCATCCTTTGATTTGCTTTCTATTATAATAAAAATCTCCAGAAGTACGATGTTTTGCCTTTCACCGATTCCTTTAGTGATCTATGGCCTACGCCTATGTTAAAAATTAGGAATGTCCCGTATTTTTTGAAAAGAAATCTATGAATCCTACGAAAGATAAAATTGAGGAGCAAGACAGAAGTTGAAGCAATGCACGGTTCACCTAGTTCCAAGTTGAGAACCCTTAAGGGATCGTTTTCAGTCACCTATTACGACCCAACCCACAGGCGGATGACGGTAGATATATAACATACGGTATTTGTCCCGCATGCATTGCATATCTGCTTCCCAGGTTGAAAGATATCTCCCGACCACAGCCTTCTGAATACCCTGTGATGAACTAGTGAACTTCTCTTGGGACGATTCCAAGCTTAGCTCATTACCGCCATGGTAATTGCATATTTCTGGCAAGAAAGCAACATGCCATACAAGAAAAGTTCCATACTAAGTTTTCAAGGCAACAGAGATCATCTCTCTCTCTCTCTCTCTCTCTCTTTCTCTCCGTCTCCCTTTCCTTAACACTTCGTGGAAAGGAATGCCTGAATAGATCAGAAGAAGTTGGAAGAGCACGGGTAATTGCACATAATTTTACAAGAATTCCTTCAGGAAATTGACATGATTCTAGTACCGTACATGAAGAACGGAATAAACCCGAACAGCCCAAGAGCAGCACATGGCACAGGGGCAATCGGTTCATTTTGAACTGACTACAACACAAAGGAAGCGATGCTCATTGCGGTCACTCATAATGTTAATGAATCCAATATAGCTTCTTATTATTATTCTTCTTCTTTACAGCATTTGTGTGGTGTGAAAATGGAAAACCATGTAAAACCATCTTCAGGACTGGCGACAGTGGGGTTCGAACATACTATATCCTGAACGTAAGCTCACAGCTAGGAGAAATAAACCGCACAGCGAATAAGCTAAGTTTAGATATTTTTAGCTCGAGTAAGAAATTTCTGTTTTTCTTTTACTGCCCAATGGTCACTCATTTTTTGTAACCTGATGGCATCTCCCTGGATAAATAAAATCCATTATTTCCTTCCTACAGATTTACTTTAAGGGAGTTGAAGAGCTAAAAACAGGAAAGTACATGGATAGATTGCCATCCCCCATTGAAGAATTTCCTGAATAAATTAGTGGATTGCTTGTTATGAAAGTCGTTTAAGAATCATGATTTCTTTTTGATCTTCACTAAGTCAAAATTACTCCCTTTTAGACGTACCTCTAATAAAACCTCTTATTTCCAAAACCATCTGATATAGAAGCTGTGGTTTACAATAGCTTGTGCTCTAAAGTTCACTGATTACGTTGGTAGCATTGCCAGAATAAGTATGGCTGACTAGAATCTGATATGTGGTTTGTAACTCAGTGACCAGTTACACAAGTTTTCACCTAAAACTTGCTTTGATCTGAATTTCTAGCGTTAGCCTTTTCGATTAAATATGTTCCTGTGTTTTACAAACTATTAATCTAATAACATATACGTGATTACGGGAGCTAAGAAACAAGTAAGCGAATAAACTGAAGCTCAATCAAGTACAACACACACATGATCGTCGAATTAGACACATCGTAACTAGAGTTTGGATTTTTACTCAGTAACAGGTTAGCACACAAACTTACTGCAGCGAGTAACAAGTATACTCTAGCCTGCCCAGCGGACATTCTACAAGTTTTTCATGAACTGTAGGGGCACGGCCCATTAGAACCCGGGCTGTGTGAGAATGTTGAGGGGAGAAATACTGACCCGCAACACAGAACGAAAATTTGTTGATATAGTTCATGCAGTACTGAACCTTAGATGACAGAACATTTCTGGACAGAGTTCTAAGCTGAGACATTATCACATACCGATTTTTCTAGGCGCTACAACGATATGTTACTCTCGTTAAATTATGGAAAAGCGGGCTAGACGACACTTAATTTGTTTCTTTCTTTTAATTAGCTTTACGTCGCATCGACACGGAAAGGTCTTATGGAGACGATAGGATAGGAAAGGACAAGGAATGTGCAGTAAGGAGCCGTGGCCTTAAATAAGGTACATTTGCCTGGTATAAAAATGGGAAACCACGGGAAACAGTCTTTAGGGATGCCAACAGTGGGGTTCGAACCCACTATCTCCCAAATGCAAGCTGACAGCTGCGTGACCCAAACCGCGTAAACACTTGCTCAGTACGACACTTCCTAATAACGAAATTAGTTTACATTCTAACCTATAATTGCCTAAATAACCGAGATCTAGTCATAACTTGAACTATAACTTGAACTATACGTTTCGCATTATTTTAGTTCAGGAAATTAAAATGCATGCTAAATGCAGCTCCCTAACAATTTCGAAGATCTATCTGCAAGGTTTACAGAAATACACGGCATAACTATAACATTTTAACATTAGCGAGATCATCATCATCATCATCATCATCATTATTTTTTTTATTTTTTTTTTGCAAGTTGCTTTACGTCGCACCGACGCAGCGACGATGGGAGAGGAAAGGGCTAGGAATGGGAAGGAATCGGCCGTGGCCTTAATTAAAGTACAGCCCCAACATTTGCCTGGTGTGAAAATGGGAAACCACGGAAAACCATCTTCAGGGCTGCCGACAGTGGGGTTCGAACTCACTATCTCCCGAATACTGGATACTGGCCGCACTTAAGCGACTGCAGCTATCGAGCTCGGTATCATCATTATTGAGCGTAGTGACTCCCGGCATTAGACATCACGTTTAGTTAATTGTTGCCGTTCCTGCAGGTAGTCCACCTCTCTGAGGAGTATTTGAAGAGATTAGTCAGTGACCATCTTCATCTGGTCTATCTATCTACTGACTGTCCTTCCACGTGATGATCTACTTTTTTCTTCCATAACCTACCCTTCCCGGTTCCCACGACCTCTTCGAACAGTATGGAAGAGAAAAAAACTGAAGGATTCTTTGGTTGACGCTGGAAGAAAGTTGTTTAGTGATATGATGCTCAAGGAGAATAACAATAATGCTATTATTGTTTACGTCCCACTAACTACTTTTGACGGTTTTCGGAGACGCCAAGGTGCTGGAATTTTGTCCCGCAGGAGTTATTTTACGTGTCAGTAAATCCACCGACATGAGGCTGACGTATTTGAGCACCTTCGAAAACCACCGGACTGAGCCAGGATCGAACCTGCCAAGATGGGATCAAAACATTAGCGAGATCATCATCATCACCATCATTTTTTTGCAAGTGGCTCTACCGTATGAGCCACTCAGCCCGGCTGTTCAAGGAGATAAAATATTACATTTCCCTCCTAACCCCCTGTTATATAAAATGGCAATACACGTGGTTTTTCTATCTAGACACGCGACTTCAATCTACCTAGTACCGTGCAACTAGGTTATTTTAATTAATTCAGACAAGTATTGATCCGGACAGAAATGGCCTCTTAATTAACCCAATTTAATGATATTTTACTGATTGCGGTATCTGTAGCAGGCCCACTCGCTTACTGCCAATCAACGCTATCACTTCATTCGACAGTAATTTATTGATCAAATTATGTACCCCGACCTCCTTAATGTTTCAAAATTTTTCCTCAATACATACTCGGTGTTTGATGTTACAATTAATTTGAACCTTCAGTAATGTACTCCATGAAAAATAATCTAAAGAATGTGCCGAGGAAGCCTAGTGCCACCCATACAGAGCCCATGCCCTGTCTGTCTAAGCCGATGACCAATGTTGATGTCCCCGACACTGTTAAGATACACTTTCTCTTCTGCTTTGATAATAATAATAATAATAATAATAATAATAATAATAATAATAATAATAATAATAACGACGTCTGTAGAACCCTGGTGAAGGTTTTCCGAATTTATACCTATGGACCCCTGTGCGTCTGTAATAATGGTGGCCTGCCTAAGATAAAACTGATTGTTTAAGACACCACAAACACTCAGTCCCTGAGCTACAATAAATAACCAATGAAGGTTAAAATCCAAGACGGGAATCGATCCCGGGATTCCTTGGACCGAACCGGTAAAAAAAAAAGGGATCAAACGATAGGCACGCAAGTTTCGTCAAACCCAACAGCGCCCTCCCCCACCCATTAAGTACAATTTGTGTGGCCGCATTTTGTATGAAAAAATTGGCCTGTATAGTCACCAATAGTCTGTACATTGTCAGCGGATTATTAGGCAGAAAAGGTTACAGTATATACTAGGACGACGAATAAGGTAAGAACAAAATAAGCAGTGAAGTAATCATTCAGTTAATTTGTCTCCAGTCTCCATTTTACCACCTGACAATGGTGTTAAGCCTCTGAAACGTTTAGTGGAGTAAATATTTTGATAAAACTAGTGACTGGTAACTGATTTTATTATATCATTAACAGATCAATAATTTGTTTTTTATGCATTCACTGGCGTGTAAGTTTTTGAAGAAATAGTAAGCTCGTAGGGCATACAAACAGTTTAGAAGTTACATGTAATCATGGGGAAATACTGGTACCTACAACATTCAGAAGTGAGCGGTGCAGTACTATTCCTACAATAAAAAATTCTTCAAGTATATGGTGAGTATAGTAAATTTTACGGTTATTATTATTATTATTATTATTATTATTATTATTATTATTATTATTATTATTTGCTTTACGTCGCACCGACACAGACAGGTCTTATGGCAACGATGGGATTGGAGACGCCTATGAGTGGGAAGGAAGCGGCCGTGGACTTGAATAAGGTACAGCCCCAGCATTTGCTTGGTGTGAAAACGGGAAACCACGGAAAACCATCTTCATGGCTGCCGACAGTGAGGTTCGAACCCACTATCTCCTGGATGCAAGCTCACAGCCGCGCGCCCCTAACCGCACGACCAACTCGCCCGGTGATTATACACTGACTGACAGAGCAAATGCAACACCAAGGAGGAGTGGTTCGAAAGGGATGAAAGTTGGGGAAAAAACAGAGACGGCACGGACGAATATTTGATGTTTATTTCAAACCGATATGCAGGTTACACAATGCGCACGGCATCGACTCAGTAGGATGTAGGACCACCGCGAGCGGCGATGCACGCAGAAACACGTCGAGGTACAGAGTCAATAAGAGTGCAGATGGTGTCCTGAGGGATGGTTCTCCATTCTCTGTCAACCATTTGCCACAGTTGGTCGTCCGTACGAGGCTGGGGCAGAGTTTGCAAACGGCGTCCAATGAGATCCCACGCGTGTTCGATTGGTGAGAGATCCGGAGAGTACGCTGGCCACGGAAGCATCTGTACACCTCGTAGAGCCTGTTGGGAGATGCGAGCAGTGTGTGGGCGGGCATTATCCTGCTGAAACAGAGCATTGGGCAGCCCCTGAAGGTACGGGAGTGCCACCGGCCGCAGCACATGCTGCACGTAGCGGTGGGCATTTAACGTGCCTTGAATACGCACTAGAGGTGACGTGGAATCATACGCAATAGCGCCCCAAACCATGATGCCGCGTTGTCTAGCGGTAGGGCGCTCCACAGTTACTGCCGGATTTGACCGTTCTCCACGCCGACGCCACACTCGTCTGCGGTGACTATCACTGACAGAACAGAAGCGTGACTCATCGGAGAACACGACGTTCCGCCATTCCCTCATCCAAGTCGCTCTAGCCCGGCACCATGCCAGGCGTGCACGTCTATGCTGTGGAGTCAATGGTAGTCTTCTGAGCGGACGCCGGGAGTGCAGGCCTCCTTCAACCAATCGACGGGAAATTGTTCTGGTCGATATTGGAACAGCCAGGGTGTCTTGCACATGCTGAAGAATGGCGGTTGACGTGGCGTGCGGGGCTGCCACCGCTTGGCGGCGGATGCGCCGATCCTCGCGTGCTGACGTCACTCGGGCTGCGCCTGGACCCCTCGCACGTGCCACATGTCCCTGCGCCAACCATCTTCGCCACAGGCGCTGCACCGTGGACACATCCTTATGGGTATCGGCTGCGATTTGACGAAGCGACCAACCTGCCCTTCTTAGCCCGATCACCATACCCCTCGTAAAGTCGTCTGTCTGCTGGAAATGCCTCCGTTGACGGCGGCCTGGCATTCTTAGCTATACACGTGTCTTGTGGCACACGACAACACGTTCTACAATGACTGTCGGTTGAGAAATCACGGTACGAAGTGGGCCATTCGCCAACGCCGTGTCCCATTTATCGTTCGCTACGTGCGCAGCACAGCGGCGCATTTCACATCATGAACATACCTCAGTGACGTCAGTCTACCCTGCAATTGGCATAAAGTTCTGACCACTCCTTCTTGGTGTTGCATTTGCTCTGTCAGTCAGTGTATATTAGAAGCGAAAATATCTGTTCTTGACTGATACTTAAATATAGAAAAGAATAACATGGAATCCACCGTAATTGCCGAGTGCTGGAATTATATGAATAACTAGAGGCATGGCGCAGTTACTGCTGTAAATGAAGACTAAAAATGTAACTGATTACGAAGGAATGATGCTGAACTCGAAAAGATTACACTATACGTATATTTTCATTGAGACCTTGTTAACTGCCCTTTCGTTATCACTTTGTACTACTTATAACAGTAATGTTCAAATCACTGCAATAAGGTACAAACTGTTTCATTTGACTACTTTCAGTATTTCAATATGAACCTTTTTTTAATGCCCATGAGTTTCTGCGAAGTGGCTTTGATATGATGTACCTATATTATAATTTGCTCATCGCTCACAGCTTTAACTCTATCGAATGTCATGCATAAATGGTAATAGCTGGAAACAAACTGAGATAGATAGATAGATAGATAGATAGATAGATAGATAGATAGATAGATAGATTAGATAGATAGATATGGTTTATTTTATCTGGCAAAGTTAGGGACACGTGTCCCTGTCTTACACTTAACCAGTGAAATACATAAATAACATACAAATATATAAAATACTGAATAAATGAAAAAAAAGAGACTGAAACAAATTACTATGGTTCTATGCTATCCTGCTGTACATAAAAATAACTATTATAATACACAATATAAATTAACATTTTGCTTCGTGCAAAGAAATTAACATACAACATACAACGAATTACAATAATAATAATAATAATAATAATAATAATAATAATAATAATAATAATAATAATAATAATAATATAGATAAACCTACTAATATTTACTATTAATTTGTCCATTTCCAGAAATATATCACATTGACGAATGTTACAGCTATCGTGTGTTTACTGTGGGTGAAGAACATTGCAAAATGGGGATAGGGATAAGGATAACTATGCGGGAAACCACAGCTGAGTACTTTCTAACACTACTGAATAATAATAAGAAGAACCATGAGCAGAAGAAAACAAAGAAGAAGAAGAAGAAGAAGGACCATGAGGAGGAGAAAAAAGAAGAAAACGAAGAAGAAGAATAAGAAGAAGAAGAGTGTCGCACTACGAGCTCGTTTCAGAGATATTTGGAACACATACTTTTAAATCTTCCGTGGTTTGATAGGTACCTATTTTCTGAAAACGTTGACCCTGTGCTTTGTTAATGGTCAGTAGAAAAGCAAGACGTAACGAGGATTACCTCACTTTAAATTTCAAATGCAAGGATCAGTGGAGACACATTCACAAAGCGAAACAGAAATTAAACTCCTGCAGTACAGTACTTGTATTTTCCGACTGAATGACTATTTTAAATAAATGAATAACCTACTTAAATAAATAATACAAAGCGTGTCTACAAAGTACGGTGAATGGACCAATATCACAACGTGCGGCAACACTAGAAGCGCCACTAGCGCTGAATACACGGGGCTAAAGCACGTTAGTCTACTCCGACGAGTGAAATGCAGTGCGTGTGAAAACTCGGGTCATAGTGCAATTGAGCAACGCATAAACATCGAGATTTGTTACAAACTGGGAAAACTGCGGCGGAGACGCACGTGATGTTGGTGCAAGTGTAAGAAACAGAAGCTGTGAGCACAAAATGTGTTTACGAACGTTTCAAGCGCTTTCGGAATGGACAGGAAACTCTTGATGGTGCACCCCGTCTCGAACATCCACGTGGATTTGGCGCATGCAAACTTGTTTTTGTTTCCCTGCCTCCAGGGAATCCTGAAAGGCATGCACTGTGCTGACACCTAGCAGATCCAAAGACGTGCGACATCAGTGTTTCGAACGATTCCAGAAGACGACTTCAATGCCATTTTCCAGCAGCTGCATACACGTTGCCAAAAGTGTGCTGTGGTCAACGGAGAGTACTTTGAAGGCGACTAAAGGAATTTCGTTTGCAACTTATGTTTTATTTGTGTATCATTCATCGAACTTTTAAGCGCATTTTCCAGTAATCCTGAGAGGAGGACATTTTCTTTTCTTGCTAATAGTTTACGTTTCGCCAACTCAAACTGGATATTCGGCGACGATGGAATAGGAAAGAGCTAGGAGTGAGAAGGAAGCGACCGTGGCCTTAATTAAGGCAAAGACTTGTTTAAAAATGGGAAAGCACGGATAATCTTCATCGGGGTTGCCGTTAGAGACGTTCACAAACCCACTACCTCCCAAATGCAAGATAAGACCTGCATGGTCAAAAACCACGCAACCAAATAGTTCAGCGAGATTTTTCTATCAATCAACAATCTATGATCTGCATTTAGGACTATCGCCCAGGTGGCAGATTTCCTATCAATTGTTTACCTACCGTTTCCTTAAATGTTTTCAAAAGAACTTGGAAATTAATCGAACATTTCCCCTGATAATTTATTTATATCCCTTACTCCTCGTTCTATAAATTAATGTGTGCCCCAATTTATCCTCATGAATTCCAACTTCGATCTTCTTTCCTACATCTTTCCTACTTTTAAGAGCTGCACTCAAAACTTATTCTGCTACTAATGCCATTCCACGCCATCTCTCCACCGACAGCTCGAAACATACCACATACTCGAACAGCCCGTCTCCTTACTCCCAAGTCTTCCCAGGCCAAATTTTGCAACACATTCGTAATACTACTCGTTTATCGGAAATAACCCAGAACAAGTTGTGCTTCTTTCCTTCGGATTTTTTTTCAGTTCTCGTATCAAGTAGTCCTGGTGTTGGCCCCATAAAATGGAAAGATACTCTATTTGGGGTGTTAGCAGAGACTTACCCACCCTCTCCTTTACATCCTTACTACTACCCCCTAAATACTCTCATAACCATGTGAAAAGATCTGTAACCTTTCTACTGCAGTATAACACGTAGATGTTTGTATCGCAGCTTTTCTCAAAATTTAGCGTTATTTGTTCATATTATGTACGATACAACCTTTTCATTACATTTTGTAAGAACTTTCATTGTAAAATTCAGCTCCCTTTCTGGCATTCTTGGGTCCTTCTACCAAAATTATGGTCCTTTATTGTTACGGATTATGGCAATGAATATGGGCTAGGATCGCTGTCACGAACAACCCTAAATCACCTTAGTAGCATTATGTACAGCGACAGACATCTTGGAGCAACAACCTCTCTGAGATGGTCCCCCTACCTCTCAGTCCAGCAGGTAGCTGTCAAGAGTTCACTAATCGTTTTGAATCGTACTCTAACAAGAAGCTGAAGTATTGACGAAGGAGAGAGCGAGCAGACAGGAAGGGATGAGAATAAAGTGGGACAATTAGAAAGAAAACACAAGCGGGCTCCTCAGAAACAGATGATCATACAATATCGACCTCTTCCAGCTGTGGGGCAGGCGAATGGTCAGATACCCGAACTAACTTAGGAGTGGTGATTTTTCGCAGTAACGATAATACGCGAAATTCTTAAAAAAAAGGCTTTTACTTGCTCATTTCAGTTTTCACGACCTGCAAACAAGATTTTAAGGTGTTCGGCATAAAAACAGCGAAATTTATACTACAATACGATATGATTCCGAAATCGATTATTATCAAATAAAATTTAAACTGAGGAGTCTGTGCACTCTTGGACTGCCAGCAAATGCTTTCTCTTTATAGCACCATTCAGGAGAGTTCTGCGTGTTTTTTAATTCCGTTCTCCACCAAATCCACATATCAAAAGCTTCGATCCCAAACGTATCTCCCTATTATACTGTAAGGTTTTAATTCCTTTTATTTTTATTTTTATTTTTGCTAGTGGCTTCACATCGCACCGACACAGGTAGATCTTATGGCTACGATGGGATAGGAAAAGGCCTAGGAGTTGGAAGAAAGCGGCCGTGGCCTTAATTAAGGTACAGCCCCAGCATTTGCCTGGTGTGAAAATGGGAAACCACGGAAAACCATCTTCATGGCTGCCGACAGTGGGATTCGAACCCACTATCTCCCGAATACAAGCTCACAGTCGCGCGCCTCTGACCGCACGACCAACTCGCCCGGTAATTCCTTTAAAATAACTAAGTAAAAGGCAATAGAAACATTTACATTGAAAAAAAAAATACATCTTCCAGTAAATGAAACTCAAAGAGATAACGATTAATTTATTTTCATCTAACGAATCGTTCAGAGCAGAGGTGCTCACGCTGGGCACTTCGTCCCGCGGACACACAGTACTGTAAGCCGGCAGGCGGGCGGGCAGGCGGGCGATGACGTGGTTACAAGAATGGTCATGAAGACTGAGCGAAGTTCTACCAGTCATTCTCGATCACTGCGGCGATACCAGAGTTTGAAACGGAGGCAGATATATTGAAAGAAAGAGGGCAGGAATCCACGTCATTTTCAAGGTACGTTTTAAGAAATAGTAATTTGACCGGATAAAATAAAGTTAGGCCAACACGCTCAAATATTTTTGTACCGTACGTAATGAATTAAAATTTGCAATATCATATTTTAAGAGGTGCTTTAGAAACATTTCTAATATAATACGGAGTTAAAGTGGATAAGCTGTGGCTTGTGGCTGTTTGGGTTTAAATTATCTTATAAACTCACTAACAATGCAACCATGCTTACCGGGAATAACATCAGTTAGGTTATTATTTGAGGCGTTCTGTATATTTATTTGGTAGATGCATTAACATTGTTGTTATTGGTGTACTTTAATATTGTATATACCGAGCTCGATAGCTGCAGTCGCTTAAGTGCGGCCAGTATCCAGTAATCGGGAGATAGTGGGTTCGAGCCCCACTATCGGCAGCGCTGAAGATGGTTTTCCGTGGTTTCCCATTTTCACACCAGGTAAATGCCGGGGTTGTACCTTAATTAAGGCCACGGCCGCTTCCTTCCAATTCCTAGGCCTTCCCTACCCCATCGTCGCCATAAGATAATATCTGTGTCGGTGCAACGTAAAGCAAATAGCAATAATAATAATAATAATAATAATAATAATAATAATATTGTATAGTCAATATCTATTTCCTCACTCGTGATGAAACTCCCTCGGCATTTATAGGCTACCTATTATCATCGGACGCCTTGATAAGTTTCAAATACCTACTATTTTCACAAATTCAGTAAAGAGGGCAAGACGCATAACACTACAACACTGTGCAAAAATCAAGCACTAAAGTTGTTGAATTATGTAAATATATTACGTTTTGTTGAATGAATAACAGGATGTTTAACTTTTAATGGGCCATTCCCACCCAAGAGATTTCAAATCGTAAGCTTGTACGCTTAAACCCTGTATCTTTGTAAATTGTAACACAAAACGTACCGGTATAGGCCTAACTTGTCAGTTTTCCTTGAATGTACAAATATTATAAAATAAAATTGACTGTTTATATGAAGTGAAGTATAAATCAAATCGGATTATGTTGAAAAGGTCGGTTTTCTTGCTATTATAGCCGTTTTTTAATTTTTGAAATACTGTACCCGAATCAACATTTTGCTGAGTAGTGGAGAAGAGTTTGGTAGTCACAATGGAACGAAACTGCTTCACTTCCCTACGGAGTGTGTTCGTAAGCTGCCCGCAGTTACACCACGCCAGCCCGAGCGCACTGGGCTAGCCTCAACGGGCGCCCAATTGAGCACCTCTGGTTTAAAGAGACATCTGTATAGAATTTGCAGTGTAGGATTCAGTGCATCGAAAGGGGATAATTGACTCCTGGTTTATGAAACTACTACGAATGAAATAATAATAATAATAATAATAATAATAATAATAATAATAATAATGTTATTTGTATTACGTCCCACTAACTACAATACTTCTTCGGTTTTTCGAGGTGCCGAAGTGCCGGAATTTTATTCTATAGGATTGTTTTACGTGCCAGTAAATCTGCCGACGCACAGGTTGACTTATTCGAGCACATTCAAATATCACCAGACTGAACTAAGATAGAACCTGCCAACTTGGGCTCAGAAAGCCAATGTCTTAACTGTCTTAGTCACTCAGCCCGGCATATATATATTCAGTTCTCTAGAGTATGGTGAGACGAGGAGCCTTCCTCGATAGAGGAGCCCTCTAGATACCTCCCAGTCATGGCCATCCATCAACAGTTCACATCACAGCGTGCACGGTTGCTAGGTAACATCGCGTCACTCATTTTCTATCGTTAATTTCAGACGTCCCCCGGCCATAAGACTGAATCCTACACTTGTTGACTCTCAATTCTTCGGATATTTTTTTGAAAAACTATTCGTTAGATTCAAATAAATTAATCGCTATTAATTTGATTTTCGTTTATTAAAAGTCACATTTATGATTCTTTGATTTTCACAAAGGGAAGTCTGTCACAATTTTTTACGATGTAAATTTTGCTATTGCATTCTACTCACTTATTTTAAAGAAGTTAAAAACATTCAGTATAATAGGGAGATAAGGTTTTGACACCATTTTTATTATTCTATGTTGTTCTAGAACTTGTAAAGAGGCTGTTCGACTACGAAGTGTACCGATTTTGTGGCAGCGTGTGACGTCGCGCACTCAACGTTAATGTCCGGTAACAATTTGCTTATTTGGATACGCGTTATAGTTCAAACGTCATTGGGATTTGTGTTGTATAGAAAAATTAGAACATCTACATTCCCCATAGCTTCCCCTCCTACGAACCCATGGGTTGAGACTTTTCCGTTAAAGAAATGGATGAAGACGCCAACATCGTAAGCAGCCCTGTATAAGAAATTCGTCTGATCGGGGGCTGAATAATGCAGAAACCATAAGAGGTTACGTTATCGACGACTGCCATGTTTGACTCCCGCATCCTTACACTTCTCGAATAGTGCAGGTACAGAATAAGGTCAGTATAATTAGATTAGAGGAGGACACTGAAGTGCCTGCATGCTCATATGTTTGTCACCGCACAGGCGGAACTGAAGCTAGCGATAAGGCGCTTCATCCTTGCAGGGAAGGGATTAGAGATCCAGTGTAAGCCACACTCCTATTGAAAGGTAGGAGAGAGGAGAATCGGCTCTTCCAGCTGAGAACATTCTCATTGCTAATCACGTTATGAACGTAGGACGCGCACGGGAATTAAGATAGCATTGTCTACCTCACTCGCAAACAATGGGACACTCGTCCATTTTCTGGAAAAGAAAGAGCTCTCTTACAGTATCACACTTCAATTTTATTTTATAGAGTTATTATTATTATTACGGGGTTACCCGTGGAACGCAAAAGTGAAAGAAGGTACCGGGGTGAATGGATCCAACTACAATACCAAGGAAAGAATTTTAAAAACTTAACTGATGGTTATATTTTGAAAAACAACAAAATTAACAACTTTAGTGATATAACAATGACATAGCAATTTAGAAACAAGACTTAGAAAAATCTAAGATTTCAAAACTTTAACACACTTGGGCTACAAGCCCCTAGTTTTACTATGTTTGAGTTCCCAGCTCAAAATTACAAAAGAGTACAAATGTATACCAGGGCAGAAATCCCTCAGTACATGGAGCGCTGGCTCCCAACTCACAATATCAAGCCTTCAAAAGGCATTCAGTAATCCTACTTTGAAAAAGAGCTAACAGTCTCTCAGTTTTCAAGCCTATTCAAGGCAACACCAAAAATATCTTACACCTTTTGGCCTTCCATGGCCCAGCTTACAAATTGAAACAGGGGTATCTCGTACCCAACCTATAGGGCCTTCGTGTAAAAGAAATAACAGTTAAATAAATGGCCCGAACACAAAATGAAAGGAGGCGAATACGTGCACTCCTAGACATGAATTCTTAGAACCTAAAGGGCACTAGGCCGATGAAACAGGGGCTATTCCCAAACTATGGAGGTGAATCGTATAAGAATAATTAAGACTTTACGGAAGGAAGAAAACAAGTTACAAAACGTAGTCACCTCAAATCAACATGAAGGGGAGCTCGAGAGGGTACATCACTATCCCCGATTTACAGTTAAAGATATTATGCAGTTATTATATAAGCCGGCAGAAATTACATTTTCAGAAAGTAGGTTATATAGTTAAAGTTTCGGACCCCTCCCTGGGGTTAAACTGCGGAGCTAGCAAGAAATAAAGATGTTAATTGGCCATTACCTTGCTGAAGAACTGCTGTCTGATGAAAGGGGCGCCTCCCGCCTCCTGCTTCACACAAACACTTAGTTAGATGACGATCAAATGGCCAAAAGACATAAAAATCCGCAGTTTATAAAACATCTGGGAAAGTTCGAGACCTTTCATTAATAATCAAGACACATCCACAGGGTTTTATTGGTTAACATCAAAAGTGACACTCAGAATCGAGGAAGAAGCCTGTGATAGGCGGAAAATTAATTACAGAAATTCATGATTGGCTAAATTCAAAACTGGCAGAAAGAAAATATCAATATTGCCAACCCAAAAATGAATGAACATAATTTAGTAAAAAAAATAACCTATGAATACAAAACTTCTCCAAATCAAAGTTCTTCCACTTCGCACCAGGGTTCATGATCATCGTTTATTAGCAGTGACATCTGTTGAAAAAAGTCCCAACTTCTTGATAAATGGTAAACAAAACACGTAGAATTTCATACAGTACATGAAACTTCAAAATAACATAATTTCATTACATTTCTGTAGTGACATCTTCTGAGTAACGGTTTAAGTAGGTGTAGTTTCAAGTTCACGATTTCTCCAGAAGAGGAGTTCTTTTAGGTGCAAGATTTAAATGAGCGGCGTAGAGGTGTACCTCGCGGTATAATTATTATTATTATTTACCATGAGGCCTACTGGGGACCACAATCGTCCCCACTCTGGCAAACTAGCGAAAGTGACAAACTAGGGAATCTGTAGTTCTCAAGTTTTGGTCTATATTTTATTATTTATATATTGTCTACCTCTTTCAAAGTCTCACATCTGCAGCTCGTTCTGTATGCCTAACACATAAAACCAATCATTAAATATAAACATTGATCTGACATGAGTAATCACAACTTCTTTCAGCTCTCCTAACCTTTTGACAATTTGCAGATTCGTTAGTTTGCCAGAGTAGGGACGTCATGTCAATTTCAATATTCATCCTTCCTTCTTGTTTTCTCTTCCGTTCTCTCCAGTATTCCTTCATCATTGCACTATGCTGTATTCTTCTCTCCTCAGACCACTTTGGACCGGGTTTCCTTTTCATTCTCCCTTGGAATTCTCCTATTCTTAAAACTTTCTTTCTAAAAATCTATCATCCCATAGTTTCCTCTTATTTTTTTTATTTTACCTTTTTTATCCAGTTCGTCGTTGACTTTCTGTTTTGCCAATCTGGTATCATTCATTCTATGCCCAGAATTTGTTTTCGCTATTTGCTTCACGTCGCACCGACACAGATAGGTCTTAGGGCGACGATGGGATAGGAAACGCTTAGGAAGTGGAAGGAAGCGGCCGTAGCCTTAATTAAGGTACAGCCCCAGCACTTACCTGGTGTGAAAATGGAAAACCACGGAAAACCATCCTCAGGGCTGCCAACAGTGGGGTTCGAACCCACTATCTCCCGATAACTGGATACTGGCCGGACTTAAGAGACTGTAGCTATCAAGCTCGGTTCAAAAAAAATAGCAGCCTCCTTTTTCTTATTTTTTCTGTTATATTTTCTATGTTTTGGTATATTTCCTTATTACTTATTTTCCACTATTCTGTTCTTTCCATTGGAAGATCTTTCTCACGATTTTTTCTAGTACTTCCAGTCTATCCAAACTATAGTTCAAAACTAGACATTCACTTGAGTAAAAACATTCTGGTTTCACCGCTGTATTGTAGTACCTTATTTTGAGAATTTTGGACAAGTATTTCTTGTTGAAAAAATTCTTAGTGATGCCATATGCTCTTTCCATCTTGTGTATCCTTTCTCCTACGCAGATTTTACTAAACAATTTTCTTGAATTTTTTCTCCCAGGTATTTGAATTTCTTTATTTTCTCTTCTTCTTCTTCTGATTCTTCTTCTTTTCCTACCTTTTCCCACACCTGTGGGGTTGCAGGTACGAACTACGTCGCACATGTGGTTTTGGCTCTGTTTTACGGCCGGTTGCCCTTCACGACGCCAACCCTATGTGGAGGAATGTAATCACTGTAGAGCCCGGATTTCCATGCACTATCAAATCTCAAAATATGCATGCATTCATGCACTATCATATGGCAAAACATGCACAATAAACTGGAAAATATGCACTATCAAAATTCAGTTCCTTTTGAAACATGAACAAAAACCACCCTAATTTCTCCAAATTGTCTTGATTTAAGCTCATCCGTTTATCATTCAGCACATACTTAAGCACAGAAAATTATCTTTTTACGTCACGAGAAGTGATAGATGCATAATTCAATGAAGACATTTGGACAAAGTGAGGTCAAATTGTACGTCTTTTGCATGTTCACCACAATACGTCTTTTATAAGCTTGACGAATTCAAAATCAGGATTTGAACGAATTAGTTTGTTCAACTTATCTCTATCTGCGGCAGCTGCTTCTCCATGCGATGATTGCAGACGATTGCTTGCTGCGATAACACAGACGTGTGACGATTGAGAGTTCCGGGTAGGACATTCCAGGATAACAACGGTAGAGGGTTCAATGAAAAATCTGAATTTGTAAGCTGCTATCCCAGTAACGCGGCGCCACAGAAGTGCGATACAAGGTTTCTTTTGTTCGTCTAACAGACGAAAAATGAGCCGTCAATGATTAATGCACAATTTACGGTTCAATTTATAGCAATGTACAACTGTAAAACTGGGACACCTTATTCCTAAGAATTAGATTTCGACGTGGGGCCTTCCGACTTACGTCATTGTTTACTCAAGCAACAGATAAGAAAGTGTTTGGTTAATTGCATTATACTGTAGGACCTGTACCGTATGTAGGCTACTAACTATGGTTGTCACATAGGATGCCGGGAATACATTCTCTCCGTCTCTCAGTAATAGACATACTGTAGCCTACAACGTGAAAAATTGTCCCAAATTCTGCAAACTAACATTCCGAAAATGCACTATGATGCAAGTTAACAATATATATGCGTCAAAGTCAGAATAAAAGTCATATTATGCAATATTAAACGTCCAAATATGCGCTATTAAATCCAAAATCTTCCAAATATGCATTATGCATGAATTTTATCCGAAAAATGCCAAAACATGCAAACATGCACGGAAAAAGAGCGGTTATTTGGAATTGTTAAGCCGTAAAACGAATATTTGCAAAGTTTGAGAAGTGTAGCTAGCTTATTTAAAAACATGCATTTGCATGGAAATCCGGGCTCTAGTAATCAGTATTGCGTGTTTCTGTGCTGGTTGGTAGTGTGGTCTGTTGTGTGAATCTGAAGAGGAGAGTGTTGGGACAGACACAAACACCCAGTCTCAGAGGCAGAAGAATTAATCACAAGCGATTAAAATCCCCGACCCGGCCAGGAATCGAACCCGGGACCCTCTGAACCGAAGGCCAGTACGCTGACCATTTTACTTTCCCTATTCGACCAATATGTATTGTCCAAAATTTTGAAGCGCTTTGTATGTTTGTAATAAATTTGTTTTCCTATAGAATTATTATTATCATTTTCGGTACGTTTTGCCCTACTAGGGACTAGGGACCGCGGGGCTCGCCTTAATTCTTAGCTATGGTCTGCTTTTCCTTGGCCCAGTACGCTTTCCTTTTGTGCCTGTGTGCCTACTTCCTTCCATCCGTCCCCTAAGGTCTGGTGGTCCCTGTACTCTTTTTGCTTGTGAGGGACAGTGGGAAGACTCCCTATAGGATGGCCTGTCGGTACTGAGATCAGTTCTCTGTGGTCTCTAATGCGCTTCAGTTCCTCCAATTCTGATTTTACTGAGGTGATCCACTTGGTCTTGGAAGCCTTTCCCCTCCTTGTCACTGTGAGGATTCTGTTGGTGAGCATGCAGAGTTTCAAGCGGGTCATGCGCCCGTAGAGGGCCAGTCGCCTTTTCCTCATACACGTTACTATGTCTTCCTGATGTTCGTACAGCTCGTTGTTGTGCCCGATCCTATAGGTGTAAGCCTTCTCCCTTACGAATCCTAGTATCTTCCTCAAGATCTTCCTCTCGTTAAGTTCTAGTTTCCTGTGGGGCCCTTTCGATTCATCAAGAAGCACTCGGACACGTAGAGTAAAGAGGGTCTCACTACTGAGTTGTAGTGCTTCAGCTTTAGGTTCCTGGAGAGGTACATTGAGGTGTAGATGCTTTTATAGAAATATTATTATTATTATTATTATTATTATTATTATTATTATTATTATTATTATTATTATTATTATTATTATTATTATTATTATTATTATTATATCTAAATTTCGTAGATCTAGAGAAAGCACACCGCATGGTACCAAGGAAAAGGATGTTAACTGTTTATAAGTTTAGGGTTATCATCATGAGTTGTATTGCTGAGCGTCGTGACCTCATTTGACTTCACACAATATTCTTGATTAGGCGGCGCCAACCTTGACGATGTTCAGCTTCTCAGGTTTAGGGTTATACTTGCTGATATAACTAATGACAGAAGGAAAACAGAAGGGAATCGTGGATATGGGCGGAGAAGATTATCCTGGGCGTAGAACGTCCGACAGGGGTTTACGATATGGCAACCCCGATAAAGAAATACAAAATAAGAAAAATAGCCCATGACGGTCAGCAATTTTCTGTGAAAAGAAGGCAACAGACGGACAAGAATAATGTTACTGGCATGTCCCACCAATTATTTTTCGATTTTCAAAGACATCAAAAAGCTCCATCCTTTGTCCCCGCGGGAGTTCATTTACGTACCAGTAAAACCGCCAGCACATGTCCGGCGAATCTGAGTACCTTCAAACACCACTGGACTGAGCCGGGATCGAATCCATCAACTTGGGCTCAACTACGGTCCGAGCCACTCAGTCTGCATATCAACTTTGATTTTTCATTTTTTTATTTATATATTGATTTTTTATTTATTAGTGTCTTATTCTCCAGTGGCGAAGTTACGGCTCTAGTCACTCTCTTACACTTAACCACATTTTGATTACTATCTAAAATAATTAAAGTAGTTAAAACTACATACATAGAATCAAAATGAATTTTTAAAAGGCAAACTAAATTAATAAGTTATTAAAAATCGCCTTAATTTAAGTTAAATGTAAGATTTAAAGTAATCACATATATTAAGATCATCGAAGTTGAGTATGAGAAATACTGAAACCTGGTATGTATGTTCAGTCCGTCAGCGATTCCGCTGGTGGGATCCTCAACAGCTCTGCCATCAGCTGTCATAGATGGCCTAAGCATCACTGAAGAGGCGTACTAGGGAAATGAGGAGTGAGGTAGTTTCCCGACTGAAACCTTAGATTAAAGAAAATTAGAACAATATTTCATAATACAACTAAATACCGCGAAATATAAAAAAATACGCAGTTCATCAATCTAAATAATTCTAAGAATGAAATGAAATCATAACACAATTAAGAACATAAACATAATAATAATCTATAATGTTCTTATAACAATTATAATGAAATATTATACCATAGGTGCTATTGGGAAAATGCACACACTCATTCATACTTCAACCATTCAGTGAGCTGTCCTCAGCAGGTAGTCTCGGCAGACGACCTTAAATCTTAATAACGAGTTCGTTTTCTTGACTTGAGCTGGCACGGAATTCCATAATTTAGCGCCGTCCCCACAACTGATGTATTAATTTAATTGTGCTGTGCACAGGAATAGAAAGAAAGGATCTCGACTGGGTCACTAAAAGCGCAGCGAAGGAAAGTTTTACACAGGAGCTTCTCAAGAATCTTACATAAACCGCAGAATGCAGCAGTACTATAGTCGACAAGTTGAGCTAATGATACTCGTAGAGATGTTCTGTTACAAGACCTAACGTAGGAGCACTGATTAATTTATCTCCCATACATCTCATTGCCTAGGCTACTACTGAAACAGAAATATAGGCATGCATGCCAGCTGATTCCAAACATGAAACCGAGTATTCGTGCAGAGAGTAGTGAACTGTTTCAAGCAAATAACGACAGAGAACGAAGACAGACTTCGATGCAGAGTAAGAAACCGGAAATTAAGTTTCGATTCAAATTACGAAAGCTATTGAAATGAAGTGGGGTGGGACGTAGATGAAATATTTTAAAATACAAGACGAGACAGAGGAGAAAAACTCATTCCCCAACCATTTTCTGAAGTTTATTGAAAGAGAGAAGAGAGACCAAACAAACAATCTTGTTTCTGCGCAACACAAAATTTACATATTTATTAATTTCAAGACGCTGATTAAATCTCAGAATTATGAAACAAGAGAAAAAGAACAACACAGGAAGAAGACAAAAACATGAGACGGCTGCAAAACCTAATATTTTAGTTGTTCTTGGCAACAGAATATACAGCTGGACAGAAATAACAGCTGCTCGTAGCCGATGAACAAGTAAGTAATTTTCTAAGGAAAATGCAGGATAAAAATTACACCTTGAAACGAATTCGTCAAAACAATCACAGAACTGAAAGAAAATGTCTATAACTGTCGGTTGTTGACCTGTTCCTCAAGGATGATGATGATGATTATTATTATTATTATTATTATTATTATTATTATTATTATTATTATTATTATTATTATTATTATTATGGTATGATGTGTTCATGACAATCAAAATATACAAATATACAAGTTGGTGACAGCATCAGAACGTCACTTTTATATTTTGATGTCCAAATTTTTAATCCATGTAATCACTTCTGGTGTTACTTCAAAAAATTCCTCCGCAGAACCAGGAAATGCACGTAGGGAACACTCTTGAACTATGTGCTTGATAGACTGCACTTGAGCACCACAGTCACAGCAGGGAGAATCTACCCATCCCCATAGATGTAAGGCTGCGTCAGTCCTACCAACACTACATCGGATCCTGTTCAGGGTTGACCAAACAGCACGGGGCAAACTGAAGCAAGCCAGTTTCATGCTGGGGTCGGAGCTATCACATAAGCCTCAAGGATCATAAAAGGTTATAAGTATAAGTAACACGTTGGACGAAACTGTAGGTAGGAAAGACGTGATGGGGTTTCGAAGAGAGATGGTTTGGCTACGAATCAAAACTACTCTGATGTGAAAGATGTAAGAGAAACAAAGGAAGATCTGAAAGATGTTGGTTACTCCCAGAATTCATAATTTGCTAGCCAAAAAAGGGGGGGAGTGGCTTTTGGGTTTTGACCAAATGCCTTTTAAATGTCACGTGATTTTTCAGACTAAAATTCCACTGGGATTTGAGCCTCGGCCATGTGAGTGGAAAACCAGGAGCCAAGCCACTGTACTAAACACCCCCTAATAATAATAATAATAATAATAATAATAATAATAATAATAATAATAATAATAATAATATTTGTTACCGTGTTTTTGCGGTAGGTAGAGGTGAAAGAAGGTGCGGGCTTGAACGGGTCTCAAACTACGAAATTAAAGTTAATGTAAAATTAAACAAGGTTATATTTTCTTTTCAAAATTAAGAAATAACAAGCATGGCAGGTACAGAGTAGCAAGGCAACAAAAGTATAGTTACAATATTTACCGGATTTGGGCTTCGCGCCCTGACTTCACAATTCTTGGGCAATCAGCCCAACCTTACTCCAAAATAAGTTTAAACAGAGGGGCAGAAAACCCCATTCATGCTCAGGAGCACTTGCTCCAAATTACACAGAAAAGCCTCCTCGAGGCATACAACACTCAATTTTCAAGAAAGAGCTACTCGCTCTCAAACTTTAGGCCTCTCAAAGGCCACACCAAACTCCACCTTCAATCTGTCCTCTAAGGACGTAAACACGGGGGTAAAATACCCAACCTACTGAGGTCTATTAAATGAAAAAGGTTAATTACATGACCTCTAAAATAACAATTTGAGAGGAGGCGATCTGCACTCCTAATGTATTTGTTTCAAAACCTAATTTGGCTCTAGGCCATTAATGCAAGGGCTAATCCCATACTAAAGAGGTGACTTTAGAAAGGAACAATTTACATTACGTTAAAGAAGAATAGGTTGAGAAAAAAAAAAAGTTCACCTCAAAACAATATGAGTGGGAGCTCGAGAGGGTTAAGCACTCTCTATCCCAATATGCAATTTAAAAGATAGAATAGATACCAAGTGTCTTTACATTCTAAGGAAGGTTACATTATGGAAAAACTTCGGACCCGCCCCGAGAGTTAAACTGCTGAGCTAGCAAAGAAAGAAGTTATTAATCGGCCATTACCTTGTTGTTGACCGCTGCCGAAGAAAGAGGCGCTTCCCGCCCCCTGCTATGTACTTTACACACTAAAAGATGGAAGAGAAGTGGCGCAGAGACCCAAAAATCAGCAGTTTATATACTCTCGCGGAAAGTTCGAGGCGTTTTTGGAAAGAAAACACCCGCCCACAATCACTTTATTGGTTAGGGATAAGCAGCATATTCAAGTTGGGGGAAGATACATCAGATTGGTCAGAAATTAATTAAAGAAATTCGGGATTGGCTAAATACAAAACAAGGGGAAAGAGAGGGGTATACAGCCAACTTAAACAATAACAGAAAGAAATTTAACAAGAAACAAACTTTTGAAATAAAAATTTCTCCAAAAAACAGTTCTTTCACATCGCACTAGGGTGCACCATTGTAGTTTTTCAGTAGTGTCCTCTAGAAGAGAAAGTTCACACTTCTTACTACCGGTAAAACAAAAATACATCAAAAGTGGCACAGTTCAAAAACTCCAAAATTTCCAAGCAGTGACATCTTCTGAGAAACTTAAAACTAATACCGTCAATAAAGTTCAGACTTCCTCCAGCAGAGGAGTTTCAACTGGCGCAAATTTTAAATTAGCGGCGTGGAGGTGTACCGCCCGGTACAATAATAATAATGAAGCCTCCGTGGCTCAGGCGGCAGCGCGCCGTCCTCTCGTAGCTGGGTTCTGTGGTTCAAATCCGGGTCGCTCAATGTGAGATTCGTGCTGAACAAAGCGGAGGCGGTGCGGGTTTTTCTCTGGGTACTCCGGTTTTTCCTGTTATCTTTCATTCCAGCAAACACTCTCCAATATGATTTCATGTCATCTGTCAGTCATTAATCATTGCCCCAGAGGAGTGCGACAAGTTTCGGCAGCCGGTACAGCTCCTATCCTTGACGCTAAATGGAGGCCTCATTCATTCGATTCCTGGCCTGGTTGAAACAGAAAACAGGCAGTGGATTTTCATTTTTAATAATAATAATAATAATAATAATAATAATAATAATAATTTGTTTTCTGTTTTCATTGCCTTTCAATCTCTGTCACAAAAGTAGATTTCTCCGAATTTTACGGCACAATGCTCACCCTGACATTAACACTTTGTGGAGGGATGAACACAACTCTAATGCGATTCTGTAGTTTTTTGCAGCGTGATACTCACATTCCATGTCAGGTCGAATGCACTATTTCCAAAATTTAGCAGTCGAAACAGGCTTTTCATTCGCGTACAAAAGATGCTGATTTGCGCGTCTCCTGCACACCAGAAGAGGTGCGCTTGGTCCTGAATGACTCCACAATCACAAGGAGAGGCCCAGCTACAGGGTCACTAATTTCGTTCAAACCTTAGGAGATTGATCTTCGTCAAAAGTGAGCAGATATATGCCCAAAGGTTTGTCATATCTGCCCTTATTTAACGAGAAAATGCTCCTTTCTATAACGTAAGTGAAATGCGCGCAAATGTGCAAAGAGTCTAATAGTTAATTGTCTTTACTGTATTCGTTGATTGATCTTGTTCTTTTTTGCACTTAAGTATGTGGTAGCGATCACACACTTCCTCACAGAGAGAGCACACACACTCGTCGTTCACCTCATGGAATCGCTTAGTCGCACATAGCTTATGGTGGAAGCCATGGACTGCCATCCTTGTAACCACATGTCGCTGTTCGTAGTTTGCTTCTGTCCATTTTCGCTCCAGCATGGCGTCGGTGGCATAGAATTCGAGCTCGATTTGGGCTCGTTTCATTCTTCTCTCTTCAATTATCATTGAGCTTTGTCTTGGGAAGGGCAGAACTAGATTGGTTCTTAGATCCTCGATGTAGAATGGTTCTTTACAAAGTTCGTACACTAACCTGGACTTCGTGTTCGTAGGCACACCTAATACTCGCTTTAGAAATCTGGCTTTTAATTTCTCTAGGAAAATTTAAATTTAACAATTTGCATACCTATTGACCGGTCCCACGGTGTACGGGTAGCTTGCCTGCCTCTTACCCGGAGGCCCCGGGTTCGATCCGCGGCCAGGTCAGAGATTTTTATCTGCATCTGAGGGTTGGTTTGAGGTCTACTCAGCCTACGCGATTACAATTGAGGGGCTATCTGACGGTGAGATTGCAGCCCCGGTCTAGAGAGCCATGAACAACGACCGTGAGGATTCGTCGTGCTGACCACACGACACCTCATAATCAGCACGCCTTTGGATAGAGCAGCAGTCGCTTGCTAGGCCAAGGCTCTTCGGGGCTGTTGTGCCATGTGGTTTAGTTTATCCCTGTTGGCAGTTTGGGTAACTGTATCTGTGCATCGTCGGCGACCCCGACATCAATACGGTCGTCTCCGCTTCAAGGACGTTAACGATTCATTTTTAATTTTTCTCTTCTCCATTTTTCTTTTTCATTTATCTCATATCTGTTCTTTTTCTTTATCCATGAGGACTTATTGAAAAGAAATGCGCAGATTAAATACAAATTGTATTACGAGAATCACGTTTACTGTCGCCGTAAGTTGATTATTTTGTTGTAAAGCGTGAACTCCCTCTAAAATTCCCCTTCCTCCCACCAGTAAATTTAACAAATCACGTATCTTCAACGTCTCCATAGTCTCCACCGTTTCACAAATAATACTAACTGTACACATTTAAAGCAGTCCCTAACATCCTTCTTCCTGGAGGAGATCACGCAATCTTGTGTCTATCAATCTGAAAATTGTATATTTCCTAGAAAAATGTTTTACTCGCTGATTTTGTTTTACTTTCCTGTAGCCCAGAATAATGAACAGGCTAATGTTTTACCGGGCGAGTTAGCCATGAGGTTAGAGGCGCGCGGCTGTGAGCTTGCATGCGGGAGATAGTGGGTTCGAATCCCACTGTCGACAGCCCTGAAGATGGTTTTCCGTGGTTTCCCATTTTCACACCATGCAAATGCTGGGGCTGTACCTAATAAGGCCACGGCCGCTTCCTTCCAACTCCTAGGCCATTCCTCTCCCATCGTCGCCGTAAAGACCAATCTGTGTCGGTGCGACGTAAAGCTACTAGCAAAGCTAATGTTTTATTTTCATACGTATTATATAATGTGTGCATATCATGTGTGTTTTAATTTTATTGGATTTGGTATCTGTACAACCACAATCTTAAATACATTTTGAAGTTTAATTTAATATATTAATATAATAATTTAATATAATAATTCAGATAGCCGAGCCGCAGGTGCAACCATATCGGATGGGTATCTGTGAACAGACCAGACTAACGAATGGCTCATCGAAAGGGGGAATGGGGAGGTAGCAGCCTTTCGAAAGTTGCAAGGACTGCAATCTAGTTGGCTGACTGATATGGCCTTGTAATAATACCCAACATGGCTTAGCTGTGTTGATACTGCTACACGGCTGAAAGCAACGGGAAACTACAGCCGTAACTACCGAGGACATGCAGCTCTCTCTCTGTATGAATGATTTACTGATAATGGCTTCCTCTCTGGTAAAATATTCCAGAGGTAAAATAGTCCCCCCTTCGGATCTCCGGGTGGAGACTACACAAGAGAGGGCAATCATCAGAAAGATGGGTAATGACATTCTGCAAGTCTGAGCGTGGAATGTCAGAAGTTTGAATCGTTGTGATAGGTTAGAGAATCTGCCAAGCTGCCAAGTTGAGATTCAAAAGGCCAGCGCCTCAATAGTCCGAGCCACTCAGCCCGGCATAAAAAAGCGAAGATTCGTCAAACCACGAGGGATAAAATAGGACGCTGCTAAACGAGTTTACGATACATTTTATATTTAATCTTCATATTTCTGAGTCTGCATGGACATAGAAAAACAGGTTAAAGAGAAAAAGGGGAAAGAAGAGATTAAGTAAAAGAGAAGTGTAGGCGTGTCTCGAACGCGAGACAACAATGTCGAAGTCAGGGACGCAGAACAGCAGTGTTACAGGTACCCACGTGCCAAGAGGTGTTGTCCTCGCGGCCATTCCATCCCCAGCCGGTAGCCATTGAGTTCTAGGCAAACATTTGCTTTTGTCCCTTAACATCCTAGAAAACAATTAACGGCACATGTCTGGCTTTCCAATAGCATGTTGTAGCCAAGCTAGCCCTTGACCGCTCATGTGGCAGAAAGGTATCTATTTATAGATGCATTTTAAAGAACAGGGCTTCCACGTAAGGTTAGACAGAGCCTACGTAAAATCATAAAAGCACTGACGAGAACTAAAATACACACTCACTCTTGTACTTGCGATGGTACACATTACATCCCCACGCTGGATTTACTACAGCATATTATCATTACAATGATTGTTACTATTATCATCATCGTTGTTGTTGTTGTTGTTGTTATTTTATTGGTGTATTAAGGTCAGAATATCTTAAAATGGAAGGTCTCCGTGTTATCTATTAGTAATTTGTTTTTTAACAGGCAGTTGGGAAACACACAGCTATTTCCACGTTTGGATAAACATCCCAGGGAAACTTAATGAGTCATACGGAGAGTCCAAAGCCTGACACATGCATATTCCCAAGTCTGCCTCGATGGGCGTGGTCGAGTTATAATCACAGGTTATCAATAGAAGAAATGGCATGTGGCCTCCGGAGAGGCCCGGTGCAGGTCTTTTGATTTGACATCCGTAGGCGACATGCGCGTCGTGATGAGGATGAAATGATGATGAATACATACACCCAGTCGCCGTGCCAGGGAAATTAACCTATTATGGTTAAAATTCCCAACCCTGCCTAGAATCGGACTCGGGACCCCAGTGACCAAAGACCAGCACGCTAACCATTTAGCCATGGAGCGGGACACTTTACTAATATTCACTTTATCCCTACATCTGTTGATAAGATTAGATTTTTAAGATCCTTGGAGAACTTAAGATCTCAAGCCGGCGACCAGGAATACGATGGCAATATAGAAGGTGACGAGGATCTTCCTTTTACTTCCGACATTCATATTATAATAACGAATAAAATATTGACCACCAAGCTCGATAGCTGCAGTCGCTTAAGTACGGCCAGTATCCAGTATTCGGGAGATAGTGGGTTCGAACCCCACCGTCGGCAGCCTTGAAGATGGTTTTCCGTGGTTTCCCATTTTCACACCAGGAAAATGCTGGGGCTGTACCTTAATTAAGGCCACGGCCGCTTCCTTCCCACTCCTAGCCCTTTCCTGTCCCATCGTCGCAATAAGACCTATCTGTGTCGGTGCGACGTAAAGCACTTGCAAAAATAAATACTGACCTGAAAACAGAGACATGTGCTGACAGTTTTCTCTCTGAATTAATTCTCCTTTTTTTTTTTAATGCGATCTGCAGCAAGTTCCTGATCACACTACGATTCTATCTCCCACACTGGGTATTGCCATTCTCGGGAAATGCATGTTGTTGTTTTTTTGTTGGTTTTTTTAAGTACGGAAGCTAGTTATTCTTCATCCCGCAGCTAATTCTTCTAGCACTTCTCACAAGTAATGTCATTTTCCGAACCAGAGGAATTAACCAATGAAAGTTAAAATCACCGACCCGATCGGGAATCGAAGCCGGGACCTTTGGAACAAAGGCAAGCATACAACCCAGTCAGCCACGAAACCGGACAGTCTAAACCAAATATATATAAAACGGAATTGAAGAAAGCAGATTGAAGGCATAAGTCTCTGGCGATTAATGTATAAAACGAATGTTTCCTTTTAAAAAAATCAAATATTTTCCAATGAAGATGCATTAAAAACAATAACCTATAATAAATCTTGTGGTCAAGAAGCTAATCACTTATACATCGTTTCTTAATAGTAGCTCGCAATCTTTCCGCCAGACACTTCCTCACAAACTTTGTATTACCTTAGGGACATTCTGCTGATTGCCCAGTCAACATTTCCGGTTCTCGAATGTGCCATCTTTAACATTAGATACGGACATCAAATCTAAAGACCACTCCCGGCCTCTTCGAAGGTCAAATGCCATTAATTATTTCTTATTGAGTATCAACTTTCCAACGTCGTCTACCTTTTACAAACAATCCATCGTCATTCCTTTAGAGTCTTCGCTTTCTAAATAGATCAATACACCCTAATTTGTACTGTGAAGTATTCGTTATTTATGACTACTTCAATTCCCGAACTCTGCAACAAAACTCTGCGCTTTGAGGGTCCACAAGACAGGTGACACAATTGATAAACTAGAGGGTACGATAAATTACGATAGCCGTGTCCAACATTTATACCTCCATGTAATGGGAGGAGATTATTCATGGTGCAGAAGAGGCAGTATATTTTTGAGCGCTCGCATCAAGTGTTCACCCTTTAATATTTATTGACAATATGGGCATTGGCTCCACTTCAATAAATACTGACCCTCACATTGTCAATATCATCAATCGCTATTAAATGTTCATTATATTCAGCCTACCCTCCATTTACGACTCGTGGTTCGTCGATGGTGAACAATAGTCATGGGCGCTCAACAGGAGATGACCTAGTTCAAAACGTTCCGAACAACAAGTAGTTTACACAAACAACCGTCCTGACAGGCACTTTAAAGGATAATACAAATTATTATTATTATTGTTATTATTATTATTATTATTATTATTATTATTATTATTATTATTATTATTACGAGGGTCGATTCATAAGTCATGGCAACTATTTATTTTCTCGCGAACAGGAGGAAACACGGAAAATCTAAGATATGCGTTTAAAAATATAGGGCATGTACTTATGCATAGTGCCTGAAGACAAATTCTGACTTCAGGAGATTCTCGTAGGAAAGTGACAGAACACAGGACATTGGTAAACATTGTTTTATTATGGTATAGAGAGCAAATACAGAAGACTACGTACAAAGGACAGGTCTCCACTGGTTACAGACCTTCGAAATAATTAGCCAAGGTTTCCACTGTGCGTTGCCACCGGTACGTCTTTGCCCATGGATATTGGACCACCTAGGCGAGGCAAATCGGCAGTTGATACTCTACCCCGTTTGAATGTCTCCACCCACCTCGCCGCAACTGTTCTATAGGGCATGGCATGCACACCCAATGCTTCCCGCAGCTCTGCATGGCAATGGCGTGCATTTCTGCCGCGGATAACTGCTATTTTAATATACGATCGTTGCTCCTGCTTGTTGACTTCCATTTTGTGACGCTCACACTCACACACTGAAATTGGGGGCATGCTTAGACCCACATTGTTGTTTGCATACACCATCTAGTGGCATCATACGCAAATACATACCGTACGTCTCCAAATCACGTACATTTGTTAGGGCTCACGGTCCTCTCTTACACTTAACCACTTTAAATAATGTAATTTTTAAAAGTAAACATAAAAGATATAGTAATTCTACAAAAATCAATACTTCAGACAGACACGCTATGGCCAGGTTACAAATCACTAAGGCAATTAGAGCGATAATACTACTAATAATAAGAAATATATTAATAATAAATAATAATAATAATAATAATAATAATAATAATAATAATAACTCATGCGCAATAACAGATAAAAGAAAACCCATTCGAATAACATACACACGATGACTCTCACAACGCAGTTACATGTGCCCAAGAAAAACTTAAGCAGGCAGGTTTGAATTTATGAGAGGAAGTAAAGTGCCGAATGTCCATCAGGAGCATATTCCAGAGTCTCGATGCAAAAACTAAAAAAATAGAATGACTGTAGGAATTCGTTCGATTTAGTGGAATTTCAAGTAGGGAACCAGAACGGGTACTGATTTCATGGAATTATTTTTTATTATTATTATTATTATTATTATTATTATTATTATTATTATCTATACATTAAAAGGGAAAGAGTTTACTGAAAACAATTTTGGCAAATCCGTCCGTCCGTTCTAGTGGACCAATTTGCTTCATTTTTGTTTTATTCTCTCAGGAATTACCCGCCGGTGAATCGTGAGACATTGTTAGGTCTCTAAGTTCAGCCAACTTTGAGTAATCATAAAATCAAATCTTTAAATGATCACTCCAATAATTGCAGGCGAAGGCGTACCCTAACCTGCAATACATTCTGTACTTAGCAGGTTGCAAAGCGACTAACACTTTCATTAATATTCTGATATATGATTTTCATCCTTAGTATTGTCATTGCATGCAGCCATGTCTGATTACTACCTGTCAAGCCAGAGAGTATACACTGCCTCTGATCATGGAAGAATACTATTTTCTATTAGATTCTCTTTGATTCTCTGACCTTCACCAGCTTTTAAATGCACTCAACAGATGGCAGAATGTTCCTAATAACTTACATGCTGCGAAGAGAAAACAATGTACGTATGTAGAGAATGGAAGGTATCAAGTAGACTAGTCTTCTGTATAACAATTAATAAAGCGCAGAGACACAAACTCTTGAAAAAGTGAGTGTCTACTTACCCGAATCAGTATTCAGCCACGGCCAACTGTATGTTGCACTATCTCGGGCACGATCGTTCGAAAATATTAAGATCCAGATACGGCAGAATGGTCGAAGCACAGTGAAAATTGTATGAAAAAAAAAGTTACAAACTAAATTAGGAATGAGTCAATCATTGCGTACCGATATTAAATGTTCATAAAACTATTGAAAAAAGACAGGCAAAACAATATGACAACGACAGTCATATCAAGACGAGTTTTATATATATAATTCGCTAGGGCCATCAAGGACCACGTTAAGTCTTGTTGCATTTGACACTGAACTTGGCCTTCTTTAGAGCCCAAATTTCCCTCATTCTTTGTGAGTGGGCCTGCTTACGCTCCTCTGTCCAAGGGGCACCGTGTCTTCTCTTCGGTTGCTCGTCTCGGTTTAGCCCGTTCGTCAATATTTTCTTGCGGAAGAGATCTCTGTTAAGGGCGTCTTCAGCTGAGATATGTAGCATTTGCAGGTCTTCTTTGGTATTTCTAAACCAGGGAATTGTGGTTTTGGGGTTTGAATCAAAAAAGTGAAAGATTTCTTTAGTTAACTTTCTTCCATCCATTCTTTTCAGATGACCGTAAAATCGTGCCCGTCTTTTTCTGATTGTGTCGGTAATTTTCTCTATTTTGCTGTAGACTTCCTTGTTGGATCTCTTTTGATGGATTCCATTTCTGTACTTTCATCCCAAGATTCCTCTCACAATTTTACGTTCTCTTTTCTCCAGTTCTTCAAGGAGTCCTTTGTTGGCATTTAGAGACAGGGTTTCGGCTGCATAGAGAACTACTGGCTTCAGAACTGTTTCATAGTGACGTATCTTGGTGTTTTGGGAAAGGCATTTTTTGTTGTAGATTGTGCGGGATGTTTGGTAGGCTATTTCCAGTTTGCGTACTCGCTCCTGAAGTGCTTCTTTGTCCAGTCCATTTTTCATGATGATCTCACCCAGGTATTTGAATTTGTCTACTCGGGTGATGTCCCCGAATTTTGTATGGAGTTTTGGTGGAGCCTCTTCGATGTTAGTCATTACTTCTGTTTTCTCAAACGATATCTGCAAACCAGTTTGTTCGGCAATTTCCTTTAAAATTTCAACTTGAGCTCTAGCGGTTTCTATGTCATTTGAGAGAACAGCAATATCATCAGCAAATGCTAAGCAGTCTGTTGCGATCCCCTTGGATTTGGTTCCTATTCTCAATGGACTGTAGTTGGTTTCCTGTAATCTCACCCGCCAGGTTCTGATGATCTTTTCACGAACACAGTTGAAGAGTATCGGGGATAGCCCATCACCTTGTCGGACTCCTGTTTTGATGTCAAAGGAATGCGAGAGACATCCGTGGAACTTCACCTTGGATTTTGAATCGGTCAGGGTGGCTCTAATTAATGCCAGCAGTTTCAATTCAACTCCAAATTCATTTAAGATGTTTAGCAGGACTTCCCGGTCAATGGAGTCGTACGCTTTCTTAAAGTCCACAAAGACAGACACATACTGTTTGGACCTTAGTGTACAACATCTGATGATCGTTTTGAGATTTTGGATCTGTTCAGCTGTTGAGCGACCTTTTCTGAATCCTCCTTGGTATTCACCTATTTGATGTTCGACTTGTGCTTCCAAACGCTCCAGGATGGCAAGTGATAGAATTTTGTAAGTCACGGGTAGCAAAGATATTCCTCTATAGTTGTTTATGTTCTTCATGCTGCCTTTTTTGTGTAATGGATGGATCAAAGCTATTTTCCAATCTTCGGGTAGGGTCTCCTTGTTCCAAATTTCTTCTATTTGCTTTTGCAAGATATCAAGTGATTCCTCTGGGGCATATTTCCATAGTTCTGCTACTACTGAGTCATCCCCCGGCGCTTTGATATTTTTGAGACGGGCAATGTGGCGCTTGATTTCATCTCTGTCGGGTGGTCTGGAATCTGGGTACCTGAGTAAGGGTTCCTTGGTCTCAATGGCGCTTTGCGGTTTAGAGCAATTAAGTAAATTCTTGAAGTAATCTGCCAGAATGCTGCAATTTTCTTCATTTGACGTCGCCAGTGTGCCGTCCTTTCGCTCAAAGCATAGAGATGGTGGCTTATGGCCAGTGAGTTTGCATCTGAAGACTCTGTAGTACTCTCTGCTTTCATTCTTCCTAAAGTTTTGTTCTATCTTTTCAATGAGAGATTTTTCGTATTTACGTTTCTCAGTTCTGAACACCCTAGCTACTTGGGCACGTTGGGTTTATTATTATTATTATTATTATTATTATTATTATTATTATTATTATTATTATTATCATTATTATTATTATTATTATCATCATCATCTTGGTTCGTAGTGTGGGTTACTGTGGTCACGTCCTAATTTGTGAACAATGGGCAGCGGATGCATGGCATGGTGAGTGGTGCAGAGAGTCCACTTACCCGTTTTGGACATACTCTGAGCCATGGCCCTTCTCATGCTCAGGCGGCTAGGAATATCCAATCCCCCGGTGTCCCTTAACCGTTAGAGATGCAACTCTCACTGGGACTTCGTGTCAGGCTAGCACCCTACTTCGCAGAAATTTACCGACCTCAGGAAGTATTAAGAAAGCCTCAAATCTATGGGACTCACGGAGTCCCACTTTATTTTCATAGTCCAGAGACTAAGTGGAAAGATCTCGGCGAACAAAACGAATTCAATGCGGTGCTATCAATAATAACGGCTCTTATGTAAGAAAGAAAGTGGAACTGACTGAATCAGCAAGGAGGATGTGTTAGAATTAATGATGTTTAGGTAAGAGGAAATAACAGGAGGATATAGGAGATAAGATATTTTAACAGGTACATTAAAAGGGAATGGCCGAGTGTGGGGTAGGACTGTTCATCAAGAACACTATAGCGCACAACATGGTACCTGTTTCGGTCATAAACGAGCAAATGGTGAGGATAGATTTACCAGCTGTTGGGTTAGGACGGGACCTATCTCAGTGTATTCACCATGTGAATGAGTACATGAGGATGAAGTTGACAAATTAACGGCGTTGTAGTCGGAGTCACCAGCACGGAGAGGATAGTGTTAATGAGCGATTTCAGTGCCGCAGAAATGAAGGATATGAGAAGCTATGATACTTTCCAAGCTGCAGACACAAAGGATTTTTTTTCTATTTGCTTTACGTCGCACCGACACAGATAGGTCTTATGGCGACGATAGGATAGGAAAGGCCTAAGAAGAGGAACAGACACGAAGGAACCGACATTCATTTTAATAATATAAAATAACTCGTTGAATTGGAAACAGCAATATTTTGAACAACAGCACAGTTTAGCCTTTACAGAAAACATGCAATGTCTGTAATGTTATTTATTATCATCTTATAGTTCATTGCCAGCCCACCTGGTGGCCATCATCCTTAAGGGGTAAAGTCTATACGGTTTGACATCGTTGTTAACCGGTTTCAGTCCTTTTAGTGGAAAAACATTTCACCATTCGAATGGTCGCCGAAGGTTCCGTGGCTAAAGCGGCAGCGGGCCGGCCTCTCACCACTCGGTACCATGGTTCAAATCCCGGGGTCCACTCCATGTGGGATTTGTGTTGGACAAAGCCGGAGTTTGGACAGGTTTCTTCGGGTACTCCGGTTTTCCCTGTCATCTATCATTCCAGCAACATTCCCCAATACCGTTTCATCTGTCAATCATTGACCCAGAAGAGTGAGACAGGCTTCGGCACGGTTCCTATCCTCGCAGCTAGATTGGGATTCATTCATTCCATTACTGACCCGGTCGAATGACTGGAAACAGGCTGTGTGTGGATTTTCAATTTCAATGTTGGTAGGCAGTGCAAGAGAGGTGGTGGTATACAGTTTTTGATCACTACATTGTGTGACAAAAGCCTGGATTCACTTCCAAACCTCTCCACAGTATGGAGTAAATAAATGGCGTGTGGCCTCCGGAGAGGCTGACGCCGTACAGGCGACTTGCGTGTCTATGAGGATGGGGCCCTACGTACCATGAATTCAAGACGGTGCACACACACAACCCCCAAGCTATCGGAATTAACCACTGAAGGTTAAAATCCCCGACCCGGCCGGGATTCGAACCCGGGAGCCTCTGGACCAAGGGCCAGCACGCTAACCATTTAGCCATGGAGTCTTCGTATGGAATGAGGGCATATGATGCAGCTGATGGTGATTCGTCCGTTGAATGGATGCGTTAAGCTTTGAACAGAACCTTTGGTGTTACTCGACAGGAGTAGGCTATTGCCACGATAGGGTTTCACCCTGTCCCTACTGCATTACTACTATCATTATCATCATCATCATCATCATCTTACACCGAGACGCGCAGGTCACCCATTACCAGGCGAGAATAACAGGTCCTCGGACACTCCCGGCAATAAAAGTCATACGATAAATAAACAAGTTCATAGCCAAATAGCAAAGAGCAGTTCTTCTACCATTAACCATTATTCTTCAAATCAGTAGGTTCGGCACCTAATTTAAATCGCTCCGTTTTACGTCCGTATGCCCTTCCTGAACCAACCTTACGTGGAAGAATATTTTCCTTTTTTTTTTTTTTTTTTTTTTTTTTAACAAGTTGCTTTACGTCGCAGCGACACAGACGGGTGTTATGGCGAGGATGGTATACGAAAGGGCAAGCAGTGGAAAGGAAGCAGTCGTGGCCTTAAGGTACAGCACCAGCATTTGCATCGTGTGAAAATGGGAAACCAGGGAAAACCAACTTCACGACTGCTGTCGACAGTGGGATTCGAATCCAGTATCTGCCGAATGCAAGCTCACAGTTGGGCGCCCCTAACCGCACGGCCAACTCGCTCGGTGGTTGGCAGTGTAATGAGCTGTAGGTAGACGAAGACGAACACACACCTAGTCTTCGAGCCAGAGTAATTTACCACATGCAGTTAAATTAAATACCCGGTCGAGAATCTAACCCAAAGATTACGCGCTGGCCATTCAGCCATTCGAAATTATTTTCCTTAATTTCCTGAAACTTTTTTTCCGGTGGACAACTAATTGAGCACCTGAGCACAGTATAATGCTTTCTTTCTGACGTCCATTATTTGCTTGTGAGGAGGAAACCTTAATGTTCTCCCTTGTTTTACGTGTTATTTGCTATCGCTTTGGGAGACTTGATTGTGAGCAAGTGAATCTGCTCTCACTGGAGAGCCTTTCTATCTTTATGTTAGTATACTCTAGGGTAGGATAAGCTGCTGTTCTTTCTGTCGTTATTGGAATTGATCCGCCACCGACTGCCTCTTAAGTATTGCCAACAAGAGGCTGTTTATTCTCTAATGTTTCTTGTCCGCTTTCGATTGGCTAAAAAGTCTCGCATGTTACGATGTACCCGAGTGTCGTTTCCGAAATAACTCTAAGCGACCATGAAATAAATTTAATTTTGGATCCTTATAGACAATTATGTTATATTAGGTTGATTCAGTAAAACTGATATAAAATTATATATTATATGAGTGTGAATTTCATCCGTGTTTTGTAACTTTTAGCATATTATTTTAAGTTATTTCTTAGACAGCTCAAGATGGACTAATGCGCACAAAACATGTTCTGTTGTTCTAATAAGATGCTTTTACAACTTTGTATTGTAAATAAACTTATAAGTATTGACTAGGTGGAACCAATTAACTAATTTTTCAATTTATCTAAGCGACCAGTCTTTAATTCTTACAAGTGTATACATTTTAGGTAAAGCATTGAAAATGAAAATCCACAGCCTGTTTCCAATCACTCGACCGGGTCAGGAGTGGAATGAAGCCCCATCTAGCGGCGAGGATAGGAATTATGCCAGCTGCCGAAGCCTGTCGCACTCTTCTGGGGCAATGATTAATGAATGGCAGATAAAATGAAATGATATTGGGAAGTGTTGCTGGAATGAAATATGACAGGGAAAAGCGGAGTACCCGGAGAAAAACCTGTCCCGCCTCCGCTTTGTCCAGCAAAAATCTCACATGGAGTGACCAGGATTTGAACCAAGGTGTCCAGCGGTGAGGAGCCAGTGCGTTGCCGCCTGAGCCACAGAGGCTCTAGAGCTAAATACTTGCATCTGTAAATTTTCAGACAAAGATTAGATCTTGCTGGATATTTCGAAGTTCACATGGGTACTCTCCTTATATTAGTTTCCTCTTTGTGTCTTTCTTCGATTTTAATGTTTACAAGTTGCTTTACGTCGCAACGACACAGGTAAGTGTTATGGCGACCTTGGCACAGAAAAGGGCTAGGAGTGGGAAGGAAGCGGCCGTGGCGTTAATTAAGGTACAGTCCCAGCATTTGTCTGGTTTGAAAATGGGAAACCACAGAAAGCCATCTTCAGGGCTATCGACAGTGGGATTCAAGCCCATTATCTCCCGGATGCAAGCTCACAGATGCGCGCCCCTAACCCCACGACCAATCGTCCGGTCGATTTTAATTTTATTCAGTTAAGTGTAAACTCAAGAGAAAAGCGCGTCATTCTTGTACCCTTTTCACTTTACATTTTTAAACTGTCATATCTTGCATACATTTTATGTCAAGAAGATACCTCTACGGGCATTTACGCCAGTTTACGTTCATATTAAATAAATAAATAAATAAATAAATAAATAAATAAATAAATAAATAAATAAATAAATAAATAAATAAATATCTTCCTAATTAGTCGGTTGACAATCCCATAACAATTTACCTGATTGCCTAATTTTTTTATGTTTAGTCATTGTACCGGGTGGTACACCTCCACGTCACTAATTCGAACTTTGCGCCAGTTGAAACTCCTCTACTGAAGGAAGTCTGAACTTTATCTACTGTGTTAATTTTCTAGTTTCTCAGAAGATGTCACTACTTGTAAATTTCGAAGTTTCTGAACTGGGTCGTTTTCGATGTATTTTTGTTTTGCTGTAGTAAGAAGTGTGGACATTCTCTACTGGAGAAATACAATTATGCACCCTAGTGCGAAGTGAAAGAACTATGTTTTTGAAGAAATTTTGTGTTCATAAGTTTGTTCTTTGTTAAATTTCTTTCAGTTATTGTTTATGTTGGCAATATTAACCCCTTCCTTCCGCCAGGTTTGAATTTAGCCAATCCCGAATTTCTTTAATTAATTTATGACCAATCAGGTGTATCTTCTTCAACTTGGATATGTTGCTTAAGCCTAGCCAATAAAATAAAATAAAATAATGAATGATGAGAATGCACAGGGTTACTTTCCGCGGTCCTTAGATGGCCAAAGTCGTAAAGAATGTGTATAGAAAGAATGGGTTTATAGTACACAATGCCTATTGAATATTGATTGAACTGTACTGCGTAGAAATGGACGGGAGGGGTGCCATAATGTAGTTAGCCGCTTGGTCCCAGCTTCGACTCTCAAGCAATATGGTCATCTTAGGTTTCACCGGGATTCGAACCGAGGCCACCTTGATCAGTAGCAAATGTGTTCAGCCGATTGCTTTCTGTGTCAGGAAATGTGCACAGGGAACAGAACCTGGCCACCTTCTTCACTACTCAAAATTACGCCAGTTACACACAAGTTGGCAGGCAGATTTCATTAGCACAAAACACATCGTGGTGTTGATCTCGTACTCCCGAGACTGAGAAAAAAGAGCAGTAACGTTCCGCACCATTACCCTATTCAAAGACTGAATGTATTTAGCGTGAAACATTCAAGAGGAAATTGACGTAAATAAATTAAGTAAGTCCGGAGTTGCCAGTAAACACGGAAATGCACTTTAGCTGTGCTTGTTGCAGAGCGCCCTGCGCTACCTTCAGTTGTAAACCTTTTGCATGTCTTAATTCCAAGAAATCTGCGACAGAGCAGAACGACTAATTGCAGCCGATCGCCTAAATTATTAACGCTATTGAGGTATTTGATGATGAGTACTGGATCCCGGCATATTAACACTTTCACCTTAAATGTATCTATCGCAATACCTTCAGAAACTATTTTGGTTTATTCAGAAATACTGTAGATTACACAACAGTTTCAATTTATAGTTGTGTTACAGTTAGCTAAGACTAAAATGATTGCCGAAAATTTAGCAAAACTTTTTCAATACAGATAGCACAGTTTTATCTCTTACATTAATGGGTAAACCGAAACGCCTCGTAAATTCTTCAAAGAATTTCAAAATAGTTGCCCACGCCAAAGCTAGACTACCAAACACTAGACCAGATTTAATCTCTCCTTGAAATCTGGAAAGTCTCACTATCACTGTAGTGTCGAAGTAGAGAGAATAATGTCCAGGAATATTGTTTTGTAAAATGAACAGCGTCTGCCTCTGTGGTGCAGTGGTTAGTGTGATCAGGACCGGTGTCGATTCCCGACTCTGCCTCGAAATTTGAGAAGTGGTACGAGGACTGGAACAGGGTTCACTCAGCCTCAGGAAGTCAACTGAGTAGACAAGGGTTCGATTCCCACCTCATGCTCTAAGTCAGGGTCTCTCAGGCTGCATGCACCCGGTGCGTGCACTGTGCACGGTGCAAAAGACGACTTCGCTTGGTTGACCAGAGTGCAGACCCCTACTCCTCGATTTAGAGCAATAATGCTGTTTCTCTCTTTCCCCACGCCTGTCTCGCTCGCTCCCCCTGTCTCCCTCTTCCTCACTTGCTCCGTAGCGCTCCAAATCCGAGCCGAGTTGAGCCGAGCTTAGCCGAATAGCCCAGAGACGAAGCGTAGGTTCGAGCCGAACCGAGCGGGACCGATGCACTGTGCACAGGAATTCTGCACCACTGTCTGCACGCGTGAGATTTTGGGCATTTGAGAGGCTCTGCTCTAAGTGGTTTTCCGTGTTTCCCACTTCTCCAGACAAATGCCGGAATGGTACCTAACTCAAGGCCACGGCCGCTTCCTCCCCTCTTCCTTGCCTATCCCTTCCGATCCCCCCCCCCCCACAAGGCCCCTGTTCAGCATAGCATGTGAGAGCGTTTGGTCTAGGTACTGGTCCTCCTCCCAAGTTTTGTCCCTTTGACCCAAAATTACACGCTCCAGGACACTGCCCTTGAGGCGGTAGAGGTAGGATCCCTCACTGAGTACGAGCGAAAAATCAACCCTGGAGGGTAAACGGATTAGAAAGAAAGAAAATGCAATAGCAGGAGCAACTAACCCAAGGCACGTGTGCCAACGATAGTACGCAAAAACCCTTTAAGTCGCCAGTCAGCTACTGTCCACGTTCTTGCCCACTGAAGACGCGGAGTTGTATGCGCTTGTGTGAGCAATGCCTCATGCGATTTGACCGACTCCAAATGTTCATTCCATGCAGTTCCCGTCGCAATGTTCTTTCGGTAACACGTTGGGATGTAGCTTTATTCGCCGACTGCAACAATTTTTGTGGGGTTTGGAAGCGTCTCCGGTCCCTCTCAGTCAGGACTTTTTCTGAACACAGTTCTGACGTCGTGTTTCGTGGCCATGTGTATAACACAACAGCTTGTAAACACGTTCAACAGTCCGCTGCAAAACACCAACAAATCCAGCAACTTCACGCACCTTATGGTCATGGGCACGGCCAAACACGATTGCCCCATTTTGCCACTCTATCACATCCTTTTATATCTACCCAGGTTGTCGTACTCTGTCCGCTTCAAACATCAATGTCTCACTGATTTTGCCACTCTATCACATCCTTTTATATCTACCCAGGTTGACGTACTCTGTCCGCTTCAAACATCAATGTCTCACTGATTTTGCCACTCTATCACATCCTTTTATATCTACTCAGGTTGACGTAATCTGTCCGCTTCAAACATCAATGTCTCACTGATTTTGCCACTCTATCACATCCTTTTATATCTATCCAGGTTGACGTACTCTGTCCGCTTCAAACAGCAAAGTCTCACTGATTTTGCCACTCTATCACATCCTTTTATATCTACTCAGGTTGACGTAATCTGTCCGCTTCAAACATCCATGTCTCACTGATCGGTACTGCCTTTTGCTCACGTAGAGGCAGTGCGCGGGCGGTTGAGTATGGGACTCGTTCGTTGCGCCATCTGTACAGTAGGGTTGGGCGCTATGTTCCTGTTTCGGCGCAATGTGCCTGTGCACAGTTATCTTCAGCTGTTCCGGAACACTGAGTGCCTGTTGTTCCGAAACATTCTCAAGCGAGACAGAGACCGTGAGTCGCTATCCCGTCAGGAGCGCCACTATGCACTGCTCTTCGCCTACTAGCTGACTGTCGATACCGGCAGTGTACCGGCAGTGTGCCGCCACGTGCTGAAGTGTTCCGTGTTCTGCCATATCCTCTTTGTTCTGCGAGTTCCGTTCAACCGGCAACTCTCCTTCGGTACATGCGAATAACTTGATGTGTTCTGTTTCGTTTCCAACTGTTTCGTAGGAGCGTTTTCATTGAAGCCTCGTAATACCTACATATACCATTCGAAAGACGGTAAACTTTGCATAATGTTGCACAGGAGTCCTGTTTAGGACTTTATTTACTAGAATAAAACCGGACAGAGTGAAATGCAATTTATGTTCTATTTTGTTTTCAAATGAATCTCCAACCGACACAATAACGAGATACTTCAAACTCAAACATCCCATAATTTTTATTTTCATGTTCTGCTTGTATATAGTGTTTAATTTTTATCTTCGTGTTTTGTGTGCATGGGTTAATTTTTATTTTCGTATTCCGCTTGTATATTGTGTACGTAAAAGGAAGTACTGATGAATGTTTCTTCAACTGTGCGAGTATATTATTAATTTGTGAAAATAGCATTCTAACATTTGTAAACACATCTACTACCAGTGTAATTGTGGCAGGGGTATTTCAGAACGAACGATGTAACCATCTTATGTATATTTCATATTAACCGGAAACATCTTTACCTAAAAGCAGCCTTCAAACATGATTGGTGGGCAAAAATTTCAGTGTGCCGACTGTTCCTTCACGTTCCGTGCAGCTTTGTGCTGACCGTAACTACACTAGTGTCCAAAAGTTAAGCATAATCACTAAATGAGGCCATACCGTCTGATAGGAATGTCAGACGGATTGCTGAACAAACGAAAGCTGAATCACACACCATATGTCACGCAACTTGTCCAAAAAACTTTGACAACAACTAGCAAAACTTGGCAATGTCTTCCACAACAAAATATGCTGTTAATAGGATGTATGGTTACCCGTAACGGTCACACATGCTTCGCAGAGACGTGGCATGCTCTCTATCAGATGGCCCAAAAGTTCTTGTGCCAGTCGATCCCATTAATCCGCAAGGGCAATGCGAAGGTCTTGGAGGGTCCTTGGTGGAGGCTGACGGGGTGCAATTCACCTCCCCAATGCATCCCAGGCATGTTCTATAGGATTCAGATCCGCAGACCTCGCTGGCCAGTCCATGTGATGAATGTCTTCCCCAACCAGAAATTCATCCACCAGAGCATCGCCGTGCGGTCGGAAATTATCGTCCATTAAGAGGAATTCTGAACCAACCGCACTTCTGAAGAGTCGAACATGTGGTCTCAGTACCTCATCCCTGTACCTCCGAGTGTTAACAGTGTTCCTCGGACCACCCATGAAGATGTGCAGGTCCGTACGGCCATGCAACATGATGCACACCATGACGCCACCACCACCATACTGGTCCCGTTCCACGATGTTCCTGAGGTTGTATCGGGTACACGGTTCTCTCCAGAGTAATGTGCAATGGGAATCGTTCTGCAGACTGAAGCGGGCGTCTTCGGTCTGTGTCTGGCCTGCTTCCAGGCGGCCGAGTATTCTACCCTGAAAAACGGGGTCCAAATGGCGTCGTTGTACCATTATATTGTCACGTTCACCACGAGGCTACACTCCGCACACTATAACAGGGCAAACACGACTGAGGGAATATGGGGCGCAGGCACTGACTGTGTTTACCTTGCGGTTACGCCGCTAGTCAAAGCAGGAAACACTCCTTTCCTATACAGAGCGAACACGTAAGGTTGGTAGGTGAATGTGTCGTGCGATTTTCGGTCTATTTCATGTTGCCCTGCTTACTGGTAACTTATGCTTAACTTTTGGACACGAGTGTACATACACAACACGCCCGGTACAGGCACATTCCCGCTGACGCGGGGTATGTCATGTTGCCTCACGAAGTTCTATTTACCACGCAGTTACAATCCCGTGTGCCGGCACACTGCACCGAAACACTCTACGTCAAGCTCCTAATGTTTCGGAACATCTGACTGTTCTGGTCTGTCCAACCCTACTGTGCAGGCTTAACGATGCATCTGTGAGTGCGAACTAGGGTGATTAATGTTTGCGTGACTTACTTAAGCACTCTTACAGTATAATGTATTTATGGTTCATTTTCCGTTACACGTTATGATCGGAAAATAAACACAATGGCACTGTCCTGATGAGTTGTATATCCGTATGCGGCTGGGAGGCGTGACTAGTATTGATGGAAATAATGGATAGGAAGAGCATTTTGACATACCAGGTTTAGTCTCTTAACCGACGGTACTGACAATTGCTATTGCAGGGATAGCAAAGTTGGTGAATCTAAATCATCAGAGTAATTGATATAAGCTTCAAGTTTCAGTTTCGTCATCTCATTGAACGCCCTGCATTGTCAGATCTCGTCATGGACAGAATGATTTGTCACCAGTCATAAAGCAAATGACACGGCTATGAACATTCTGTGCCACTAATTGAGCTACTCAGAATATGTTTTAGGAATGCAATCCAGGATGCTATTTCAGCACAACTCAACGTGTCCACTGTCCGGCAAACAAAGCGACGTCACCAAATAATCAATGTGTGATTAAACATTTGTGTATATAATAAGTAACGCTGCGTAAAACATGTGGCATAGTGTCAAGAAGGAAAGGGTTAGACAGATATGCTATGACATGCAAAGTGAAAATGTTGTTCAAATGGTTCGATCCCAAATCATGGCAATTTTAATGATTAGTCCACTTCATGGAGGGGCTGTCTAGGTGAGTTGGTAGAGATGCACTCGGGAAAGACATGGGTTAGATTACCACTCAGGAGGTAAAATGAACGTCTGCAAAAGCATGAAACCTTGAGGTCCATTTAGCCTACATCAAAAATAAGTATAAGGTTAATTCCTAGGGGGGCAGGGCAAACCACTGTCCTATTTGGTGTCGATGTTACGGAAAGTGCACTTCTCCAAGGGGCTTTATGGCCCGTGAGGAGATGAAAGGAAGTAGATGGGTATGGTTATGTAGACGAAAGGTATCCACGAAATATCACTGTAATATTTGTCCCAAATGGAATATATTAATTCATTTTACTCAAATAAAGTGTAAAATCTGAGGTAAATTAAGAAACAGTACGAAATATTTTACTTGCAGGGAATAATATGATACATACTTTACTACCTTACAACTATTTTTTCTGCTACGTCGCAGCGCTTCCGTATGTGTTTTGTTTGTCTAACACTACTTTCGTGTGTGATGTCTTTGCTCACTGAAGTTGTTTGAATTAATTAGGTGTCGTTTTCTTCATGTTGCTCATTCGCTTTGTGCCCTAACTCCTTCAGTAAATGATATATTTATTGGTCCAGGGATCATGCTATTTTGCTGCTTGAAGTAGTCATATGGACAAAGATAATGACAATTCACAGATATAGCACTCCCATTCGTCGGTGCTAGCCCTGGACCTCAAAAAAGAAACAAAAGACGGCACGAGCAGCGGAATACAACATAAAGCAGTCCTGTCTACGGTCTCTACATATTTCTCTAGTAACGACGGTATTTCTTAATTTACCGCAGATTTTTCACTTTATCTGTGTAAAAGCAAGTATTATGTTCCATTTGCGACAAATATTACAGTGACATTTCGTGGATATCTTTGCTCTGCATAACCGATGAATATTGTTACTTGGGTAGTAAAGTAACTAATGATGGCAGAAATAAATAATGCAGACTAGCACAAATGAAGAAGGCCTTTCTTAAGAAAAGAAATTTGCTCACTTCGTACATTGATATAGGAATTAGAAAGTTTTTTTTTGAAGACTTAAGCCCGGAGCGTGACATGGACGGTAACTAGCTCAGAAAGAAAGAAGCTTTTGAAATGTGGTGTTACAAAAGAATGCGAAGGTGAGATGGGTAGATCGAATTACAAATGAATAGATCCTGAATGGAATTGGTGAAAGAAGAACGATTTGGCGAAATTTGATGAGAAGAAGAGATAGCATGGTAGGGCATATCTTAAGACACCCAGGTCTTGTTCACTTAATTTTTGACGGAAGTGTACGCGGAAAAACCGGCAGGGGTAGACCAAGATATGAATATGATGAACAGATTATAAGAAATGTAAGAGAAATGAAAAGGTTAACAGAGGATAGGGTGGCATGGAAGACTGCATCAAACCAGTCTGTGGACTGATGACCCAAACACAGCACAAGGGGCTGGTTTTGCTTCGGTTTCGTCTCCATAAGACCAGTCTGAGTCGGCGTGACGTGAAACAACTTGTAGTAGTAAGTTTTGCTCCGTCCACTTCTAGGAATATAAGGGTCACCACACGTTTCTCATAAGATGTGGCGATGTTGTTTTCTCGTTGTTTACTGCCCTGCCCCGTGGTCTAGGGGTGGCAAAACTGGTTCTTAAACGGCGGTCGCGGGTTTGATACCCGGTCAGGTCTGGCATGTTTACCTGGAACCGAGGGCTGGTTCCAGTTCCTCTCAGCCTACGTGAGAACATCTGGGGAACTAATGATGGCGAGACAGCCGCCCCGGCCTAGAAAGCCAAGAATAACGGTCGAGATAATTCGTCAAGTTGACCACACGTTACCTAGTAATCTGCAGGATTTCGGATGAGCGACGGTCGCTTGGTAAGCAAAGACACATTAGGGCTGTAGCGTCATGGGTTATTTTTTTTTCCTGTACTACAACTAGTATGATATGCCTGCAAACCGTGGAGACCTGTTCAGTGTCTAACATTGCCTCAGTTTCTTCATGCTCCCCATATATTATTATTATTATTATTATTATTATTATTATTATTATTATTATTATTATTATTATTATTATTATTATTTGGGGATATTAGGTCGTGTAATAATAAATAAATACCAGCTGACGCGTTTCAATCCTGCGACCAGGATCGTCTTCAGAGCAACAACAAAGCAAAATGGCTACGGTCACTCCATAGTAACCAGACTCACGGTAGAGAGACCCTGTTAGAAATGTAGTTCCTTCCAGAGCCTCCAGAGTCACGGAGAAAGATGTTGACGAGTTAACTATGGAGGGTAGCCATGATCTACTCAGTATATAGCCGTCACCTTTGTTGAAATTATTCGGGCGTTTAGCAATTTCTATCCGATAGGCCCTGGAATGAAATACATTTCTAACAGGGTCTCTCTATCTTGAGTCCGGTTACTATGGAGTGACCGTAGCCATTTTGCTTTGTTGTTGCTCTGAAGACGACCCTGGTCGCAGGATTGAAACGCGTCAGCTGGTATTTATTTATTATTACACGACCTAATATCCCCAAATAATTATCATAATGTCATTTAGTGGTCGTGAAAGTCTACGTATTATTATTATTATTATTATTATTATTATTATTATTATTATTATTATTATTATTATTATTATTATTATTATTATTATTATTATTATTTGTGATCCATTTATTATTTCATATTTAAAATGTTAAAAAAATAATACACAAACAGGTCAGAGGCAATATTTCAAACACTGACTTTTAAACTGCTAACTAGAGAATCGAGGAATGACGTTCGCCACACGAAAATCACAACGAGCTGGTCACACTGCAATTAGAGCGGTCTTTTGACTGTTCCGTCTTCCATTTTGCAGCTATATTGCTTTCTTTCCAAGGACGTGCGACATGACCGCGGGAAGGCAATATGCATTATGAACAAAAGAGGGTTGTTGACACACTCGTTCATGTGGACGAAGCCCACTCCTTCAACATCAATGGCCGTAAAAGTTAAAACGAACTTTCTGATTGGCTTTTAAAGCTTCGCACAACGATTTTTTTTTTATGTTTATGGGTTATTGAAATCGCTCAATGAACTCGAGCTGCGTAAAATGACAGTTTTTTCTTCATTTCCCAACGTCGATTATTAAGGCTACTAAAGCCAATCATGCCGGAGGATAACCCATAATGGAATACAGAGAGCAATATAGGACGCTGCTGTGAAAGAATTACATTATAAATGCCTCCCCTTCCTTATGGTTTTACACCGAGAAAATCGCAATTTTCTAAATCTGATGCCTCAAACATAAAGAATGGGCTGAAAACATATGGCCCCGTTCTTCCAACTAAACCGGTGTTTTAAAGAAACTGTGTCGGTGACTGTGCTTTTAGGTACAAAATAAGTAGATATACGCCTGCACCCCTCACAGAATGTCTCGAAACAACAACAACAATTATATTATTATTATTATTATTATTATTATTATTATTATTATTATTATTATTATTATTATTATTATTATTATTATTATTATTATTATTAATACGAATAAGCCCGTTAGGACTACGCAAAGTACTTAGAGCCGTGCAATTGCCTTCCTTTGTGTCTATATGTCTTTCATTCTTTCACTGTGGGCTTCTGTATCTCCATAGAATCTTAGCGTGTGTATTCTAATGTCACTGCGAATATTTGTATATTGTTTGATTTCATGTCTGCCTCTAACTTGGTGTTGTCCATCGATGAGTTTTTGGCCTAGAATTTTTCTTATAATTTTGCATTCCTTTTTTCTTAATGTTTTCAATGTCTGTCTTTCTGTTCAAAATTAGCGTCTCTGATCCATAAAGACATTCTTGTTTAATGACTGTATTATAATGTCTTAGTTTTGTGTGCTTCGAGATACGTTTTTGTTATAGACATTTTGGGTTAGTCGATGTGTAGTTTCCATCTTTTGGCATCTAATTTCGTTGGCTTTTGTTTCTAGTCAATTTTCCTGAACTGCTTCACTAAGATACTTAAATTGTGATACTCGTTTAATTTTGCCAGATTTTGTCTCCGTGAATTTTGGTGCTTCTTTGTTGCAGGTCATGTATTCCGTCTTTTCAAAAGATATCTGAAGGCCGACTTTTCTCGCAATTTTTTTCAAGTTCAATCTGATTTTGGGCCGTTGAAATGTATCGGGTTAATATTGCTAGGTCGTCCGCAAACGCCAGGCAATCTATCGCTAGTTTTCCTGTGCCTAAAGTGATTGGTTGGTGAAATTTTTGAGGACGAATTTCTGTTTGCGCCATTTTTTTCAAGGACGCAGTTGAAGAGTAAATGTGAAAGTCCATCTCCTTGTCTTTTACCCGTTTTGATTCAAACGGATCTGACGTTTCCCTCATGAATTTAATCTTGGACTTCGTGTCTATGACCGTCTGTTTTATGACTGCAAGTGTTTTCATGTCTGAACCTCGTTCTTCCAATATTTGGAAAAGTGATTTGCCATCAACTGAATCATAGGCTTTTTTGAAATAAAAAATGTGCAGATTAAATTTTTGCTGCAAATTCTCTGATGTCTTAGGATTAGCTTTAGGTTCAGGATGTGCTCTCGATACGATCGGCCTGGTCTGAATCCTGCCCGATATTCTCCGATTTGTGGTTCTAGTTGTTGTTGTGACATTGGGATAGAATTGTGTATGCAACTGGTACTAGTGAGATTCGTCTGTAGTTGTCTACATTTGTTCTGTCTTCCTTCTTGTGTAGCGGGTTAATTAATGCATTATTCCAGTCTCCTGGGATTTGTTCTGTTTACCAAATGTCTCGCATAATTTTTGTAATTTCTTTTATGGTGTTTGGGCCTGCTGATTTGGGGACTTCCGCAATGATTCCATCTTCACCCAATGCTTTATTTTTGTAAGTCTTTTGATCTGTCTTGCAATTTCTTCTTCACCTGGTAGGAATGAATTTGGATTAGTATTTTCGGGTTCCTGTGGAGAAAATATTTATGTTGGTTCTGGACAGTTCGGTAATTCTTTAAAATATCTGACGAGTTCCTTGGTTGTTTAGTTTTTTTTTTTGCTAGTTGTTTTACGTCGCACTGACACAGATAGGTCTTACGGCGACGATGGGACAGGAAAGGGCTAGGAGTGGGAAGGAAGCGGCCATGGCCTTAATTAAGGTACAGCCCCAGCATTTGCCTGGTGTGAAAATGGGAAGCCATGGAAAACCATTTTCAGGGCTGCCGACAGTGGGGTTCGAACCTACTATCTCCCGAATACTGGACACTGGCCGCACTTAAGCGACTGCAGCTATCGAGCTCGGTATTATTATTATTATTATTATTATTATTATTATTATTATTATTATTATTATTATTATTTCAAATTTAGAAGCACTAAGCAGAGCCGTAAATCACCAAAAATGACCAAGAATAACATTCCTCACACTATCAGTCCATATTTAACTGCAATGTAATACCGAACATGCTAGTTCCCGTTACAGCAATATTTGTAATTACCTAACTCTGTGACCTTGGTCAAGCCGCACGCTAATCAGCAGCCTCCAGGCAAACAAATAATTATCTTGTGAAGAGAGAACCAATCACATTATGTGCTTGCTATTAATATGTAGCCGCTCAAATGTGACCCAGGTCATTAACGTGGATTTTGTAGAAACCTATCTACTGACCCGCAGCTGATCTCGTGCACCCACGAAAGGCAGATTAGAGTGCTGTAAACAGGTGAAGGCCACCCACAACAGTAATGCAAGCTCCACGACATGATTCTATCCCGGGACTCGACACGTTCAACGGCTGTTTTATTGTATCTCTGCGGAGTGTTATGGATAATTGAATTTACTTGATATTAAAGCCCTAATCCATTTCTCATTAAACATACTGGTTAGCTAACCCCGCAGTCTAGGCGTAGCGAGTCCACCTCTTATCCTAAGGCCCCGGTTTCTATTCCCGGCCAGATCAGGAATGTTTACATGGATGAGAACAGTGAGGAGGTATCTCATGGTGAGATGGCGGCCCCAGTCTAGAAAGCGTCACCTCATAAAATACAGGCCTTCGAGCTGAGTAGCGGTCGCTTTGTAGGCCAAGGCCCACTACGGCCGCAGCAACATGGGCTGACTTCTGGTATGCGATAAAACAAATGACTGAGCTGGTGGCGGCGCAGTTTTGGTCACGTAGCTGTCAGCTTGCATTCGGGAGATAGTGGGTTCAAACACCACATTCGGCAACCCTGAAGACGATTTTCCGTGGTTTCCCATTTTCACACCACGTAAATGTTAAGGCCACGGATTCTTCCTTCCTACTCCTAGCTCTTTTCTATCCCATCGTCACCATAAGACCTGTCTGTCTCATCCTCGAATGTAGCCTAGATATGAGGAATGGAACTAACACTATTCCTTATGGAGCCAGTCCCTGTTATAAATGGTTCGAAAGTGTCGCTCCTAGGGTTGACTGGGGTAAACTTCAGAGTGGACTCGTCAGATTACTATGTAAAATCACTTTCTGACTCAGTGAGGAAAGCAACGGAAAATAGTTCACTCTTCATTTCTCTCGAATATCTCATCAGTACGATTGGGCTATCTATGATTGCTGCCGGGTGATCCAACAAGTCTTACACGATAAACATTAATTACAACAATGTATGTGGAATGAAAGGACGTAATTAGCCCAGTAGTTAAGTTGTTATTCTTTTATCCAATTCGGAGAGGTTCGAATCCCGATCAATATCTCCCTCCGAATCCCAATATCACGGCTTCAAACCAAGCAGATATTGACGGATATTTGACGGGCGTAACGTAAAGTGCCCATGTGGGACACAATATCGTATGATATATGGTAAAACATTCAGTGTTTACTCGAAAACATAACTGAAACTCGTCACTAGATTCCCCAATATAGTCCTGATTCCTTTGTCACTTAATAAAGTAAAATAAAATTTAAGGCCATGCAGCCTACGTATCGTCAACTCAAAATACCCAGGTAGCGACTTTAAGGCCACGGTAGCTACTTTCCGAGATAGCCTTACCCTATACCACCATTACTAATAGCCGGGCAGAGTGGCTCAGACGGTTGAGGCGCTGGTCTTCTGACCCCAACTTGGCATCTTCGATCCTGGCTCAGTCCGGTGATATTTGAAGTGCTCAAATACGTCAGCCTCGTGTCGGTAGATTTACCGGCACGTAAAAAAACTCCTGCGGGACTAAATTCCGACACCTCGGCGTCTCCGAAAACCGTGAAAGTAGTTAGTGGGACGTAAAGCCAGTAACATTAATATTATTACCATTACTGATAACCTATATGATTTATATGGCATACAGCATATAGCAAAGAAAAGGATAGAAAGAGAAATAAACCATCTCAATCACACCATTTACTTAGGTAGACAATTTCTCTCATGTTCATGTAGTAGAACGGAGATTGTTATCTTCATCATACAGTGGAACCTCTACAAAGGGCACTAGGAAAGTTTTGCAATGTGAGTGAACGCTTTAGACTTATTCAAAATAATTTCCACCACACCGTTTTTGAGCATGTATAGCACATAATTGAATCATATGTATTGACAGGCCTATACTTAATACATTATTTTAACAGTATCTACAAATATACAAACAAACATTTTTTTTTTGCTAGTTGTTTTACGTCGCACCGACACAGATAGATCTTATGGCGACGATGGAACAGGGAAGGGCTGGGAGTGGGAAGGCAGCAGCCGTGGCCTTAATTAAGGTACAGCCCCAGCATTAAAAACTCTATTTTATGGCATCACTTTAATTATAACCTTCATTATATTAACTTTTTTAGTAGACAGGATACAGTACATAGGCCTACAGTAGTGAAACAAGAAACATACCTCCGTTAACACCTTTGGAGAAAATCCGTTAGTCTCTTCTATTTGTTACTGATGTTAACCTTTCCTCACTTCACGTTGAAACTTCTCGTCAATACCACGCAGCCGAGATTCGTAAATGGAGTTTTTCATCCGCGACTTCGGGGGTTGCTTTCGTACATGACCGGTAATTAATTCACATCCAAGAAACAGCGAGGCTTCGCCGATTTTCCCCGATCACTAGAAGATTTAGTTTTCCCGTTCCCGTCGTATTACCTCCCAGGATCATTGTAACCCTCTCTTTACTTGTTAACTGTTCCTCACAAAGCACAAATGTCCTATTGCATAATTAATGTTGCACGAAATTCCAGCTAAGAGTATATTTTGCTTGAAGGTAGAAAATATTTGCTTCGAGAAACCTAATTTCGAGTAATAGAGAAATAAATACATGTAAAGAATAGAAAAAATGGCCGGGAAATTTAAGTTACTTCGAGATAATAAAGATTAGAGTAATGGAGATTCGACTGTAATTTACTTTTTCTCAGTTTCTGTGCGATGCGTATCAATTACTACGAAGTTGCGATTACTACAATGTAACGATCTGCAATTTTATTTCAAGAGGTAAATTTCAAGTAAAAATTACTCTTTGTAAAGAATAACGATTACTTTAAAAAGTACTAAGAATGCAATTCCATTACCTTTGCTCAAGTACCGGTATTTCCCAACTCCCTATGTACCGCATGCTTCAAATGCATACAGCTCAGTACGTTTGAGTGGCCTTATGTAGCTTTTCAGTTCAAACCCCCGATATGCCGGCAACCTCTCCGCTTTACCTGTGCAACGGGATGATCTACTATAACTAGACGAATGCTGCAGGTTCATAATATTACTGATGATGATGCTTATTGTTTAAAGGTCGGCCGCTAATGTTACGAAATGAGACGATGTAATGACAATTTAAAAGTCCAAAATCCTCCACTGACCAGAATTCAAAACGTGATGACGAAGAATGAAAGGATGGATATGAATTTAAAACAATCGGTGGATCCGACCCGCAATGCACCACATTCCCAGAAACTAGTGATAAACAATAGTATTACTGACCAACGGACTGCTTCTAAAGCACAATCCTGAATCGATGATGCGTGTAGTCTAAAGGGATCCAAAATCTAGGTCATTGCCCCCTCATAATGGTACTTATCGCTAGGAAAGTAGAACCATGGTATTTGTCATGTTGCGGTCTAATCAAAAGCAGCGTAGACTCGCGGTATTCCACACATTATGGTACTACTCACAGGTAATCTAATACGCACATGTAACGCAGACCTGTAATGTTTCTCACACTGCGGCGCCATTTACAGGCAACGCAAACCTATGGTGTTCCTCACATATGTGTACTAATCATAGGGACTCGTACTACTCCGTGGTGTTCCTTACAGAGTAGGTACTAATCATAGGCAAGGCAGACCCATGGTATCGCTCACCCATGGTGTCGCCCATATAGTGGTACTAATCACAGATACTATAAAACCCACCCTGATTCACACACCGTCGCTACTAATCACAAACCTATTGTGTACGTAACTTAGAGGTACTACGTGAAAGTAAAGGCGACCCGCGTTGTTTCCCGCGGGGTGGTATTAATTACAAGTAGTCTCCTGGTTCTAATTCGATCATCCCTTGGCGCCCCTTTTAGTCACCTCTTACGACAGGCAGCAGATACCACGGGTGTATTCTTCGCCTGCGTCCCCCACCCACAGGGGGATGTGTGTTTGGTCCGCGAGAGCTATTATATTTCGCTTAAGTCCGCCGGCAAGCCAGTTAGGAAACCCCTATCCGCCACCTGGGAGTATCACCTCTCCCCCTTCTACGCCAGCGTAGTAGGTTCGTGGAAAACTACAAATACAAACACATAAAATACATTGGTGTAGACATTTAAAAGTCCAAACATTAGACACAGAAAGCGTAACTGATATTTATATAATCATGTTGATAGTATTTACAATCATTTATGCCATAAGGGAGGTAACGAGTACTTACTAGTCAAGTACGATTCTGCACCCGAGCGATAGTGAGGGCAAGCAACATACGAGATATCGATTCTCCTTACATCACGAATTGCTTAGTATTTTTCCACTTTCAAATTCCACGTACTAATTTTTTTTTAAATACCTCGAATTTACATCAGCAAATACGTGGAGTTTTATTTCGTTTGCTGGCATGAAACATGTGAAACTAATTTTGTTAAACCATCTTTAGTACTTAGCTCCCGCCAACAACACCAACCCAAAAAATTAGACTTACTTCCCTACAAACAATGTAATACCAGTATATTTATAACAGTGGAAGTGGAAAATATTTGAAACTATAAATGTAAATTTCTACACCCCGTATTTTTCGAAGAAATTCATGTTCTTTTTCAGCATCAAAGTACAAATGTAATACAGACATCAGAATTTTTATCGCAAACTCAACCCTTCCTGAACTACAAACGGAAGTATTTGCCTTAAGATCTCCACCCTCTCTGTTCAGAGACAGTGCTGGCGCCAGACATCCTCCATAAACAAATAACACAATCTATGTTCACGTCCGCAACATAAAATTAAGCTTCATCACTCCACGGTCCCGTTAAACAATAAAATATAACATCGCAGCCCCCCTGGATCCATCCATCACGTTTCTCTAAGGCGAACAACAGAGAGTGCTTTTACGATTGCGCTAAAGAACTCATATTACTGGAAGCTGTAAAAACATGCCTGCAAACTCTCTTCTCTCATGTAGCTGGGATAAGTTTGTCGTGCCATCAAAACAAGTACTGTAAGGCTCGAAGATGATCTCTGCTGAAAGACATCCAACTGAGCAAACAGTAATAAAGCGACGCCACGTGAATAAAAGTCGAGTACCATTGAATGATATTTATTCATCACAGATGCTATCAAACAAATACCATACCGCTTCTTTGGTAATAGAAAAGGCAGCGTGCGTCATAAGGGAATATGTTTATTGGGGTGCGTTACAGTACCAGAGGAAGAGAATTATTTCCGTTCGTAGCGGCTAAATAGATAAAAATGCGTGAATTAACCTGACTAAGTTCATACAAATTATTGTTCCAATAATTTGCTTTGGGTCGCACCGACACAGATAGGTCTTTTGGCGACGATGGAATAGGAAAGGCCTAGAAGTAGGAAGAGAGTGGCCGTGGCCTCAATTAAGGTAGCCTACATTTGTCTGGTGTGAAAATGGGAAACCACAAAAAACCATACTCAGGACTGCCGATAGTGAGGTTCGAACCCACTGCCTCCCAAATACAAGCTCACAGCTGCGCGACCCTCGGCAAATTATTGTTCCATTACGCGTCTCTCATAAAAAAAATCAGGCAGCATGTAGTATAAGAGGATGTGTATAGTCTGTAATAACACAACGAGAGCCTTAGAATGTATATAAAGAGAATCTGGAGCTCGAGTTATATACAGTGTGGTCGAAAACATAGACAATTTGAAAAAATCGATATCTCACGTCGTTATCATTTTATCGGCTGCTGAAGTTACATAATCAGATCGATTAGCGGCTGGATTCAAATGGGCTTTGCGAGGCGGTGGCTTAACTCATAGTGCCAGCCGGCCGATCTATCAACCACGTTTTTCTTTCGCCTGTATCTTCAATTCCTGCTGCACGACGGAACTATAAGTAATACCACCGGAAAGATTGAAGCTTTTACTTTATGGATATCGATAAGATGCGATACCGATATCAGTGAAGTTCTACAAAAACTTTCTTTCGACGCATTGTGGTAGCCCTGCGCCCTGCCACTTCGTGTCACTTGCTTCTTATCTCGCTTTGTTTATACGTTTATTTATTTACTCCCAATAGTGTAGAGATTATTAAAACCCGCAATGTTTTAACATTTAGTGATTCATTACAGAATAATGTATCGACTGACAAGTGTGCGTAATTTTGTAAAAAAAAATCGTAATTCTCAAGAAGTACTGTCAAGAATTGCATAAAAAGTAGGTATTTTAAAAAACTAGCTGAATATTCTCACAAAGGTACTAAACATACACTCTAAATGTAAAATTTAGGTAAAATTTCGAAATGTAAGTTTTGAAAACGTAATAAAAATTTCGTACAATTTTAAATGAAGAAAATGACATTCTATTTCAATTACAGTCACACTCATATGTTCTCTATTCGCCTGTTTGCTATATAAAAAAAGGAACAGGGATTTATCTCCAAAAATGTGAGTAGGAGAATGTTTTACCTTAGTGTGTGCATTTTCATTAAAATTGTCTTGGCATTCTTAGCGCAATCACCTGGCATCAAAAGGGTTAAGACTGACTTGAGAAATCAGCGTCAAACATGAACATACCGTCGCTTTCAGCCAGTGTCACCGTAGTGTACTTGTTATGGCGCGATCCTGTCAGCCCGGAGATATGTATTCAAACCCTCCCCTTGCGAGGTTTTATTCTTCGACTGGTGCTCTGAAGCCGGTCTTACGCCGCGGGCAGACTTAGCAATACAACCTCACAAAGCCTATTTGAATTTACCCGCAAAGCGATCTGATTGGCTAACTTTTGCAGCAGAGGAAATGGCAACGGGGCGATATTACTAATTTTTTCCTAATTATTTATGAGTATCACCAATCTTCTAACGCTCATGTACTCAGTTCAGTGTCGCCAGGTCTCCAAATTAATAATCGGTACACTGTACGTAAAAATGTCGGGAGTTTTAATGAAAATTTCGGTAGTTTCTCGAGCAATCAAATGTTATATTATAACTAAATTAAAGAATGCAATAGTCATGTGAAGTTATTATTAAGAGAAAAATATACAATTTCACTCACCCCTACTCTCTGGCCACTTTATGCTTTTCTTCTTCTTCTCCTCCCACTTCCCCCTGTGGGTGGGGGCGGTAGAATAACACCCACGGTATCCCCTGCCTGTCGTAAGAGGCGACTAAAAGGGGCCCCAGGGACTCTGAACTCTGGAGCGTGGGTTGGCAACCACGGGGCCCTTAGCTGAGTCCTGGCATTGCTTCCACTTACTTGTACCAGGCTCCTCACTTTCATCTATCCTATCCGACCTCCCTTGGTCAACTCTTGTTCTTTTCCGACCCCGACGCTATTAGGTCTCCGAGGGTTAGGGAGGTTTTCATATTCACGCCCTTCGTAGCCCTTGTCTTCGTTTGGCCGATATCTTCATTTTTCGAAGTGTCGGATCCCTTCCATTTTCCCTCTGATTAGTGTTATATAGAGGATGGTTGCCTAGTTGTACTTCCTCTTAAAACAATAATCACCACCACCACCACCACCACCACCACCACCACCACCTTCTCCCACTCTTCCGGTAGATGTAGTTATTCATCAGGCGTAGAAATTGTGTGCTAATTTTGAAGTTGTAACAGGATGCAGATTTTGTATTCTATATGCGGTCGGTGATTTTCCTTCCCATGATGCAGTCAAGCGTGAGTTTTGAGGGGAATAATAATAATAATCGTATGGCCTCAGCTACCGTTTGCAGACATTTCGATTTGACGCCATCTGGCTGTCTGCTCGTCAATTTCGACGTTCCGGTTTACTCTGTCTGCCATCTAGCGGACCTAGAGTAAACCGGATCTCTCTTGGGCGTCTATGGCTGAGATTTAATTAATTTTGTCGGGTAAATACCAAATGTATCACCAGAGTTCTTTTACATGCCGACATCGTACGACATGGAGTGTCGAATGGACTTTTTTCCGCCCTTCAAAAATCCGACTACCTCTGCCGGGTTTGAACCCGCTATCTTGGGATCCGGAAGCCGACACTCTACCACGGATCCACAGAGGGGAGAGATTACGTAATTCGGGCCTAAAATGAATGTGGGGAAGTATCTAACGAGTGATGTTAACGATAAATCGTCACGCAGTGAGACGAGGAAAGAATTTTTCGGCAAAAATATAGTATGCACCATGAATTAGTATTATTCATTTTCCTTAAATTTGGATTAGACGAAATTTCGGGAGATTCTTTTGTTTTTACGGGTTCTCTCGTGTGCTGCAAAAAAATCGGGAGATCTCCCGAAAGTTTGGGAAACTTGGCAACACTGACTCGGTTCATGTTGTTTCCGACCATCCTATATATTCTGACTATTTAGCGAATAAATACAAAAATCAACTTCATATGCGTGCTCATAACATGTACAGAGAATGGAACACCATGACAATACGCTGTTATATTTTTGTATTTGAGCTCTTTGGGCTCCAGTCTCCCAATACCTGGGCTTCCATCTCCACCAGAAAAAAAAAACCTGTTACATGCTATTGATTGTGTGGTCTGTGTAGGGACGTTGCGATATTATCGATATGAGTAAATATCGATACTTTTCTCCATATTCGATACTTCAGTATCGATACTTTCTTTCGATATTTTTGTGGTATTGATATTATTCTGTGATATTTTACTGATATCGAAATGATGATTAAAAATTTAGAAATAGTGGTATTAATCGAAGAACGTGTACAAAATTATAATGAAGAGTACATTTTATGAATAGTCTAATGGCGTAATAGGAAAACACGAAGTATGTTAATACGGAAAAAAGGTAGTGACCGGCAACAAGGATGTTCTCCTTATCTTTACCCATTCATTTATCAACGTTCTGCGTGTGTCTCGCGTTGGTACTGTTGATCAGTTGCATATTGTTGACATTTTGTACTTTGCGAATAAATGTGAATTTTTAATCACACGTAACGTTTCTGCATTGGTGGTTTTCCAGCAAAAGTTACTTTCAATTGTGAAGATGGCTCCACCCATCTGTACAGTGTGGATGTACTTTAAAAAATAGGTAAGTGTTACAATGTAAACAATGTTTTAAACACGTGGAAATACGACAAAACAGTTCAAACACCTATTTTATCATCACCCAGCTTTGGCGAGGTTGTGCAAAACAGAATGAAAAGAGTGGCATTGTACTTTAAACAAAGTCGAATGAATCTTCGTTATCTTTAACACCATCCACTTCAAGGATTTATCCTTCTGACAATCATAAAAGTAACGCTGACAGTAACGCTGATCTTCAACTATAGAAATCATTCTCCGCGATCAAGCAAGCATTTAAAAAGTCATCTCAGTGTTCTGAATGAGAGCTCCGACATGCTGCAATAGTACACCACATACTTTATTTCATCTGTAAAGATAATCGGCATTTTGCCGATTTTGAGGAAAGGGGTTCAAACGATTGATGAAACGTTTGGCTCCTTCATGCAAAGTGCTGTGTGTTTCATTTGTCAAAAAGCAATTAAACTTGAAATATTTCAAACAATTTCAAGTTAAGCAATGCAGCGGCCCCTAATCTGTGCCTAACTTGTGCCTTGTGGACATAAATCATGGCCGAGAGAAGTTTTCTTGGTGTTTTTGTGCACTGTTTAGAGGGTACTCAGTTTCTCTCCACTGATACTTCAATACAAGACATGCAGTCACCGCATATCGCTGAGAATAAAAACAACGCTCTTTTCTCTGAGTTGAAGGACCGGGGTATTGTACGGGACAAAGTCATGAGTGTTGTGACAGGTAATGGTTCTAATATGGTAGCAACTATGAAGAAGTCGTTCGAAAATCGTCGGCTTCCGTGTTTTGCTCATATCCTAAATTTGGTTACAGAAGCGGCTACTTCCCTGACGTGCATTAGTGAGCCGATATCCAAAGTAAGAGACATTGTGAAAATCATAAAGAACAGTGTAAACGTCTCTGAGTGATTCAGGAGCGTCCAAATTGACAACAGCGTTGCAGAAGGTGAATTAAAGTTAATACTCGATGTCAAATCAAGATGGAACTCGACGTTCTACATGATTGAGCGACTTTTTGACCTTCGGACAACCACTGCTAAAATCTTAATTGATGATGCTTCGAGTACTGAAATGCCATTCTCATCGGAGATAGAAATTTCAGAACAACTCCTCCATCCCCTTCAACCGTTTGAGTTTGTAACGAGAGAAATTTCAGGGGAGCAGTGCGTGACCCTTGACAATTGTTTATCATCACTTTCCACTAAAATACCAGCTATCCAATCCGTGAAAGACTGATTCCGAAAGGGACTTAAAAGACGATTCGGTCAAATTGAACATGTGTCCATTGTTGCGATCTCCACTATCGTGGATCCTAAATTCAAACACATACTCGTACATTTCCAAGATCCTGCTGCAGGTGCCAAAGCCATGGCGAAACATCGAGGGAAGACAATCTTTCTTCTGCAGACTCACGTTCAAGTGAATCAAAGGAAGATACAACAAATGCCACTGGTTATGACTTATGGAATGCTCATAAACAATTAGGTCACGGTACGAAAAGACAGAAAACATCGCAGTTAACAGTTTACTTGACTAATGTTCCTTGAACAACAATCCTCTAATGAAAATGGAAAATATGAAGGACTCATCAAGCAGGCTCGTTCAGATGGCTACGTCAGTACCGTGTGAACGCCTGTTCTCGAAGGCTGGTGTTGCGATCACTCCATTGCGAAATCGTCTCTCCCCTAAATACTTGGACAAGGTTATTTTTCTAAGTAGTGCACCAGACAATGAATGGTTCTAAGTGTTTTAGTTGGCACATATTTTGTGTTTCAAAGGTCTACTAATGTATTTTATTCAACATGAAAGCATAACATCATTATGCTTCATTCTATATTTAATTTTCATACTATATTTCGGTCGTTAATATCTTAATTAATTAATTAGGCTTATTTTCCTAAATATACAGTGAAGTTCTAAGTGTTTTAATTTGGTCATGATTTGCATGCCTAAAATCCACTTATATTTTTTAATCAAGATAAAAACATAACCTCAGTGTGCTTCATTTTGTATTTGATTATATTTTTATCATGAATTCAATACTAAATTTTGATTGCTTTATCCGATTATATCAATTATTTTGTATTTCCTGGAACTCATGTGATCCCAAATTTAACGTACCGTACTTTATAATATAAAATTATTATTTGTTTTAGAAAATATATCAATTGATATCGAGAGATACCGATATTTTATTTTGGTAATATCGGCATATCGACAACTTCATTTAAAATCGATATTTCAGTATATCGGAACGTCCCTAGGTCTGTGGTCAAATATATTATTAAATATGATTCGGAGCACTATTCTGACGAATTTATACTTTAAAAGACAAGTGCGCGTAGCTGCGATGAAATGGAAATGATGACATGAACACGATAAAGCTGTGGCGATAGAAAGCTATTGATTGGTTGAAGGTTCTGATATTTTTATACGTGACTTGTCACTGGAGCCTCGAGAATAATGAATGAAAATCCACAGCCTGTTTCCAGACGTTCGACAGGGTCAGAAATCTAAGGTCATTATACACAGGTCTAGTCAGGCTCCCAGAATTCTTTGCGGCAGCGGCCATATTGGGACCAAAGACCTCCTCGGTGTGTTATACAGAGCAGCGATATTAAGTTGCCGTGGGTTATTGTGTCGCTCTAAGTTGTAGAAGTCATTCATGCAGAGGGACTAGGTTATTTAGATTCCCAGAAGGTAAGAACAGGACGGCAAAATGGGTTCAAAATTGCCTACGTGATAAGTGGCAGCCCACAGAACATTCCCAGCTGTGTGAGGTCAGTATAACCTTTGCTAGATAAAAATATGTAATCACCAAGTCGAGACAACTTAACCGTCCATCGTAGGCCTACTTACCTACACTGACTGCCGAGAGTTATAAACGGGCTCGAAACTTCAGTATTTTAAGTTTAGATAAGGAGGATGTCTTTTTTATCGCATCTTGACTGACTACTGGGTTCTCAGAACTGGCTAATTACTTCAAAAGCCTTGTTGGTTGTTGTGAGCGGCAGCAAGGGATGGTTATTTTTGGTACAGGTTGGGAAACCCACATTCTCTAAGAAATAACTACCGTACTCATATTGACGAAAGGAGATCTTCACTAAGACGGCCTAAGTTTGGAATAACCCTCTGTAATGCAAATAATACTGTGTTTGTAGTTTTATCAATATGTAAAATCACCCTTCAGCTACTGAATTAAGAAACAGTCATGGGCCTTTCACAAGCCGCGGGGTCTGCGGGGTCCTTATCGCAGCCACTGACGAGGATTCATTCTTCATGATGAGCTGAGTTAGTGAAGCATTCAAATTAAGAGCCTGCTATTCCTACAGTGAGCACCGATATGTGTATGAAATACTGGACTGCATTTCAGTCTGTGGTGTAGTTCCTGGCGTGTAATCGCTACAGTCAGGTGGCAGGGGTAACTTTCCGGTAGCGGTCATTATGATAAATCAGGGAATGTTCGTAATTTCGTCCCACTTCATTTTATTTGTTATTTATTAATTTTATTATTTTTTTTCATATGGGAAAACGCAAGAATTGGGAAAAGAAGGCTATGAAAATGGCTATTAAGACAGTGAGCGACAAGATAATGAGTTACAAACGTGCAAATGAAGCGTTTAACAACCCACGAGCAACGCTGAAAGACTATGCTAAAAACAATACCAAGAAAACATTTTTCATAAATGGCATTAAAGTGATTAATTATAGGGAAAGTGTTTGGTAAGGCTAGAAAGGAAAAATAGATTAAAATTAATTTACTTTTCATAAATTTGGTGGTGGGCGAAACTAGGAACACATTTTTGATGGACCTAGTTCAGTTTTTGTAGTTTTTATGTTTATGTCAAATAATGACTACCTTACGTTATAACAGTTTCATTGCAACTTGCCCGTATGTGGAGAAATATTCAGTAATATATAAGCCAATTTCTAGCCTTGTCCATAATATTCCTGAATTTCTACATGTCCAAGTCTGCTTACGAATGAACGACTCGCGATTGACCAATAAAATCATCATCATCATCATCATCATCATCATCATCATCATCATCATCATCAATGGAGCCCGAGAAACCGAAGTACCCTGGTTAGCAGCCCTCAAAATGACCTCATAGAAGTCAAGTACTTATTATGTTCTTACAACTTGCCTGGTGCGAAAATGTGAAAGCACACAAAACCACCTTCGGGGCTACCGACAGTGGGGTTCGAACCCACTATTTCCCGCATACAAACTCACAGCTGCGCGTCCCGAACCGCGAGACCAACTCGCCCGGTTCCATATTACTGTATTAACCCACGGGCAGCTACACGGACTGATGCATATAGACATTGAACTCACACAAGCTTATACCCAAGGAACCGACGCAAAAAACGTGAAACTAAAACTCGCGTGGATACAAGAAAGATGAAAGACCCACAACCAGAGGATGGACGAAATTTCGGGAAGAAGAGAAGAAGAAGAAAACCTATGCTAACGAATGACTTTACGGCTCCTTACGTGCTCCCAAAGCGCATATAATAATAATAATAATAATAATAATGATAATAATAATAATAATAATAATATTTACGCCCAACAAATCTTTTTTTTTACCTTTTTTGTGGGGAAGCCAAGATGCTGGAAACTTTGTCTGGCCATTCTTTTACGTGCTGTTCACTCTACTGGCAGAAAATTGGCGTGTTCGTGCAGTTCCGGATGCCATCGGACTGAGCCGTCCCTCGGCCCAGTAGATTGTTTTAAAAGCTAAATACATATAGGATTACGTGAATATTTTAAATTTCGACCTCTTTTCCGTACAACTTGAACTATGCAGACTTTACTGCAATATACATTCACTACCATCATCTCAATGCGTCTCCAAACCAAAAACCAAACCCCACGGCAATTAACGCCCTTGAAAGGACCTTGGCCTGCCCAGCGACCGCTGCTCAGCCCGAAGGGCTACAGATTACGAGGGGTCGTGTGGTCAGCACGACGCATCCTCTCGGCCGTTATTCTGGGCTTTCAAGACCGGGGCCGCCATCTCACCGTCAGATAGCTCCTCAATTTTAATCACGTAGGCTGAATGGACCTCGAACCAGCACACAGGTCGAGAGAAAAATCTCTGACTTGGCCGGGAATCGAACCCGGGGCCTCCGGACGAGAGGCAGGCACGCTACCTCTACACCACGGGGCCGGTTTCAAATGAGTTTCATGTGGAAGAAAAGAAAAAAAAAGATTTTCTTTCATAATCACGTGTTGTCCGATGTATTGTTATTTGTATGAATACAAATAAATGAATGATTTGAACTTCAAGGAATATTCCGGAGAATACACTCAGTATTCCCCGCTACTCGAAAACAGTAGACTGCTGGGAAAAGAATCATGATTATATATTGGAGGAACGGGCAACTTAACTTATTTTATATGCTTCAAATCGTTCCCTTGCAAAAGAGCTCAATTTGAATGAAGATGCGCGGGCAAGATATATGAAAAACAATACCAGCTTCTAATGGGCGAGAATAATTTTCAGCAGAATACCTTACGCCTTCAAAAGCATCTTTCTTAAAAAGAATTACGGCATCATTGTATGAAACTTGGCAACATTTCCTCCACTTCAGTGAAGAAAAGGAGTGCCCATAAAGAATGTTGACAGAATATCAGATTGGATGCCAAGATTTGCTGAAGACAGCCGCAGAGCCGCGCTTCTCCTTCTTCTTCTCGGCGCTCCAAATCAATTCCTAAACCGAGTGCACTGCTTATTTGCATTCTCCACTCACATATCAATTGCAGCTGCGTGAGAGTGAGAAAAACTCGAATTATGGCTGTCGCGGAGTGCTACAGGAGGAAAGAGTTAATCTGGCAGTGCAAGCCACCACGGATCCGAGCAATAGAGAGATTAACGGCGACTGAAACGTATTTTTATAGCCCTATAGTACACTGCATGAAGCAGGTTCCTTGTGTAACTTAAGTTCGGAATTATTTGTGTAACACCTCTATCTGAAGAGCATATGCTCTTAAAAATAAAATATGTAATTATTATATTCTACAATTAAATGCAATGGCGTATGGCTTTTAGTGCCGGGAGTGTCCGAGGACATCTTCGGCTGCCAGGTGCAAGTCTTTTGATTTGACGTCCGTAGGCGACCTGCGCGTCGTGAAGAGGATGAAATGATGATGAAGACAGCACGCACACTCAGCCACCGTGCCAGCGAAATTAACCAATGATGGTTAAAATTCCCGACCCTGCTGGGAACCGAACCCGGGATCCCTGTGACCAAAGACCAGCAGGCCATATTTTAGAGTACAATTTTTCTTTACGTCGCACCGACACATACAGGTCTTACGGCGACGATGGTATAGGAAAGGGATAGGAGTGGAAGGCCTTAATTAAGGTACAGCCCCAGCATTTGCCTGGTGTCAAAATGGGAAACCACGAAAACCTTCTTCAAGGCTGCCGACAGTGGGGTTGGAACCCACTATCTCCGGTATGCAAGCCCACAGCTCCGCACCCCTAACCGCAGGGCAAACTCGCCTGGCAATCATTATATTAACAGGTAATGAAAATGAATTCAATTCGACTAGTAGTTTGAAATATAATCCTCAATAATATAAGATTAAAATTTTTAAAAAGATCTCATAGTAATCCAAAATAATTAATACGTCAAGAAAACAGCGCAAAAGAGGAGTTACACATTTACTGAAGTCATTATATTACACAAACACTACGATTGTTTAAACAAGCAGAGTATAATCTAGGTGCCAAATAACCAACATGAGAGGTATTTCCCGGTTTTCTCAACTCGCTCCAGTGACACTGTCGTAAATTAAGTTACGGTTACGAGAAACTATATCAAAATCCAGCCACATAATGATGACACCCTCACCATGGCATAAGCACAGCCATGCTTAAACATCATCAGGTCCTTCACGATCCTTGAGTTATGCAATATTGGGTATGATCAACACTTGCCTACGTGATTGGTTCAGTAGCTGCATATTTTTAGATGGTATATTAAGAAAGAAACTGATCTCCTTGCGTGAGCTGAACATCTCTGGGAATTGTTCGTAAAGTGAAACACCTGTATAGTGTATTTACATATCTGCCTTTTTCTATATTGTCTCGCTTGCGACTAGGGGAAACTTTTCTAAGTTTTAGCCACAAAACAATACCAACATCTTTTCCCCATATCAACTACTAACCAGACTACCTCTATCGACAAAAAAGGGCTTTAAAAGATAGGACTGAGTGATTGTCTAATTATTTTACCCTTAGAATATTCCTGCCTATAAATATATTTTTACAGTTTGCTTTACGTCGCACAGAGAAAGGTAGGTCGTACGGCGACGATGGTATAGAAAGGACTAGTAGGGAGAAGGAAGCAACCGTAGCCTTGATTAAGAAACAGTCCCAGCATTTGCTTGCTTATAAATATATAAACACGAAAGGGAAATGGAAAAGGAGAAGTATCTAGTTTGTATAATATTCAGCAGTTTCATTCAATATCCTTTCACTCACATTCTAAATACTTATTTTGCTATAAGATGTTTAACGTCACACGGATACAAGGGCAATGCGATATTTGAGCGATAAGCTGAAACTTACAATAATTTTGCTACACACCAAGGCGGTGAGAAATGTACTTCTAGAATAAATCGAAATTTATGTAGAGTAAGCAACCGCAAAAGAAAGCATGGCGGACACACTACAAGTACAGTATAGTACGCGCACCTTTTAGCGATAGATTTTTGTTCGGTGGTGAGGAGTACGGAGGGAGCTCTCCCGGTTCCGGTAATACTGCCAACTGAATGGAAATGAAATCTGAATTGATTTGATAATATTATCGATGGATAAGAATTTTCTAAACCTTTATTATCTTAAGCCAACAACTGTGTCACACACATTGTATAACATATAACATTTCTCGATGCGAATCTTGCTCTTAGCATGAATTCTATAGTTTGGCTTTGCTGTGTAAACAACAACAGTACTAGTACGTAAAGTGTACGCCAGATGTCGCACAGCAATGTATAAGCAATCCATAGTTTGTGTTTCAAAGGTTGCCAATACGAATCTCGATGACAACCGAGGTCGACCGATTCAGCACTAGGGTGTCCATCTATCACTAAAAGGTGCGCGGACTATACCTATCTCGGCGATGTTAAAATAGAGAAAGAGTAGCATTAGTAAGGATGTGGCCTTAAGACACAGCTCTGTGATTTCAAAAGTGTGAGATTCAGTTCATTAGCAGAATGGTCAGCCCAGCGGTCTTCGGTTAAGATGAGTACCAGCTTCGATTCCCGGCCGGGCCGGAGAGTTTAACCTCGTCTGGTTAACCCCTCTAGCCTGGCGGCTGAGTGTTCGTTTTAATACATCTCCGCCTAAGTCACACTGGAAACCACCACAGAAACACTCAATAGTGAATACATCTCTCTACTTAGAGTCGGCGTCAGGAATGGCATCCCGACGCAAAACTGGGCTTAATCTCACATACAGTGCCGACCCAAAGTAGATGGGAAAAGTCCAGGAAAATAAAAACATGGGTAACTACGGAAAATCATATTCAAACTACTGATGATTGGAATATGATTCACCTTCTCCCGAATGCAAGCTCAACATCTACATGGTCGATACTCACTGGATTTTTGTTTTGTTTTCTGTTAGTCTACGTCGCGCCGACACAGGCAGGTTTTACGGCGACGATGGTATAGGAAAGGACTAGGATTGGAAAGGAAGCGACCATGGCCTTAATTAGGGCACACCCTCAGCATTTGCCTGGTGTGAAAATGGAAAACCTCGGAATTAAACAACTTCAGGACTGCCGACAGAAGGGTTCGAACCCTCTATCCCCGAATGCAAGCTTACTGCGACATGACGCAAACCGCGTGGCCAACTTGCTCGGCCACTTTAAAATTAATGTCTCCTTAATGATAACGGATAGTACAGCCTTTTGCGTGCATATCTGTACTTAAGTTCTGAATTTTAATAATGAAAGGAATCTCTCTCTTCACTAATAAAACATTGACAAAAGGCAAACACGTGGTGGTGGTGGTGGTAGTGGCGGTGGTGGCGGTGATGGTGGTGGTAGTGGAAGTACAGGGCATCCATCCTCTCTTAACACTAATCAGAAGGAAAATGGAAGAGATCCGATACTTGGAAGAATGAAAATGTCGGCAAAAGAAAGGAAGGGCCACGATAGGCGTGAAAAAGAAGGCCTCTCAAAGACATCTGTTGGAGCAGCTGCAAATAGCTTTAACTGGAATAAAGCCAAATTTTGCAATTAGGAGTAAAATTGTGTGATTGATTATTTGTTTAATGTAGTCTAAAGACATATAAAGTCCGGTGGTCCCCATTAAGGCCTCGGTTCTGAGAGTTCTGGATTCCATTCCCGGCAGGTTCAAGAATTCCATCCGCTTTTAGTTCATTTCTCTGACCTAGGATCTGATTTTTTGTGTTTGTCCCAATAAACCCTCTTGTTATGCATATAACACCGTACACTATCAACCACCTCAGAAACACCCAATAGTGAATACTGAGAAGGTACTAACATTAGGCCCGTAGGGAGGGAAAGGGTAAAAAAGGGGAAGCGAAGGCGGATCGAAAGTATGGTACAACCATAAGGGACTTTATCATCTATAATTCGCTAGGTTTATTTACACAAACACAGCAACAAAACGTTACAAAGAGCAAACTTAAACTAATTACAAATTACAAAATTAATTCCGTTGAACATACTCTTCAACAAGTGAGCCTCCGTGGCTCAGACGGCAGCGCGTCGGCCTCTCACCGCTGGATACCGTGGTTCAAATTCCGGTCGCTCTATGTGAGATTTGTGCTGGACAAAGCGGAGGCGAGACAGGTTTTCCTCCGGGTACTCCGGTTTTCCCTGTCATATTTCATTCCAGCAACACTCTCCATTCTCATTTCATAGCATCTATCAGTCATTCATAAATCACTTTGGGAGTGGCAACCCCATTGTACTAATAGCCTATATATGATTCATTCATTACATCCCTGACCCGGTCATGACTGGAAAACAGGTTGTAGGTTTTCATACTCTTCAACAAAGCTAACGTTCTGTCAAAACTATTTTCAATTTTCTTACATAAAACATACAGGAAATTAATAGAGTAAAGGTCTTACTGGCCGAACCGAAAAAGTTAAAATGATAAATCCCTACAGGCAATCACAACACAGGAGCATACAAGGTTACGAGCCACACACACACAGCAATCACAAGCTCTTACCGCATGTACACGCCCTATCACTGACACAAGCACCAAGCTTTCATTCAACATACACTCAAGACTTACGCTCCAATGCTCGCAGCCCAGTAGCCTTGGGGTCGAAAGAAACCCCTAAATAGACAAGTGAATTTTCTGACAAATAAAGAGAAAATGAGAGTAAGTAACTGGAAGCAGCCTGCCACCAATACTACGTTTGAGAAGGGAAAGGGAAGGAACAGGAGGGGAAACAACCAATACGGAAACAGAAAAATAACAAACCAATAGTAATACAGAATCATTACTCAAATTATCACGCAGGCGCACTTTTAAGTGTACGTTCAGCGTCTTTTGAGTTGCAGATAATATTTCGGAGGTTATGCCTACTAATGCGATTTTTGAGGTAATAACAGCCATTCAAAATATGCACCTCTGTGATAACACACCTTGCCAGCTGGGATTGGCATCAGGGCATAAAAGATGGCGAAGTCCACATGTGTGTCACAGAGTTCGCAGTAATGACCACACTAGGGTGTGAAAAAGTCAGAGGAAGAAGAATTGCTTTAAATTACACAAAGTATTTGTTTGAGAATCAACAACCACCAGTGTTCTCACCGACCATTTGTGCCTCCATCTACCAGTTTGTTCCCTACTACGTGGCGTTTGCTGGCTTTGCGTGTTGATTAATAAGTCGTTCGAGCTTGAACGAGCATCCAATATTCTCTCAATTTCATATTCGTCTGCGTCCGAATACAGTTAATATTACCACAAAAATAATACCTGCAAATTTGAACTTCGATGTTGCATGAATGTGAAAAAGGATGACCAATAATAGACAAAGTCTGTAACTTAAAGCGAGATGCGAACAACACAAAAGATTGCGGAGCGAAGATGTGGAGAACTAATCCCTGTTTTAAATGAAATTATATGAGGTTTCTTTTCATAAGATTACAAGCCAGCTTCATAAACGTGGTTGAAAAAAAACCCAGCGCTATCCTGTAAGCTAAACCAGTTGTATGTTAACACAATAAGGTCAGACACAAAGAAAATTATAATTGAATTATACAGCGCACGAACAAAGGAGATCAGTTATTTAAAACAGACAATAGAGGGAGCGAACACAATAATCAACAAAATGTACAGTCGAATATTAAACATTAGTCTCGTCAGAAGCATTTCCTTTTCAACACAGTCACTACTCCTTAAATGTTACTAATGTATAAATTAGAATGTTGGTAAGTTTGTTTGTTCGCCTTTCTTTCACGTAAACATTACTTAGCTGATCAAGCTGAAACGTGTTAAGCTTATACCTACCACCCTCGGTTACTATATAGGCTACTTGCTATCTCGCTCTCTTTTAAAGGGGCCAGGCTGCAAAAGAAAATGTGAAGCAAGTCAGAGGAAAGTCTACGCCTAGAACGCTTAAAAGTGAATACGCTATCTATACGATTAGATTCATTTTTTAAATGCCCAACCACGTGTAGGTAATCAAAATTCGATAACATGAAGGAAGTTTAAACATAACGAAGCAATAAGGTACGGCCAAACTTTCAGGCCACATTTTTGAAATATTAAATATATAGAGGGGGCTTGATCTCACTCCTGAGACTATGAGTAAGGGTTCGTCCATTCATATGTTAACCCGCAACACATTTACGGAATATTTCAGAATTTTGTTGAGTTATTTTAATTCATTTTGATTTCGATTTAGTATGGTTCCGTTGTGTTATTCTGTGGAACGTCCGGCTTCATAGCTAAATGGTTAGCGTGATGGCCTTTGATCACAGGGGTTCCGTGTTCGATTCCAGGCAGGGTCGGGAATTTTAACCATCATTGGTTAATTTCTCTCGCACGGGGGCTAGGTGTATGTGTAGTCTTCATCATCATTTCATCCTTATCACGAAGCGCAGGTAGCCTACGGGAGTCAAATCGAAAGACCTGCACCTGGCGAGCCAAATATGTCCTCGTACACTCCCGGCACTAAAAGCCATACGCCATTTCATTCTGTGGAACAGTGTTCCATGGCAACGAGAGTTCTCTTGAGGTAACACCGTTATACGGACATGGGTTCAAGAACCCTTCATTTCCACATTATAACTCATGTTCTGCTACTTCACATGACACAGTAATCATAGGAAATACACAGGAGCAGCACGTACCAGAATCCCACATACAATTCTTTCTATCATGTTCAAAATGCCGCCCGTTTGCATTGATCCACACATCAACTCACCGTCGCATTGACTCCCAGGAGTATTTATGAGTATTTTCTAGTTGCTTTACGTCGCATCGACACGGATAGGTCTTATGGCGACGATGGGACAGGGAAGGGCTGGGAGTGGGAAGGAAGCGGCCGTGGCCTTAATTAAGGGTGTGAAAATGGGAAACCACGGAAAACCATCTTCAGGGCTGCCGATATGAGTGTTTTATTACTACTGGTTTTGACTCAGATATCAAACTACTTTGCTTTTATTTTTACATACATATGTCGTATAGCAGGGGACCATACGAAAACACGAGACACGAAAAAATACGTAACGGAAATGTAACCATAGCAACCGCGCATCCAGTGATGTAATGTATGGATGGATGGCCAATGTTACCTAGCACCCATGCAGACTACGTCTTGTGGCTGGGTGCCATCCATCTGAAATTAACAGCCTTTGATGGATGGACAGGACCGGTAGACATATTTATGAACTAGCTGAAGACAACCCGCTTCGCTAGGACTTTTTGTCCATACGTGCGGTTTTCTCTATACGTAGTACAAGTTCTGAGACTGACCGCATGATGGCGTTGTGGTGCACTATAGTGCATAGCTGGCGCCGTGGTATGGTACCATGTCAGTTAGTTTCTCGTCCCTGCAAGTGACAGTTGAGTGCATGCACTGGAAGCAGACGTACGGTCGTTGTTGTGAGGGTGATTTGAATGCGCCAGTCGGACCTTGCATGTCACAGTTTGAGCAACGGGCAAACATCAAGATCTGCCAGAAATCAGGCAAAACCGCTGCCGAAACGTTTGAAATGATGCAGCAGGTTTACAGTGAGGACGCACTGAGTCGCAGTGTTGTGTTTAGGTAGCACCGACGTTTTGTGCAAGGACGGGGCAGTTTGGAAGATGGTGTGCGTACTGGTCGGCCACAAACAGTTCGAACGAAACGCAAGATCCAAGAAGTTCCAACCTTGGTGCGTGCTAACCGTTCCCAACCGGTAGACGATCTCGCAACAGCAATAGGGGTCAGCAATGGTACTTGCCACAAAATTCTGACGGATGACTGCAACATGCCTCGTGTTACTCAGTACAGTGTGCCACAAATCCTCTCGTAAGACCAACGTGATGATCGCATGACGATCTGTGATGACCGCATCAGTAATGCTGACGACGATCCGACGTTTCTCAATTGGATAATAACTGGAGACGAAACATGGTGTTTCCCTTGTCCGACTCACTGGTTGAATGGTCAGCATTGAGGCCTGCGGTTCAGAGAGTCCCGTGTTCGATTCCCGGCCGGGTTGGGGATTTTAATCGCGTTTGATTAATTCTTCTGGCTCGGGGACTGGGTGTTTGTGTTTGTCCCAACATTTTCATATTCAGACAACGCACCACTACCAACCCCAGAGAACAGTGATTACATCCCTCCACATAGGGTTGGCGACAGGAAGGGCATTCGGCCGTAAAACAGGGCCAAACCCACATGTGCTACTCAGGTCGCACCGACGACCCCACAGATGTGGGAAAACCGGTAGAAGAGGAAGAAGAAACACGGTGCTTCCTTTCAGCGGTGCTTCCAGCAGCTATACCAGCGTTGGCAAACGTGCATAACGGCCAACGGTGACTATTTTAAGGGTGCTTGTAGTTCTGTTTAAGTGGTTAACGGCCAACGGCGACTATTTTGAGGGTGGGTGTGGTTCTGTGTAGGTGTACGCCGTGCAATGCGGCATCGTGTGTAACATACAGAGTCGTGTGGGTGCCTACTATCCAGGCGTCAAGTCTCAGAACTTAATGACTTTAATCGAAAGCGACTTCCGACATATTAGGTCGTATTACGTACATTTAGTACGTGTTGAAGAGATTACAATGTGGTCGTGAAAATTCAATATTCATTAATGACTTTACTACGTATAATACAGAAGACATGCATTAAAATACCACTCTTTTCCTGTTTGTTCTTTTATTTTGATTATCTTTCGGGGTACATAAATATCTTACATTCTAAGTCATTTCATAAACATACGTTCTTATAAACTACATTTGATGGCTTGTTGTCTGGCGCATGCACATGATTTTCTGCTTGTCCGACACGGGGGAAAGCATCGTAGAGCTAACATGTGTGAAAATGAAATGCTTCAAATTAACTCCGCAAATGTGAAAAGTTTGACCCTGAGCCTTATTGATAATCATACCATAAGCTATCTCACTTGGAACCGTAATCGTTTGAAACAAAACTAAAAATCATTTGAGATCAAGGACATTCTTGGTATGAAAACAGATTTTCCTTTCTCTTTGTCGGTTAGGATTACTGCCTCAATGATACTGTTAAGGAGCTGTTTCAGTAAGTGTCTGCTTTATATTCAAGAATTAAAGTAAATACTCACAGATGTACTCAAGCAGCAAACTGTTACGGTTCTGAGATCACCATACTTCTGCGAGATGAATCAAAGGTGATATATAAAACCAAAGAGTACACATCACAGCTCTCTGGAGCACATTCTCACTAATTTGAATACATTCAATGACGAAGTCATCAATTTTCAAGCCCCACATCTCACACAGCACCACAGCTACTGATACACAACCCCTATAGTGCACTATAGGGGGCTCGAGGCTACTATACCCACAAACACCAGTGGTCTGCGGTGAATATTTGTAACTCCAAGGTGAAATATACGGACACATGCGTCTAAAGATATAAATTTATTATCATTCGATTTTCGCAAAGGGAACAGTGGTTTGGTTATTGTTTCTAGCGGTTTAACGTCAGATAACACGCAGAAGGCTTTCGGTGGCACAAGGATGGGAAAGAGACAGGACTAGGAAGGTAACTGAATTAAGGAACAGTCCCGGTATTTGCTTCGTGCGAAAATGGGAAACTATGGAAAACCATCTTCAAGGCTGCCGAAGGTGGGTTATGAACCCACTATCTCCCGCGTGCGATCTCACAGCTACACGACGCGAACCGCGCAGCCAAGTCGCTCGATTTGTTTTCCTCTGCTTAAAAGTACGTTCGGTAGGGCAAGGCTCATCGCGACTGTAGTGCCATACGATTTTGGTTTGTTTCTTACACAGTATTCTATTTTCATTAGAAACACGTATTATTAATGATTTCTACCTGCTGAGAAGGGGCGGGAGGGGGGGGGGCGGGTGAGGTGTTGTGACAAGGTGGAGCTGCACATTCGAAACCCTGAACATAAAAAAAGTAGTACGCCGTGTACTGCGGGTTGGCCACCCGCATGTAGAGGGTGTCAAGCGCTGTCCATAGATGGCCTGAACGTAAGAAAAGAAATAGTACAGTATATGGACATGTGCTTAAAAACTTACAACTTGTCCTGAAAATTAGTTCTTTTTTTTTCTTTGCTAGTGGCTTTACATCGCGCCGACACAGATACGTCTTATGGCGACGATGGGATAGGAAAGGCCTAGAAGTTGGAAGGAAGCGGCCATGGCCATAATTAAGGTACAGCCCCAGCATTTGCCCGGTGTGAAAATAGGAAACCACTGAAAACCATCTTCAGGGCTGCCGACAGTGGGATTCGAACCCACTATCTCCCGGATGCAAGCTCACAGCAGTGCGCCCCTAACCGCACGGCCAACTCGCCCGGTGAATATTAATTCTTAAAGGTGCTAGTATTAATGAGAACAGAACACGCGCTACAACGTGACCATCCAGTTTTTCAGAAAAGGATAGGACGTTGCCGGATCCACAACCGCACCCACTCTTGCACTTCCTCGTCCGAATGAAACCGACGTCCACGAATTTCTTCCTCCGTGATTCGTCGGTTTTCCCGGACAAGACCATCACTCCACGCTATCACATCAGGAATAATGGCTCGATGGGCATGCATCGTCTTGCAGTGAAGTGCGCCCTTGTCGGAATCTCCTATGCCACTCGTAAACACACTCGTCATGGACATGCAGTGTTCGCCATACGACGATGAGTTTCGCGTACTCCATCACCCCCACCCACCAGAAAACAAACCACATTTCTCTGCACTTCTTTGCTTGCCTCCATTTCTACAGCTGGACAAACATACTAGACCAGTCCGCACACCAAAGACATAACCCAACAGCAGTGAGTTGTCACTATGCAGTTCTCCTACCACAGCGATGGCAGTAACCATACACAACGACAGTGTTGCCACCTTTCGCCCGGAATGTGTGTTGTGGCGGGTGTTCGGTTTTTATTTGACTGCCCCATATATATGAACAGAATTACCTCATCGAATTTTCTAGGACTCGATTTCAAAACCCTTAGCAGAGAAAGAGAACACCTACTCAACTATGGTATCCAGCTGGTCCTTTATGACTTCAGTGCCAGGTGGCAGTCATTGCGCAGTTCAAGTAAGTCCTACGGAACTCACTTAAGCTAATAATTAGGTCGTGGTAGCTCAATGAGTAGCATTTTCAAAAGAGATCGGTGTTATCAATTATTTAAGGATCCGCCTTGTCAATACAATACAATGCAATGCCTAGTACATTTGCCAATACATCAAATACATAAAGATATATAAGTACATGTTTCTAGAAAGCCTCCGTGGCTCAGACGGCAGCGCGTGGGCCTCTCACCGCTGGATACCATGGTTCAAATCCCGGTCACTCAATGTGAGATTTGTGCTGGACAAAGCGGAGGCGGGGCAGGTTTTTCTGCGGGTACTCCGGTTTTCCCTGTCATCTTTCATTCCAGCAACACTCTCCATTCTCATTTCGTAGCATCTATCAGTCATTAATATATCACTTTGGGAGTGACCACCCCATCGTACTAACAGCCCATATATGCTTCATTCATTACATCCCTCACCCGGTCAATGACTGGAAAACAGGTTGTAGGTTTTCATTTTCATGTTTCGAGAATCTATCAATCAATATTTTCTTCTTCAGCTTACACGACAAAATAACTTAAATGTATTAGACCTTTTAAAAAATTGTGCCGTAACATAAAACTGATCATACACAATACGATAATAGTACATTACGCAACAAGCCTATAATGGCAATAATTAAGACACGAGTATGTTTACAAAACGAGCGAAGCGAGTGGCTTAATTATCATTATAGGCGAGTTGCATGCGACTGTTTGTGCTCGACGATAATTAAACTCCATTTTTTAAATATTCATAAATTTCTATCGATATGTTGCTTGATAGTTGAATTTACCGAACACAGCGCAGAACGCATGCGCTGGGTTATTGATTTTGCGTGAGTGGATCAGAGACATTCACAGTGTCATATGTTTTCAAAGCTTTGATAGAAGGTTAATTTGCGGGAATGTGCCGTGTGGTTGTGGAATATTGGAAGTAGAAGGTGCATTGATGTTAATATGTGTGTCCGAAATGTTTGATTTTGCTATCCTTACTTAATTGACCAAAGAGTTGTATCATAATGAAAATCTGAACTCTGATTGGTTGAGAACCTTCATCATAATGAAAATCTGAACTCTGATTGGTGGAGAATCTGTATCATAATGAAACTTGAACTATATTGAACAGATACAACAAAAGAGCAATATCTTACAAGGCGAAACTTAGACACTACAGCACAGTGGTAAAACAGAGGGTCTCTACGCTTCAGAGAGCCTGACGATGAATAAAAAGGGTGAGCTTCAAGATCTCGAAACAAAGGAGAGGAGAATTTTAAGGAAAATTTTAGGACCACAGAAAAATGCTGATGGGGAGTGGAGGAATAGAAAAAATGATTACCTCTACAAATACACCGAAAAAATCACTGTCACCATGCGAAAGCGAAGGCTAAAATTCTATGGGCATCTAGAAAGAATGGATGACAAAACGGCTAACTAAATATTCAAGTACATCACTGGACTGAAAGCTTCGACGAAGTGGGTGGAAGAGGTAAAAAGAGATGCAATAGAAAGTGGACTTACAATGGATATGGTTCACAACAGAAAAGAATTTAGAAGCCGAGTGGACAGCATCAAAACATTCCAGGAGAAACCACCAAAATGTAGACTCAAACTGAGAAAGAAAGGAAGATCAGAAGTGAAAGGATGAAGAGATTCTGGCGGAAGAAGAAGAAGAAGAAGAAGAAGAAGAAGAAGAAGAAGAGAGCCTTAAGTTCAATGCGGTCCATAGGCGGCCAAATTCGGATACAAGAAGAAGAAAGAGCCCCGTTAAGATTCAGTTTTCTGGCATATACTATTTATATTTCGGCATCGTCGAGCATAAATCGTATTTAAAGTTCAAACTTGAAAAAACATTCATGTTATGTGCAAACTTGTCCTGTAAATATTGTGTGAGAGTTCATGTTCGAAACCGTTTATTACGACATCGCTTATAACGGCGTATTAGATATAACGCGAAATCTAACGGTCTCGTCTAAAACCTATATAAACATTGTTTTTAAAAGATCGCTTAGTACGACATATCGTATAAAACGGCGACGTTTTTTATCACATTTTCGGAGAAATACAACGACTATAACTTCCATTGTTGATTTTTGTTTGTTACGCGGTTGGGGATTGCTGACAACAATGTCATGATTCTTATTGTCAGTAGACTGTAGATCAAAGAAGTCAAGGCAAGTATCGCTGTGAAATTGTCGTAAACGAAAAGGAAAGTGTTTAATATCAAATATTGAGACATTGCGTATCTCCCCCTACATCAATCAGTTATCTTGGCTATATTTAGATGAGAGACGAAAGCTGCACTCTGTCAGTTACTCATAGTGTTTTACGGAACGAAACACCGGTTTACTTGAGAGATGACCTTTATTACCTATTATCCAGAAATAGTCACCAAACATGGTCATTAACTAACTCACTGCTAAGTTTCCCTACCCATCACACTACTAGTTACAGTGATTCGTTCATCCCCGCTACTACCCGCCTATGGAATTCCCTACCGGATGAAATTAGAGACATTCCTAGTACTCACCTGTTCAAAAGAAGGTGTTACAAACATTACTTACATATAAGAACATAATCTATAGAACATATCCAAGATAATTTGAGTTACTTTCTTCATGAAAATATTAACTGTAGGAACTAGATTATTATGTTATTATTCTGTTATTATGTACGTGATTACTGTATAATTGGTCCATTATTTACCTATAGTGTTTGGAAGTTTTATTCTCGCTTAGTTGTTACTTTTTGTATATTTTACATGCGAACTTTAGCATGTTGTAGAATTCAACACAAATTAAACACTGTATTACGGTTGGGCATAATATCAGGCTCTACAGCCTGAGGCACGCCATACAAAGAAATTATAATAAATAAATAAATACATAAATAAATAAATAAATTAATTAATTAATTAATTAATTAATTAAAGTCACACATATGGCGATTACAAAATGGGGAAAGAAACGTCAGCATATCGAAGGTATTGGATGCATCATACTCCAAGATTTCTACACTTCATTTACAGTATTAGCCAAGACCGAGTGCGACATTGTTCACAAATTTATATTGTTCCTACTTCTTTCCTCACTTGTTATTTTATAATCTTTGTTACAATCTGCTTTAGGCTGCGTCGCGCCGACACAGACAGCGTTTATGACGACGATGGAGTAGGAAAGGGCTAGAAGTGGGATAGAAGCGGTCGTTTGTCTGCTGTGAAAATGGGAAACCACGGAAAACCATCTTCGGGGCTGCCGACAGTGGAGTTCGAACCCACTATCTTCCGAATACAAGCTCACAGCTGCGCGCCCCTAACCGCATGACCAATTCGGTCGGTGACATATTATTGCTGAACGTACTGTGTAAACATTAGAAGAAAAAAATCCTCCCATTCCCACTCCACAAATACTGTGTTGCAAATAGAGTTCTTATTTCACTTATGTTTTTGAAGCTTTCATGTATTCTGTTCATTAACCATATTAGTGTGCAGCCTAATAGTAACAAATGCGACAAAAAAAATAAAAGACCGGTTTGTGCGACTGTCGCCTATAACGACCGTTAATTGGCTGTCCCTTCGGAGTCGTTGAAAGCGGTTTCGACTGTACTTTACATGAACTCTCACACGATATTTACAGGACAAGATCGCACATAACATGAATGTTTTTTCATGTTTGAATTTTAATACGTTTTACTGCACTGTTTATGACTAGTTTTATGTTAGGGTACAATTTTTAAACGACCTAATACATTTAAGTGATGTTATCCTGTAAGCTGAAGAAGAGAATAATTAATAGATTCTCGAAACATCTACTTATATATATATATATATACATGTGTGTGTGTGTGTGTGTGTGTGTGTGTGTGTGTGTGTGTGTGTGTGTGTGTGTGTGTGTGTTTGATGTATGAGTCAACACCAGGTGTACACATAAGTCTTTTCCGGATTCACTAAGAGATCGCGCCACCGAACAGTACGCAGCGTAGTAATTTGACACATATGTCTGTTTGTTCATCTAACATTAACCTACCAACACACACCAGTTGAGTCCGCCAAACACTAGCGTCTGGATTGTATCGTTCAGTGAATATATCGACGTTTGTGCCCGAAAAAGAACATCAAAAGTAAAATGCAGTGAAAAGTCATAGTTTTCTGGTAGAAACATGTGGTTAACACGCTCCATCGGTCAGAACATGCGAGACATGGTTTCCACAATTTAAACATGGTGATTTCAATGTGAAAGACAGCGCACTCTGGCAGACCACAAATGTGCGAAGGCGAACAATTGCAGGCGTTACTGGATAATGACCCAACTCAGACTCAACAGCAATTGGCTGTCGCCAACAAATTATTAATTTAAATCACGCATTAATCGAATTACGACCAGAATGGGCCAGAAGACATGGCAAAGTGATTTTGTTAAACGACAATGCGCCGTCTCACACAGCAAAACCAGTGAAAGACACCTTGAAATCGCTTGGATGGGACATCCTTCTGCACCCGCCGTACTGCCCCGACCTGGCGCCATCTGACTATCGCCTCTTCGCATCAGTGGGGCACGCGCTCGCAGAGCAGCACTTCAGCAATTTCGAGAAAGTAGGAAAGTGGCTCGACGAATGGCTTCCCGCAAAAGACAAGCAGTTCTCCTGGTATGGTATTCATAACTTACCTGAAAGATGGGCGAAGTTTGTAAAAGCCGATAGACAATATTTTGAATAAACAAGAAATGAATTTCCTTTGAAAATTCCGTGTTTTCTTTACCACAAAAACCAGCAAATGCGTATGCAAACACCTGATATACTAGACATTCCATTGTATTGAAAAGGCGGATCCTTGTATAATTAATAATAGTTATTTAAGTCAATACGGACTATTAGTGACCATTATGGTCGAAATTGTAGTCAGCAAAAAAATGAGTTCACAAATCTTGAATAATCACGAGGACCCTGAATTTTTAAAATCTAGACGATGATAACCGAAAAATTAAAATTATTGTACAGAAAGGAAACGCTAAACGATTTATAATTTTTGAGCAGTATAAGTGATAAATAAAAATATATGGGAAATTGAACACGTGAACGATTTCTGATCGAGTTTTCTGATATTTTACAGCTTGTCACTGGGATATCAATTCCATGACTTACAAATCGAAGCGCTGATCCCTAGCGAATCCTAGTTCATGAAGCCAACCAGAAACTTATAAATGCTGCATAACTTTCTCACCACCAGAACTATTCGGTACTTCATCGCACAGTAATGATACAGATTACAAATTACGCCATTAAATATTCCAGCGTATAGAGCATTATCTTTGAGAAAGTTTCCTTAATTAGTAATGGACTATGCAGAGACAATCCTCCGGCGAGTTACCGGTGAAGCGTCTTCATGAATATGCTCTTTGCAAAGGACAGGAACCTGCGACCTCTACCTGAATAAGTGATACATTCGTGTCTACATACCTGAACTATTTAAGCCTTCTTCCCCAACAGGTACTGTAGCAGGTCTGGACGATTAAGAAGTTTCAGCGAGTTGCCAAGTTCGTTAACATCAACTTGATCACTTTTATTTTCCTAATTCATTTCCCAATTTACGGGTTGCCACAACGGCAAAATCATACCATATCAAAATGTCTTCATTAAAGCACATTATTATTGTTACAGAGGAAATATTTACTGTGTGGTTTAGACAGTCTTCTTCTTCTTCTTCTTCAACTTCTTCTTCTTCTTCTTCTTCTTCTGGTGCTGCTGCTGCTGCTGCTGCTGCTGCTGCTGCTGCTGCTGCTGCTGCTGCTTTTACGGCCTCACTGGACCACTTCAGTCAATCATTTTCTGGTTATCTTCTTCGATAGGTTTTCTTTCCGAATTGCCCAGTAGCTTTTTATTCGTTCTGATCTTTTGTGTCATTTCCCATCCCTAAATACCATTTTCATTGTATGTCGTTTGTCTATTTCTGGTTTAAATCTTAATTTTATGTTTTCCAGATTCTTTAAATATTCTGTTTTGTTTTGCAAATCGTCCAGACTTATTTCTAGTTCTTCCATATCCTCTCTACTTTCCTTAATCCATCCTGCAGCAAGTTGCTTAAGATTCCAGAGTTTCTTCATTATTTTCTGGCAATCTGGTTTCTGGTGTCCCCCTAATGTGATCCCAAAAAAAAAAAAAACAGAGATCCTCTTCTTCCGTATATTATGTGTGATGAGCTCCAGTTCTCTGTACACAACTTCATTTGGCTCTATCCACCATTGTCAATCTTTGTTTTTATTTATGCATGCCCTTGCTATTCTTCTCTCTACTTTCAGGATTCTGTTTTTGATGATGATGCTTGTTGCCTAAAGGGGCCTAACATCTACGTCACCGGCCCTTAATGATACGAAATGTGACCGTATGTAATGACAATTTAAAAGTCCAAAATCATCCACTCACCAGATCTCAAAACATGATGACGAAGAATGAGATGGATATAAATTTTAAACAATCAATGGATCCGACCCGTAATGCCCCACATTTTCTAAAAGTAGCGTTAAAGAATAGTATTACAGACCAAGGGACTGCTTCTAAAGCACAATCCTGAATCGATGATGCGTGTAGTCTAAAGGGATTCAAAATCCAGGTCACCCCCCTCATAATGGTACTTATCGCTAGGAAAGTAGAACCATGGTATTTGTCATGTTGCGGTCTAACCAAAAGCAGCGTAGACTCGCGGTATTCTACACATTATGGTACTACTCACAGGTAATGTAATGCGCACATGTAACACAGACCTATGGTGTTTCTCACATTGCGGCGCCATTTACAGGCAACGCAAACCTATGGCGTTCCTCACACAGGTGTACCAATCACAGGGAATCGTACTATCCCGTGCTGTTCTTCACATAGTGGGTACTAATCATAGGCAAGGCAGACCCATGGTGTCGCTCATATAGTGGTACTAATCACAGGTACTGTAAAACTCACCCTGATTCACACACTGTCGTTACTAATCACAAACCTATTTTCTACCTAACACAGTGGTACTACGTGCAAGTAAAAGCGACCCATGGTGTTACCTGCGTGGTGGTACTAATTAGAAGTAGTCTCATGGTTCTAATTCGATCATCCCTTGGTCGCCCCTTTTAGTCGCCTCTTACGACAGGCAGGGGATACCGTGGGTGTATTCTTCGTCTGGGTCCCCCACGCACAGGGGGTTGTGTGTTTGGTCCGCGAGAGCTATTTTATTTCGCTCAAGACCGCCGGCAAGCCGGTTAGGACCCTCTATCCGCCACGGTTGTGTCTTGATTGCGAACAGTCCAGGTTGTGAACAAGGCAAAAACCGTCCGGATTCCGAACAACTAAATATACCCTGTCCAGATTGCGAACAAGATATTAGTGTTGACGTGAGATACATGAAACAGATACAATTTTCAAAAGAGTCTCATATGTAATTTTTGTTCTAGTAGTATTAACATTAACAAGTATATTGGGATGATTTAGATAACCTTACCATATTTTAAAAATTATTTTTCTTATTGAAAATGTTCAATAATTTAGTTTGCATTTATAAGATTACCTTTTTTATTGTATCATATAACTAGAGGGGTAATTGTTTATGGTGGATTAGAGAGAGTTGTATTATTAATAGATTATTATTATTATTATTATTATTAGTAGTAGTAGTAGTAGTAGTATTATCTAGTGGCTTAAGTCGCACCGACACCGATAGGTCTTATGGCGACGATGGGATAGGAAAGGGCTGGGAGTGGGAAGGAAGCGGCCGTGGCCTTAATTAAGGGTGTGAAAATGGGAAACCACGGAAAACCATCTTCAGGGCTGCCGATAGTGGGATTCGAACCCACTATCTCCCGGATGCAAGCTCACAGCCGCGTGCCCCTAACCACACGGTCAACTCGCCCGGTATTATTATTATTATTATTATTATTATTATTATTATTATTATTATTATTATTATTATCTATAAAATATATATAATGAGAATGGAACTCCACATGGAAGGGGTTAAAAGGAAGGAGAAGTATGTGGCGCTAGATGAAAGAATCGTGAAAATCACAAAACGCTACGAGGAAAACGGCGAAATAAAACAGTTTTTGAAAATAATGCAATATCTACTGAATCTTGAGTAGTGCTGAAGCTGTTGAAGAAAGTCGTAAATGTAGATTTGTAAATACTGACTGTAAATATACCATTTATTTTAGGTGAGGGGATTGTTATATGTTAGGTTCATTTAGAATGACAAGGCCTGGCGGCCGCTTTCTTTATTGCCAGAGCTGGTTTGGGAATAAATTCAAATCCCCCTGGTAATAATTAGAGCGACTTCCTAAAGAACTTCAGAAGACTGTAGGTGCCTCTCGTGATGCATACTGCTGCCACAATCCACCTAGATAAGCAGCGTAACATATATAAAATTATATATTCTTGCTCATTATATTCTCTCTTAAGCGCCTCTATTTTATACCTGGCCGCAATCTCGAGTCAATGTGTATCAAACCCAAATCATCCTCTTCAGGTACCCGCTTGTTCGCAATCTGGACTGTTCGCAATCAGGACGACACCATCCGTCACCTGGGACGCGCCACGTGGGAGTATAGCCTCTCCCCTGCTACGCCAGCGTAGTAGGTCCGTAGATTCTGTTTCTCGGAGTTACTTTAAAAGGAGTTTCGCTTACCATCGTGTTATGTTTTAATTTTTTTACTGCATGTAGACCATGTTCATTTTTTAGCTTTTATCATTTTATTCGTTCTTTCTTGCTTGCCACGCAGATTTCTCGTTCAAGTTGTATGTTTTAATGTCTCCTAGGTATTCAAATTACGAATATTTCACTATTTTTACTTTCCTGTAATTTATTGGTACCCGATTTATTGCTAGTGGATACGCTGTCTTTTTCTCTGTCTTTTCGAATGATATCTGTAATCCTATTTTTTGAACGATATTTTGTAAATTGTTGTTTGATTTCTGGCTTCTTGAATGTCATTAGTTAGTAATCCTAAGTCGTACGTGATTCACAAACAATTTAAGTTTATTTGATCTATCTTTGTTCCAATTTTTATATTCTTACTATTTTCCTCGTACCATTCCCTCATCACGTAGTCTAGAGCACAGTTGGAAAGTAATGGCGATAAACCATCTCCCTGTCTTAAACCTGTTTTAATCATGAACGGCTCAGATACTGTACTTCTCTTTTGAATTTTACTTTGGATTTGGTGTTTGTTAGGGTTAACATTATCATTTTTATTAATTTGAGAAGAAGTCCAAAATTCCTTAGCATCTACATCACTGAAGATCTGTGGATACAATCATCAGCTTTTTTGAAGTCTACAAAGGTTACGAATATTAATGAAGTACACATGTGATACCTCTAAATCTTAAGGGAGCCCTTCATCATCAATATACCCACGCTCTGCACAATGTGTTTACTTACAGCAAAGCGGGAAAAGAAAATTGTGGACTTTTTTCCACTGCAGGCCACGAGATATCGAAAAACAGTTACGTTTTTAAAGCTTTACATGCTCTTGAAATAATTAACCATGGGGCTCATAAATCATAGAACATCTTGGTCCACTAGCATGGCTGATCCTACACAGTTTCAAATTGAACTGTGAGATCAGTGATGAAGCCTGGTCTAGATTTCTTATCGATTACCAGAATGTCAAGTCTACGAGTACCTTAGTTGGTTTGGAACGCAGTAGACTTCCTCGCAGACCTCGGTAGATAGGGCTGCTGCTAATCAGATGATCCCGGTGGATGAAATAAGCCCTTATAAATGGGGCGATGAAATATTTTCCGTTCGATGGGCGTACAGTCCTGAATCGGGATGCCAATCAGGCAAAATCGCCATGAGCATTATGCATTCATTCCACCAACGCACCAGATTGAAGATCCCCGCGTGGTAAAACACCGTCTCCTGTCGCATAAAGAAGTCCGTAACCGCCTGCTACACATCCCCGTCCGACAGGAAGCGTCGACCATTTGAGGGGACCGAAGGCGTGATAATCGCATGGGTAGAGATCAGGACTATAGGGCGGGTGCTCAAGTGTCTCCCACTTGAGTTGGCGTATGGATAAGGCTGGCCTCCCAGATCGACCGGTGTCTTCTGTAGAAACGCAACCCGACAACGGTGGTTTTCGACAGACATGCTGCCCCCATACACAGACTTCATTCTCCGATTGATGTCCACCGGTATTTGTCCTTTGGCAGCTAAGAACAGAATAACAGCACGTTGGTCCTGTTTGGACGCATTTAACGCACGCACGACACAAGTACCACACTAATCCCTTTGCCTACATGTCCATGCTTGTATATCCACATCGGAATCACGCGACGTTGCATGTCCGCTGCAGCAATGCCATCAAACGGAAACTTTTTGATCACACCTTATGTAACAATATAATGTTCCTGATTTTACGTTTCACTAACTACATTTTCACAGACGCCGACGTGCCCATAACTGTTCCGCATGAGTTATTTTATGTGCCGGTAAACCTACCGACAACAGACGCGTATTTGAGCCCCTGCAAATACCACGCGATTAAGCCAGGATCGAACAGACCACCACCACCACCACTGTGTGAGTTAGTGCGACATTAAGCCTCTAGCAAAAAATAAAAAAAGACCCTCTATAGCGCTGAGTGAAGTCTGTTGCAGCCCTTATTCCGGGACTAAAATCCTTCACTAGATGAGAATTGAATCCAGGACGTGCGTGTAAACTGCTCAAAGTTCTTGTGAAATGAAAACAAAAATTTGAGAGTTCTCTTATTTTAAAAGTATTACTCTATAAATTTAATTTGCGTAAAATCTTGTTTCAACCTAACTTACTGCTCGAGTATTGTAAGAGAAATGATGGTCGTTTGAAGTCAGATGAGCTCGACACACGTTTGTGTTTCGCTTCGCAAGAAGGGAATATAAATGAATGTAAGCGTCGACTTCAAGTGATGTCAATTTTTCCATCCAAAATGGGAACAGCATTTTATGAATTATGAATATAGGATGTTAAGAGTATTAATATAGACAGATGGGAGAGCGAGGAAAATGTTTACATAAACTGAGCAGCATTAGCTAAAGTCATAAATAAAACATTGCTACAAAAGCAATTTGTTTATTAATTGAAAACAGCAGCCACTGGCCTCCAAACTCATTATGCTAACTACCTTTCTATATTCCATACACGGAATAAGTGTTCATAATAAACAAAACCAGAGGAAGAAGCAAACCGTACTTAAGCTGGTATTCTTTGAAATTGAACTCAACATAAGAAGGGTCTCATAAAATTCTCCCTTCAAAATGAACCTTAAAGTCTCTACATGAATTTGTTCTAATGTGTCATTTTAAATTTGTATTTATGAATTAGGTAATAATCCAGCGAATATATGGGTGGTACAGTTTACTACCCAAGATAAAAGTAAATACGTACCATGAATATGCGCATACCACAAGGGGTTGCTATTTTTAAATTGCTTTTGCATTTTAGGATTTAATTTAACTTTCGTAACTACAAAATTTTTAGTGTTATACACGGTGATTCCAGAGCAGTTATCGCTACTCGTGGAGCTGATTACTGAAGACGTTGAGCAAAACATGCAATTTGAATTTGTGTTCTATTCTCGATATTCACAGACTCCAGTCATTTGAAAGTTGTTTGTAAAACACACTTTTCTTTAGTTCAAGTCATCTGAACGGTGAAATAAAATAAGACAGTAAAAACATTTTTTTTTGCTAGTGGCTTTACGTCGCACCGACACAGACAGGTCTTATGGCGACGATGGGCAGGAAAGGCCTGGGAATGGAAAGGAAGCGGCCGTGGCCTTAATTAAGGTACAGCCCCAGCATTTACCTGGTGTGAAAATGGAAAACCACGGAAAACCATCTTCAGGGCTGCCGACAGTGGGGTTCGAACCTACTATCTCCCGAATACTGGATACTGGCAGCACTTAAGCGACTGCAGCTATCGAGCTCGGTAGGAATATATTAGGACCAGTCAAGAAAAATAACGAATGCAAAAGGTGACCCAACCAAGCACCCTGCAAATATGGACGTGGCCAGGAAGAGACGCGTAGCATTTTATGGACACGTCCACAGGATGCATCGTGCCAGGTTGACCAACCAGCTTCTCGTTTTTCTGGCAAAAGAGGAAGACCAAGTCACCGTGGTTGATGGAAGTAAACAAAGTTCTGCAGGAAGTGGGAGGAACAGAAAGAGACTTAAAAGACCGGATATGTCTCAGGAGAATGCTTAAGCAAATGAGGTTCCAGGACAAAGCACCAATGAGGAAAACAGGTGCCCTATGGACAAAGGAGAGGAAGGTACAACACAGCCAGAGGATGAGCATTTACTGGGTAAACATAAAAAAACAACTCCAAACGCAATAGCTGAATATCGGGGTCCTTATTCGGCCTATACGAAATAATAATAATAATAATAATAATAATAATAATAATAATAATAATAATAATAATAATAATATTTAAGCAACACCAGGTCACGAGTAAAGTTCAGAGGAACCATATCAGAAAGTTTTGAAATTAAAATGGGAGTGAGACAGGGAGATGGTTTGTCCCCTCTCCTCTTTAACTGTGGCCTGGAAAAGGTAATAAGAGAGTGGCGAAGGGAATTAGCTAGAAAGGAGATTCCAAGTGGCATTTATCTGGGACATAAGCGCAATGAGCACAATGCTGACTGTCTGGCGTTTGCCGATGACCTGGCCATTATATCTAATTCAATAGAAACTTCAGTGAAACAACTAAATGTTCTCAGACAACAAGCAGCAAAGGTTGGGCTACATAAAAAACACAATTCATCACGAACATCGGTGAATCTCCTTGTACGTTGCATCTGGAACAGGGAGAGATCAGGAAAACCAACAGGTTTAAGTACTTGGGAGAATGGTTGGAATCTAATCTCACTGAAGGAACAGCTTTGTCAGCTCGAGTTAACATGCTTGAAATGGCCTACCAACTGACGAAGAATACCTATAATAAAAAGTGTCTCTCTCGTAATACTAAGATGAAGCACTACCGGACAGTCATCCGCCCTGAAGCCTTATATGCTTCAGAATTTTCAACACTCAACAGGAAGGGACTTATGAAAAAACTTGAAATCCGGGAAAGAAAGATAATGAGGAAGATTCTGGGGCCAGTCAAGGAAGGTGACAGTTATAGAAGACGGCATAACCAAGAGCTCTACAAGTACTGTGAAAGAATAACGAATGTAGCAAGGAAGATACGCCTAGCATCCTATGGGCAAATCTATAGGATGCATCCGACCAGGTTGACCAACCGGATTCTCAGCTACTGGCAAAATAGGAAGACTAAGTCACCATGGTTGATGGAAGTGGATAAAGATCTACAAGAACTGGGAATAACAGAAGGAAACTTAAACGATAGGACAACACTCAGGAAGATACCTAAACATAAGGAGTTCCAGGACAGACTACCAACGAAGAAGACTGGCGCCCTTTGGACAAAAGAGAGGAAGGAGCAACACAGCCTGAGGATGCGCAACTACTGGGCAAACATCAAAACCCATTCCAAAATGTAATAGTTGAATGTCGTGGTCCTTAGCTGGCCTATACGAAACAAGAAGAAGAAGAATAAAATTAATTGTCCAGGGGTTACCCGTGGAGTAGAAAGAGGTGAAAGAAGGTGTGGGCTTGAATGGGTCTAACTACGACATCAAAATTAATTTAAAACTTGAACTGAAGATTATATTTTTTCCAAAAAAACAACAATTCAACAAATAACAAAATGTCAGGTACAACAGCAATCTTGAAACAAGATTAAGAAAGTCCAAGATTAGTGATTTTTACGAATTCTGGGCTTCAAGCCCCTAGTTTTACAATTTTACAAATGGAAGTAGTATCATTTAGTTAAGGTCATAAATCCCCTAATTCAAGAGCACTTGCTCCCAAAATCACAATATCTAGCCTCCCAGAGGCACTCGTTAATCTTTAAAAAAAAACTTTGAAAAGAGCTTACCAGCTCTTAGTTTCTTCCAGTCTACTCAGGGCCACATCAAAACTTACAATCACTGGCCTCTCAAGGCATAACTTACAAATAGAAAATACTTTTATACAGGGGTGTCTAGTACCCAACCTACAGGACCTTTGCGAAAAAGAACAGGTTAAATAACTGGCCTAAACACAAAATGAATGAAGGCGTACACTGCACTCCAAGACAATGAAATATAAAATCCTACAACGCTCTCGACCGATGCAACAGGGGCTAATCCCAAGCTACTTGAGGTGGCGCGCATGGAAATCACTTTAACGCATTACAGAAAAAATGGCTGCAAAATCGCAGGCACCTCAAATCAAGATGAAGGGGAGCACGAGAGGGTAACTCACTCTCTATCCCCGATTTACAATTAAAGATTTTATGGAATTTTTACATTAGCCGAAAGAAAAGTTACATTTTAGAAAAGTATGGTTACATAATTAAAGATTCGGACCTTCCCCTCGATTTAAACTGCGGAGGTAGCAAGAAAGATAGAATGAAGTTATGTGGTCATTACCTTATAGATGTTTTGTTTACCGAAAAAAGAGGCCGCCCGCCTCCTGCTTAAACACACACACTCAGAAAGACGACGATCGATTGGCAAGGAAACGCGAAAAGCCGCAGTTTATAAACCCTCATGGAAGGTTCGAGACCATTCAAGACTAATCAGGACACACCCTATTAATTTTTATTGGCCGATTCAAAGTGAACAAGAAATGCGGGATTGGTTGAAAATTAATTACCAAAATTAATGATTGGTCCTATTCAAAACTGGCGGAAAGAAAAGGAAATATTGCCAACCCCAAAATAAATGAACATAGATCAGTTATAAAAACCTAGAAATACAAAACTTCTTTAAATTATAAGTTCTTTCACCTTGCACCAGGGTGCATGATCATAGTTTTTAGTAGTGTCATCTCTCGAAAACTGTTCAAACTTCTTGATGTATAGCAAACAAAACAAGGATAAATTCAGTCAGTTTAGGAAACTGCACACTAACAAAATTACGTAATATTTCAGTGAGGACATCTAATTAATGTTCCAACTTCTTGTGTTATTAGTTTCACTTTTTAACCAATAGAGGAGTTCATTAAGGCGCTTATTTTGAATGCGCGGCGTTGAGATGTACCGCCCGGTACAATAATAATAATAATAATAATAATAATAATAATAATAATAATAATAATAATAATAATAATAATAATAACGGAATTGAAAGAGAATAAGACTTGAGTGAAGGGGAACGAGTAGGAACGGTGATAGGAACCTGGCACAAGAGGAAGCAATGGCTGACTAAATTAGGGACCCTATGTTCACGAACACACACTCCCTAACTTTGAAAGTCCCGTGGCAATCATCTTCTGTGCATCATTGTCAAAACCCTTTTCGACCTCCAACCCCCTCCCAGTGACACTAGGTTTGCTATACTGAGAGTCAACTCAAGACCTTAGCGGTCCCTTTGATGTTAGTCAGACTTCTGGTCGGTGTAAAGGCTTCCGCAGCGCCAAATAGTTCCCTAGGTTTGTAACTTGATTCTGAAGTCAGGAGCTTTCTTCAGTTTGGTTAGATATTCTGGTGAACTGACTTGACGAATTAAAATTTCTTGCCGTGTATAAATATGGAAAATGTTGATTGTTATTCGGGTTCGTTACCAACTCTTATATTTCATACGTAGATGGCTATGAATATTTATTGTTTTCAGTGGTGTATGTAGCAAAATAATAATTATTTAATATGATACTGATATCTTATTGCACTGTGTATTTAGTAAACTTTGTTCGAGTTCATTCCATTGGTGATAAGTTCGCATAATATGTGCGACGTTGAAGATGGATCCACGAAAACTGTTGCCAATAATGGCTGCAACAGCGTGTTCAGTATTCATAATGGCTGCCAGCTGTGAGCAAGACGTGTGTGATGCTGTGAGCAAGACGTGTGTGATGCTGTGACGCTTGAGTCCCCTGTGAAATACTTTAAAGCTAACAAAAGTGGAGAAAAATTAAGTAGGAAATCTAAACAAAATTGTTTTAAACGTTTACAGTAGCCTACGAGATGAGAATCCGCTGTGGCCTGTGGAAGACGTGGTGAAAAATACCGCGCAGCTGACTGGCGTTGTGTACAGTGTTTACGCCGCTCGCTTGGAATTTAAACTCCACGGAAAATCCAAGTCTCCAGCGAAAGGTCGATGTGTCACTCGCCGTAAATAAAACAGGAAGGGCCTTAACACGGTGTTAGAATAGGATCCTTGGCGTATTCGATAATAATAATAACAATAATAATAATAATAATAATAATAATAATAATAATAATTTGTACCGCCCTCTACCTGCAGAAATGTTGTCATGAAGGGATCATGAGTTCATTTTTACCTTCCGAATGACGAGACTACAATATTTATATGCCTGGAAACATTGTATTTTGCAATCCCACTCACTGGTGGGTTTTTCACCTTTTTGAACTGTGAGAAACTGCCACTGACAGTCGTTGCACGAGAGTGGAATCGTATACTTATGTTGTAAGTCTCCATGTGCCTCACACAAATAGCTTTATGAAATAAAAATAAACCTTGCTTCTCTTGCCTCGGTATCGTCAGTAATCTGTAGGTTTTACATGGTCAACAAAATAATAAATAGGTATGGTACGTAATCAAAGTACAGCTATGTGAAAGGAAGTGATTTCGTTTGATGCTTCACTATTTCAGAATTAAGTACTTGTCAGATAGACGCACGGCGTTAATGATAAGCTGGTTGTGGGGAGATGGAGAACGGAGACGGGAAGGGGGAACAGGGCACGTGCGGAAGGATACTTTTCCTAAGCTCTTGAGTTGAATTTCAGTATAGGCCTCGCTTTGACAGTTAGGTAATAAGTATGTGTAGCCGATTATCATGATGCTCCTACTCCTTAAATACAGAACACAAAATACTAGCGGCTCCCATGTCAGTTAACTTACGGAGAAATCCTTCAGCACTTGCAGGTGGTGATTTTTAAGCTCCAATTTGTGTGATTTGGGGAAGAAATTTCGAGTTTTTCATCCCTGTCGGTCGTACACCATTGGGGAGAGTTTCATATTGTAAGTTGGCCTTCAACTTGAGGGACACTGAAGCATGAACAGAGCCTTCTACGTCAGAGCTGGTCACTTGCGAGTCTTCACGGTAGAGGTTGACGTGAGCCAGTCCTTGTTTAACTTGCTCAGCAAATTAATTTGCAATCTCGCCCTTTGTCTCAGACCTGCCAGCTACCTCAAAGCACTTCTCTGGTATCTTGCCTCCCTTTTTTTGTGGTTCTGTGGCTTCAAGTACGTGATTAAAGGTTAACAAATTTATGAGAAGGAGAAGAAGGGAAGGTGCATAATTATCGGATGAAGAAAAAGATTTAAAAAATGACACTGCATAAACTTTGGTGATTAATTCTGTACGTGTCTAGCAATTTGGGCCGCGAGCCACAAAAAAAGATATTTGGAATAATGATAAATAATCGATTGAAGGTTTGCGACACGAAATGTAAAATCATAGAAATGTTGAAGCTGTCGTACAGAGACTGGAAAAAGTTCGCTTCAAGCATTTCACTTCAAGAAAAGAAACTTCGCAACTTATGTTTTCGAACTCAAGGATGAACAAAGTATTAAATATTGCATCATGAGAAGATTTTTTAAAATCGTTGTGAAGTTTCGATTTGAACTATTCACATCATATATAAGACCTGTTTGTTAGTTAAATGAGGTATTTCTCAAACGCTGTACCGTCAAACCGCTTGCAAAGTGATGCAGGCATTAAATTATATAAGCCACAAAAGCAATTCTATTACGGAGTGTTTACACGTATAAAATATGATTACATTTGAACAAAGTACACCAGCGTTCGTTATTCGTTTAGTAAATATGACACAGTACATAATGTAGTAGATTTCAATGTGTGTATATGTTAGTAATTAATAATGGCCAATTTACATTTTCTATTAACAATGCAGTATCCCGTAATATATTATCTTAACGTAACACTGAACTTTTGTAAATGAAACACACACACACATACGAACTCTGCAATAACAATAGCATCATAGTTCAAAACCACCAACCACCCTCACCACCCCAAACAAACACAACCCCGGGTTAATTTTCCGTAAAAGCTATACGTCCACAACTCACACATATGAGGCAGGAAAAAAGTATTTATATACTGTACACCCAACATATACCATGCGAATAACAACATCGGCAAACACGCCAGTTTATTAACTTCCTTTACGAAATATCTCCTGCCAACATGGGATCACAAAGTAAACGTCAAATATTCCTGTCACCAACAGAAAAAGAGACAACAATACATGTAGGCAAGTCAAAAAGAGAATGTCCATATTCTGGTACTCCGAAACGAAACCATACAGTTCATCGTGCATTGTATATTCGACAGAAGTATTGTATATCATAGCGTTAAGGCAGGCATGCAAACGATGTTCGCAGTAAGACTTCGCACGGCCTAGAAATGACCTCGCATGCGTACGGGCAGAACTTCTCTCTGGGCAGGAGGGAGGGGAGTTGAACTGTAAGTACGTTCGCTCACAGCAAGGATGAGTAAACATGATCTCTTCGTGCCACGTGTAACCAAAGTACGATGCATGACGAAAGTGGTAAGAGGAAAAGTTACGGTAGATTTGATCCGGGTTGGTCGCACTGTTTCCTACGTCACGAGCATGAAGACATGTCGTCTGCGGAAAGTTTAATGTTAGGCGTCGTTATGAGCTGTATCACGCACATCAGTGCAGGATAGGAGGTTTCATGACCTTGATGTTGTGAAAGGAAAATTGCCACTCTTTTCTGTATCGTTTAGTGCTCAACCAGAAGACGCGCACCCCACTGGAACTTATGGAATGAATATGTGACGCGCGACTGAACCAAGAGTATAAAGAAAGGGAAACTGACTTTTACCGAACACTTGTCCCATTATGCTTTCCACAAATCCAAACGTTTGAGGCAGAAATCATGTCAATCTTTGGAAGTAATTATAGATGTGAATAGTTATTTTCAGGATGAAGATCAACAAATGTCGATTCCGATCTTAGTTAACAGACATATAGTACATCTTGTCTTTGTGTATATCAATACTGTGTTTATTATTACTTCATACAAATTAACAACTTACAGTGCCTTATTAATGATACTGGTGAAGAACAGCTGTCATTTAGACGCAGCGATATGAAGAAATATTGTGCACCCCTTATGCATCTCCTTCGAATTTCTCCGCTTCAGTCAGCGTGTGCCAGCCGAGAGAAGAGACACCCTGGTGTGCGCTTGGTCTTTTTTCGCCCAATGATTGTCTCTTCCCTCCGCAGTGTTCAGTATGTTAATTAATGTTGTCGCGTTAAAATGATTCGCCACTGCTTTGTTTATGTCCTCTCTTTATAGGTCCAACACGTCCAACAAAATGGCGTCGTTCTTCCATCCATATGAGGTACACTGGTTACCAAGTTACGGTGTCGGTTAACTTTATTCTGAAGTATTCAATCCATGGATTGGTCTGCGCCAGTTCTCCAGTCGGCTCTATTCATAGCTTTCCTCTTCATCTCTTCATAGCTTCTGCATCCTACACCAGACATGATTTGCTGTACATATTGTAGGCGTGGTCTTCCTCGACATCTTTTTCCTTCAACCATTCCCTCCAATACCATTTTCAAAAGGCTATCGTGTCTCAAAGTATGTCCTATCAGTCTAGTCCTCCTCCTCCTCCTCCTCTTTATACTTTTCCATAAGGTATAATTATCCTCCACCTTCTTAAAAACTTCAGCATTCGTTATTTCTTTTGTCCAGCTAATCTTTAGCATTCTTGTATAACACACTGTTCAAAAGAATTTAACCTCCTTTCTTCTTCTTTTCCAATTGTCCACGTTTCGCAACCATAAAGGGCAATGCTCCAAACATACGCTATCAATTATATTTTTCTTGTTTTAAGATTAATGGAATTTGTAGTGAATAAACGTTTCTTTTTTGTGAAATGCTAATTTGGCTTGTAAAATTCTACTTTCGATTTCCTTCTTGCTTCTACCACCTTGGTAATTTTACTTCCGAGATACTTAAATTCTTTAACATTTTCCAGGGTTTCATACCTGAGTCTGCTTTGTTATCGCAGACCATAACTTTCGTCTTTGTCTTACTTATTTTCATGTTGTATTCATTACCTATGAGCTCCTCCATTTTTACTATTATTTGTTTGAGATGTTGTTTACTGTGTGCAACTATGGCAATGTCATCTGCAAATCTAATCATATTTATTTGTTCACCCTGTATCCTTATTCTTATATTCAAATCGTCTCGAACCTTATTCAATGCATCCTGGATGTAGTCATTAAAACGCATGGGATACAAAGCACAACCTTGTCTAACTCCTTTCCTTATTTCCGCTTCATCTTGTTCATTTCCGATTTTAATTTCATTTTTGTACAAATTCTAAATTATTCTTCAATCTCGATATCGGACTCCGATGTTTTTAAGAATTTCAAACATTTTTATCCAATGTACATTATCAAAAGCCTTTTCAATATCCACAAAGTATAAATAAATTCTTTTGTCTTTTCTAATCGTTTTTCAAGTCTCAATGCCAATATAACTTCTCTTGTACCCTTACCTTTAACGAACCCTCATTGGTCTTTCTGATACTCTTCAATTTGCTTTTCAATTCGTCTTAATATTATGTTGGTGACAATTTTTGACGCATTAACGACTAAACTGATAGTGCGATATTGTTCACATTGTTTTGCTGCCATTTTCTTTGGTATAGGGATCATGACACTTTTTTTCAAAGTCAGCACGTAGTTTTCCTTCCATGTAGATGTTTCGTACAAGTTTAAGCAATATCTCCTTCATACGCGGTCCGCTTTTCTTTAGGAGGTCAGCTTTGAGATTATCAATGCCTCGCGCCTTATTGTCCTTCAGTCTTCGTAGAGCTAATTCAGATTCCTCTCCCGGTACGTTGAAGCCTAAATTGTCATCTGTTACTTCATGTTCTTCCTCAAGGACTTCATATTCTTGTAGATTTACATTCTCGTATTGGGTTTCATTGTAATTTTTCCACCTCCTTGCAATCTCGCTATGATCATCGAGAATTACTCACTCTGCATTACTTATGGCATTACTTTTGTTACACCTCTTTCCAAAGAAAATCTTTACCATCTGAAACGCAGAATCGATATGTCCTTTAGTAGTTTTTTCTTCTATCATTGAGCATATACCCTCGTAATAATTTGCTCTTGCTATTCTTGCTTTTCTGTTTATAGCATTCCGCAATCTTCGATGTTCTTCTTTGTCTTCCGATCTTGTTGAGCTCTTAAGTAACCGTCTTTTATCTATCATATCTAAAATTGATTTAGTGACTAAAATTTATTTAGTGATCTATTCCTTTCTAGGTGTTATTTCTGTTGTTGTTTTTTTTTTTTTCAAAATTTCATCAGCTGCCTCCGTCAGATCTTTCTTTAATTTGAGTCCATGAATCTTCTATAGTATTCTTTATATTTGCTTTATCTCATCAGTTTTCTGCTGGTATGCATCAACAATATTCTCATCCTTCAATTTACTTACTTGCCAAGATTTGGTATTTCGGTTAACTGTCTACGCTAACTTGCTTACGTTAATTCTCGATAGACCCCAAGCCCAAAAACTTACCCATATTCCCATGTTAATATGAAAAGAGAATGCCGTCAATGAAAGTGGAGATATTTGGGGAGGACACTTTTATTGGCTCACTCCGTACCGTAGATGATACAAATCTTCTTGTTTTTCCCCAGAGAGCTCACAGTGAAACAAGAAAAATTTACACGAGTAGACCTACCTGGGAGAACTGACAACACCGAACTTGTCAGAGAAAGAAGCCTTTACATTACGTGTGAACACAATGGAAATGACGTACCATTTAACCAAAGGCATCTACAACAAAAGGTCCAGATCTTACAAGCAAAGCTGAGACATTACTGCAGTGTCATCCATCCAGAGGTCTTTTTTTTTTTTTTTTTTTTTTTGTTTTTGCTAGGGGCTTTACGTCGCACAGACATAGATAGGTCTTATGGCGACGATGCGATAGGATAGTCCTATGAGTTGGAAGGAAGCGGCCGTGGCCTTAATTAAGGTACAGCCCCATCATTTGCCTGGTGTGAAAATGGGAAACCACGGAAAACCATCTTCAGGGCTGCCGACAGTGGGATTCGAACCCACTATCTCCCGGATGCAAGCTCACAGCCGCGCGCTCCTAACCGCACGGGCAACTCGCCGGGTTCCGACAAAAACAATGGGGAATGCAGAAGACGGCATAATGACGAACTAAACACCCACGTAGAGAAGTTTACGGATACCATCCGAAAAAGAAGAATTATCTTTTATGAGCATATGAAACGAATGCACCCAAAACACTGACCAACCGCATCATTAGCTTCTTTCAGCAGAAGAAAACCAAAGGGGCTTGGTTCATTGAGATGGATATGGAGATTGAAGAAGTGGGACTCACATATACTGACATCCAGGAGCGTGTCCCACTTAAGCAGAAACTTCAAGCGTTCCAGGGTTTCCGAGACAAACCAAAATTTAAAACAGCAAAGGCATGGATACAGGAGAGGGAATAAGAACACCGAGAGCGCGTGCGGAAGTACCGGGCAGACATCAAAGTCAGTTGAAATGACGTGCTCCAAAGTTGGCCGACACGACATGCATGAATGAATCTTATTGGTTTTAAGCCCCACTAAATACTTTTTGACGGATTTCGGAGACCCCAAGATGCCAGAAATTTGTCCCCCAGGACTTCTTTTACGTGTTAGTAAATCTACCGACACAAGGCTGACGTATTTGAGCACCTTCAAATACCATCCGACTGAGGCAGGATCGAACCTGCCAGAAGGCCAGTCCCTCAGCCGTCTGAACCACTCAGCCCGGCTGATAAAAATATGAATGTAAAGATACATATTCAGGCAGAATTTTATCAGTTTCTTCCCTAGGAAACAAAGCCCGATGAACAATGCTCTCATCCCAAAATACAATGTTAAATTACACCATTTCTCATGCGCTCGGTTAAAATAAAAAGAAACGGGTTAACAGCACGGAGTTATTAATCGAAATTATGAACAGAGAGAGTTTATTACGAAACTTTATATCATTAAAAAACAAATACCGTGCGCTTTATATTGGCTATTCTCAATTGAATGTATATCAGAACGAAGTATGGATTTCTATACATGTCAGCTCAAGCGGCAGAGGCCAATATTTGAACATAACTCTCTCTCACCATAATGGTATTAAATGCTACTTCCATTTGTCCTAATACAATGAAATTTATTTCAAACTTAAGGAACTGAACACAGGATGTAACACTGTATTACATGTAGGTCCAAAAAAATGTATGGGGGGGGGGTGATAACATGGGGAATGGATATACAGTAATTACTAGTAGTTTTAAATATAATATTAAATGAAGTCGTAGATGAATTACTGTACTGTCGTACCGTTATTTTTTCCTTAATTTAATCATTAAATTGCATGCGAAATAATTGAGAACATTCATTCATTCATGAAAATCTCCACCAAGTTGGTGGTTATCCGAGACTGAGAGAGAGAAGTTTACGTTTTTTTTTCAGTCCATTGATTTATCCACTCAATCATTTATGCATTCATTCATTAATACGTACAAAATGCAACGTTCTCTCCTTATCTGCCGGATTTCGCAGCGATAGGCTGAGCACTCATTCATTCAATTCGTTCATTCATTAATGAATACTCTCTCCCCAGTTGGTGGCTATCCTTGACTGGGTGAGAAGAGTGTTTGCTATTGATGCTTTCACGGCCCGTACTTATAGACATGATACTGTATAGGCTTTTGGGCTTATGCCGTGTCAAGAAAATCAGATGAAATTCTTTACGTTTCGCAGATAACTTTGCTCTGCGTCATCGTAAGAAAATCTCGACTGTCCACGAGAAAGTTTTCTTAAACAAGAAGAATGAACATTTATTAAACAAGAAGCCTTTCTCGTGGACAGTCGAGATTTTCTTATGATGACGTAGAGCAAAGTTCTCTGCGAAACGTAAAAAATTTCACCTTATTTTCTTGACACAGCATAAGCCCAAAAGACTATACAGTATCATGTCGAGAAGAGTGTTTGTTTATTCATTCATGAAGTAACACAATCCAATCATGAAATTATTCATTCGCCAATTCATGTAGTCATTCATTCATTCGTCCATTCAATTCATGCATAATGTTTGCATTAATTGTCGGATAACTCTATAAAGACTAGTGACACAAAATTAAGCACTAATGCAACTTAGGGAGGGTTTGGCATGGACTATATAACTCTGTTAACGTCCAGGACAAAAATAAATAAACAAATAAATACATTTTAAAAACTGCAATTTAGAAACTGACTGGGTGGAAATAGTTACGGTTTAATTGTAATGTTTAATGTAGTAATAGATAAATAGTAATAAGGAAAAGAATGTATGTATTCAAACACATTTTGGATTACAATAAATTAATTGCTCCCTACCCACTTTCAGGTGATCCGAAACTGTGGGATGGAAGTATTACATTCTAATTAAATATATTTGGTCATGAAGATGATGATGATTGTTGTTTAAAGGGCCTAACAGATAGGTCATCGGCCCCTAATGATACGAGCTGAACGAAACGAAAATTAAAACTTCAAAATGTATCCACTGACTAGAATGAAGAAAAAATGATCGTGAAACGAACACAATCAGTGGATCCAACTCACAATGCCTTCATTACTGGGATGATACTCATTATATAAAGGAGTCCAAAATTCAGGTCACCGGCCCCTCGTAATGGTACTGATCACTGTGGTTCCTCCTACAGTGGTAGACCCATGGTGTTTCGCACATAAGGGTACTCTCACAAACAAGGGCGCCGGTATTCCCGTGGTGTTCCTCACTTGGTGGTATTAATCACAAGCTGTGTAGACCCATGGTGTATCACATATTGTGGCAACACCCACAGGCAACACAAACTCATGGTGTACGGTACCTTACATAATGGCACTACTACTCTCCGGCATCGCAGACCCATGGTTTTACTCGCACAGTGGTACTAATCACGGGCGCCAGCCAAACCTGCAGTGTTTTTCACTTAGCGTGCACTAACCACAGGCAACGCAGATTCAAGGTGTTTCTCATAAAGCGGCGCTAGTCATAAGTAACGCAGACCCGTTCTGAACACAGTGGAACCGACCGGTGGAATACACACGATGACACTTATCGCAAACAACGGCCAGACCCGTAGTGTTCCTTACATAATGGTACTGCTCCAATGTAACGTAGACCAATGGTTTTTCCTCGCAAGGTGGTGTTAGTCGCAAGTAACGTAGATCCATGGTGTTCCGCACGTAATGGTACTAATCACAAGTAATCACATGGTTCTAATTTCATCATCCCTTGGCCGCCCCTTTCAGTCGCCTCTTACGACAGGCAGCGTATACCGTGGGTGTATTAATCTGCGTGCCCCACCCACGGGGGGTCTAATTACATACAGCATCTAACCGAAACAAGGTACGTCCATCTAACATGTGATAGAAGAGACTTTTCTAAACAACCTATGAGAAGAAATTACCAGTTATCTTTAAATTTAAACGTTAGAAAGTCAATGTCCTTAGGTTTTCAGTAACTCTGCAAGTAGTAGAGGGAGTCTAAGCCTGCTGTAGCTACACGGAGTTCGGGGGAGGCCAGATCGGTGAGAGGAAGTTGTTGCACAATCCAAGCCATGATATTATTATTCCCTCTCCTGCTCTATTTCGTGTTAAATACTAGAGCAAAACAAGGAGAAGGACGACTTGTCCATGGGTCCTCGAAGGTAGAAAGGAACACAGCACTACACCTGAAATTTTTTTCCCGATACTTTTGATATGACATGCAGTCAGCTATGTAAAAGCAACAGAAACTTTAAAAAAAGCAATAAGTTGGTAATGTGGGATTTTGAACACAAAATTGTCGTTCATTCTGCGGCAGATCAATGCTGTGTGTAGCCACCTCGGACCCTGAGGCAATCTTTAATACGACGAAGCATCCTCAGTACCAAAGAAATCAACGTGTGTTCGGGCAGATCATCCCACTTTTGGACAGCAGCTTCAGCCAGTTGCTGGATATTAGCAGGAGGATTAGGGTGGTCGGCAGTTACGCTCTTCAGTTCACGCCGTGCATGTTCAACCGGGTTCATGTCCGCAGAATATGTCGGCCACACATATGTCGTGCATTTCAAGGAACTAACCTACCACTCTGGCTCGTTTGGTTCGAGTGTTACCATCCACCAGTAAGAAGCCCTTGGCCATAGTGGCAGCAAGTTCAGTAACTACAAGTTCAAGGATGTTATCACGTTACCATGAATAGGAATTAGAGGCGTACGTAGACCATACATGATCCCACCCGAAAAAATCCTCTGCTGCTGATGGCGCTCCAGGATGACGGGCTCGTTCCTTCTCTCACCGGATCGTCTCCAGACTCTCTGTTATATGGGTGCGAGCTTATGGTGATCTCACCGGAAAAGAGCTTCCCCACTGTTTCTGATTTCATGGGTTATGAGTTGTTGCCCGTCTCGCACGAGCTGCTCTATAGTGTGGTTTAATAATAGCTAGACCTCCCTGATATCAGTCGTCCGCGTTCAGCATGATTTCGCAGTAACTGCTCAGCCGGGCTGAGTGGATCAGACGACTGAGGCGCTGGCCTTCTCTAACCCCAACTTGGCAGCTTCGATCCTGGCTCAGTACGGTGGTATTTTAGGGTGCTCAATTACGTCAGCCTCGTGTCGGTAGATTTACTGGCACGTAAAAGAACTCCTGTGGGACTGAATTCCGGCACCTCGGCGTCTTTAAAAACCGTAAAAGTAGTTAGTGGGACATAAAGCCAATAGCATTATTATTATTATTATTATTATTATTATTATTATTATTATTATTATTATTATTATTATTATTATTATTATTATTATTATTATTATTATTATTATTATTATTATTATCATCTGCTCAGACACATTCACTCCGGTGGCCCACAGAAGATCGTGGCGGAAAAAGGCGGCATTAACTGTGGACCTACGACGAGCTAAAAGCAACAAATACCGATCCTCCCTGTGAGTTGTTTTTCTAAACTCTTAAGCGTAAGTCTGACTAACCGCAACACGAGCGACGACATCCATTTGTCGCCATCCTTCCGGCGGCAGTGCCGCAATTCGAACAGCAGAAAAGAGTACTTTTGTCACCTTTACATCAGTCCTATACGTGCTGTCCAAATCTACACCACGGACCTTACAACCGATGATGTAAAACTGATCGCACGACGAATGGTTCCTATGGAACAAATGTCGAACCTGATCTGGGTTCAGCGTCACTATGTGGCGTACACTGGCCTACAGTGCATACTGCAAACCTGTTTGAGATATGGAGCGACATAAATCATCTGAAAAAATAATATGGAAACCTTCTTATGAGCACAGTAATTTTGGAGGTGCTTAAAAGGAGTATGTCAACAGTTTTTCTGCATCACGTCAGATTTTTCTGGAAATTATCAAATCAATTTGTTGTCTTTTACCACACACCCGATGGCGTTTTTGATACTCTCCCTCACAAATCTATTACAAAATAACTCGAAACACTTCAAGAAAAGAACAATGTAAATGGTCAATTATTTGTGGTAATATTCAACACGCCATTTACACGTAAAAATAAAATAATTTAAAAACTTACAAGAAATGTCCCTTTGGGGAAATCACATAATCATAAAAACACTCATGTTCATAGAAAACCAGAACATCTTAAAAGACTAGAGATAGGAGGATTATATTCAAAGGACATGTGCATTAGTATGTTCTGAAAAAATGATCATTTCAGTCACCCAGCTTCAGCATGTGCCCTGTTCTCTAGTAGGCACTGGGTCTTCCAAGGGCACTGATGACTTGTTCCATGCGTGATGGCATCGACGCGTATAAGGCGCGAATGGCGTCCTGTGGTATAGCCATCCATGCTGCATTCACCTGGTTCCACAGTTTATCTTTGGTGACTGGCATTGGGCCACAGCGCCGCACCCGTCGTTTCAGCATATCCCACACAGTGTCGATTGTCGTCAAGTCCGGTGATCGGACGGGCCAGGGCAAAAGTCTGACATCCTGTGACAACAACAGGACACGTGTTCGTGCAGCAACATGTGATCGCGCATTGTCCTGCTGAAATATGGCATCCGGGGTGTCGTGCCCCGCGTAGAATTCGAACGGATTTCCGTCAACAGAACATCACGGACGATAGCTTGTGCCACATATTAGAAAACAATAAAATAATCAACTACATGCCTAACCTGACTACAAAAGTAGAGGTTCTTTCTTACATCTAATGTCGTCACACAACGAAATTTTAATTCGTGACAGAGTGCAATATTCCCCAGTGCAGTCAACCTACATTAGGTTCATAAAAATCGAACTGCTCAGAAACATGTTTGTATTATACGTCCACAAAAGTAATATGCCAATTTGATAAAAACTATTACAGGTTACTATTAGATATTTAAAAATCTGAACATCATTTTGCAAAAGATAATGAACGTATACGAAGAATGCAAAATTTAAATAACACTTGCAGTTGCTGAGGTACAGTTCTAATCTGAATTTTTCTAAACTTAAGTTATAAAAAAAGTGTAGTCTATTGCCCTTCCTAAAGTGAGTAACGGCTAGATTAGATAGGATTTGAAATATTATTGAATTCAGTAAACGGTCTTTTATTCTAGGGAGCTAACGGTTCAGCGGAGAATGGTAGAGTATTTACAAAGCACCTCACGAAATCGATGAAGAACTAATTAAAATCCTAATTACAATAGTTTGTCCTCAGGACCACAAAGACAAATTAGAAAAGACACTGCAAAGTCGACCGGCTGTAATCGGTTCTAATGAGAAAAGTTGTAACCTATTAATAAATAACTCCAGAAAAGGACTGTTGTCAATTCATTCCAACAGTAAGAACATCATGCAGAATAACTTGTGCGACAAATAATCGGTTACCATGTTTTAGCTGACTAAAAACACTGAGGTACCTTCTCACATGTAATTTCGTCATACAAGTAAGTTTTAATTCGTGACAGGTAGCAATGTTCTCTAGAGCAGTCGATTACATTAGGTCTGTAATACGAACCATTTAAAACATATTTGTTATGGTTCAATTATTCATCTGCTTACTGCTGAATTTTATCCCTCATCTGCTAGCACACCTGTTTGTTAGCTTTAGGACAACATGAATTCGAATGTATATGCGATATAGCCTGAACGGAAATCATTCCACATATTTTTCTCTATCTCGTTTCAGACTCCGTTCCCTGCTCCAGGGTTAGGCACAACCCTGAGAAGCGCACTGAAATATGTACACTTGCAGTCATAAAATCTGGACGGAATCTCGTATGGAAGAGTCACAGTTGTTCTTTATAACTCGTTTATTCTTCATAATTAACAGCACAAATTGAAACAGTTGTAAGTACTAGGCGCAAGAATGTCTTAGTAACCGAGTCGTTTGCGAGGTAATTTAGAATTTGTGGTTACCAGCCCCACTGACTTGTGTAAACGTCATCCTAGTTAGGAAAAGGATACAAATTATTATTATTATTATTATTATTATTATTATTATTATTATTATTATTATTATTATTATTATTATTATTATTATTATTATTATTATTATTATTTACATCGCTATGCCCTATTCAGGAGAACGGTTGAACTTGCTTATCTGATGTGTTGGCCTTCTTTTCCTCCCAAAATCTCTTCATCCTCTCGCTGAGCTTTTTCCTTCGTTCTTTTGTCCAAGTTATAGTAGCTCTGGTGTTGGGTTTGTCTTCAAAGTGGTGACTGTCGATTTTGGTTGTGAATTTACATCTGTCCTGTACAGTGTCCTCTGAGAAGTTTATTTGCTGGAGATCTGTTTCAATTCTTGGTTTTTAATGAAAGGGACAGGTTGAGAATTCTTTTAGTTAGCCTGTTAGTGTTCATTCTGATAATGTGCCGATAACATTTCAATCGTCTTTTCCGAAAAGTGTGAGAATTTTTTTCAGAATGACATATCTCCTGGGATGATTTTTTCTCCATATCCCATCTATACAAACTGGGCCAAAAAATTTTCGTAAAATTTTCCTTTCTTGTTCCTCAATGTCTTTAGTTAAAGATCCACCACCAATGATTAAGGTTTCTGAGGCATATAACGCTTCAGGTTTGATCACTGTATTTTAGTGTCTAAGTTTTGCATTCCGAGATATCGATTTTTTATTATACCTGTTCCAAGTGATCCTGTATGCTTTCTGTAATTTGGAAATTCTTTCTTTATTTTCTTCGCGGTTTAAACCAGGGGGCTGAATAATTTCTCCCAAATATTTAAATTGGTTCACTTGAACAATTTTGCCGAATTTAGTTATCATAGGTTGTCCATCTAAATATCGTGAGGCTCCTTCCATATACTGAGTTTTCTCATACGAACTTTGAACTCCCGTTTTGATGCCAATTTCATGCAGTTTTTCAATGGAATGAACTGCTTCATGCCTATTATTGGAAAGGATCCGTATGTCATCAGCAAAGGCCAGACAAAAGCAAAGCAAAGTCACCTCCGTACAGGCCATGTAGGCTCTTGGAGGAGTGGAAGGTAAAGGCTTCCACCATTGTTAACCTCAGCATGTGATGGGGTAGAGTGGTTAGCTCTACGCCCGGCCGCCTTTGCCCCCAGGAATTAACCTGGTACTCATTTTGGTGTAGGCTGAGTGAACCTCAGGGCCATATGCACCACCGGAAGTGGAAATATCGTTTCTTAGATTTTACGACTCCTTGACGGGGATTCGAACCCACGTCCTTCCGGGCGAACCGAGTACGCCTTTACCGCCTCGGCCAAGCAGCCCCTAAAGGCCAGACAGTGCACGTAAATTCTGTCTTTACGTAGTCCTCCAAGGGTTATTCCTTTAGTTTCCTTTTCCCAGGTACTGATTACTTTCTCAAGTACCAAGTTAAACAGTAACGGCGGACCCCGGTGTTAACAGGAAAAGGCTCAGATATTTCGCCTAGGAATTTAACTTTTGAAGTAGTGCCAGTTAATGTTTGTTTGATTAATTCTCTTGTTTTTTTATCCACCTGAAATTCTTCTAGAGTACTGAAAAGTGTTTGACGATCTATAGAGGCATATGCTTTTCTGAAATCTACAAAAGTAATGACTGTTTGTCTGGTTTTGCGCATTCGGAGGATAGTTTTGAGATTAAGGATTTGTTCCGTACAAGATCTTCCTTTTCGGAAACCTGCCTGGTAATAGGTGGTCTGTTTGTTTCTCAAGTCTAGTGAGCAGGGCTTTGGAAAAAAAAAATCTAAGCAACTGGTATCAAGCTAATTCCTCTATAATTATTGATGTTCGTTCTATCCCTTTTCTTATGCAGTGGATGGATTAGCGCACATTTCCAATCTTCCGGGATTTCTTCAATGATCCAGATGTTCTCAAGAATCGAGTGGATTTTCCGGGCTACGCTTTGACCTCATATCTTCAGCATTCCGGCAATTATACCATCTTCGCCCGGGGCTTTGTTATTTTTTAAGTCCATGGATTATTTCTTTGACTTCTTCCAGTGTTGGGGGTTCTGAATCCGGATTAGATAAGGGTTTTTCAAAGGTGAGTTGTTCTTTAGGGGATTCACAGTTTAAAAGATCCTGGAAATAAACTGCTAGAAGTTTGCAGTTCTCTTGATTATTCGTTTCCAATGTCCCATCTGAGCCTTTGAAGCAAAGACCAGGTACCTGATAATTTGATAATTCTTTTCTGAAAGTTTTGTAGAAGTTTCGTGTATTATTATTATTATTATTATTATTATTATTATTATTATTATTATTATAGTCTGGGTTATCAGTAGAGCCCTGCACGGATGCGTATATCCGCGAAGTTAGTGTCTTGGCGGATGCAAACTGTGTGGCAGTGCGGATAATTTTGTTGATAATTTTTATTTATTTACGTTCATTGATTTTTCACTCAGGTATATACTCTAGAAATTTGGACAAGTTAGTCTTTCATACATTTCATGAGTTACGTTTGCTTGTGGTGAGGCGATCTTTGACATTGGTATGGGAAAATGGTCATATATAGGGCCCGGATGTTTATGACAAGTCGTATTTTATTTCTTTATATATTTCCATGGAAAATACAAGTTAAGCATGATTTTATCTACGGTGACTAAAATGATGCAATTTTCACGAGTCATTTAGAGTCATATTTCCCCGTGAATTTTCGTGTTTTATCACATTTTTATCTTTTATTCGATTTTCGCACACTTGTTTTTAGTCGTCTCATAGACGGATTTTTCACATCTCCTATTTGTTGTCTGTAATTTCGTACAATTACTTTTTTTATAAATATATATTTATGTGAATTAGGACGATAAGTTGTATAGAAAGAGACAGATGCGTATAAAGCGAAAGAATGGTGAGCTTCAATTGAACTCTAATGATTTGACGTATTTCAAGTATGCCCCAATAACATCCTGCGATGATGAGCGGTCTTTTCCCCGTTACAAGTCAGTATTGCGTGAAATAGAAGGGATCGTTCCTATTTAAAACCTTTAAAATACATGTAATTTGCTATTGTAATTCTTTGTGATCGCTCTTCAAAATGTAACATTTATTTCCTTCGGTGCAGAGTCGAGAGTTACCTCTGGATTGAGTAATCAAATAAATTAAATTATAACAAAATTGTTATTATTTATTTATTATTATTAAATGTCCTAGATTTTAAAAGTAAATTTTTAATATACTGTGGGTTTTGAAGATTTCGACAATGTGACCAAAAAACTTTTTAGTCATATTTATTGGAATATTTCAATACTTTTTAAAGTCATCCGTGGTGGAGGGGTAGCGTGCCTGCCTCTTACCCGGAAGGCCCGGGTTCGATTCCCGGCCAGGTCAGGGATTTTTACCTGGACCTGAGGGATGGTTCGAGGTCCACTCAGCCTACGTGATTAAAATTGAGGAGCTATATGACGGTGAGATGGCGGCCCCGGTCTAGAAAGCCAAGAATAACGGACGAGAGGATTCGTCGTGCTGACCACATGGCACCTCGTAATCTGCAGCCCTTCAGGCTGAGCAGCGGTCGCTTGGTAGACCAAGGCCCTTCAAGGACTGTAGTGCCATGGGGTTTCGTTTGGTTTGGTTTGGTTTTAAAGTCATACATGCTTGTATATTTCTAACAATTTTAGGTTATAAATATCCGGGCCCTAGTCATATATAAACAGCCTTGAGTCCACAAAAATCCGTAAATCTGAGCTAACTGGCTCCTGCCCGCAATTAGTGAAAGGAAGAAAAAGAACCCGTACGTGTCACTCTACGGAACTGTTGCGAGGTATCAGGCCTAGGGGATTATGTTAACAGATATATCCGTCCTTTGGTATAATATAGTGAAATAGTTGCAATATCTGCGGATAACCATTCGCAGATGCGGATTCAGGTGCGGGCGAAGGAAGTGCGGATATTTTTTGTACATCCTCGCAGGGCTCTAGTTTTCAGTCCATAGACTGGTTTGGTGCAGCTCTCCATCCCACCCCATCCTGTGCTAACCTTTTGGTAACTATTACATCTACTCTGTCATATTCGAACCTTGCTTTACCTCTACCGTTTTACCGCCTACAGTTCCCTCAAACAAGTCCTGGATGCCCCATCATCCTCTCTCTTCTTCTCGTCAAATTTAGCCAGATCGTTCTCCTCTCCTCATCAATTCGATTTAGTATCTCTCCATTCGTAAATCGATCTATCCATCTCATCTTCAGCAGTCTTCTGTAACACCATACTTCAAAAGCTTTTATTCTCTTTCTTTCCGAGCCAGTTATCGTCCATGTATCACTTCCATACAATGCCACGCTCAAAAATATCGAATTCCTATATCAATATTCGAAGTGAGAAAATTTCTTAAGAAAGGCCTTCCTTGCTTGTGCTAGTCTGCATTTTATGTCCTCCTCACTTCTGCCGTCATTAGGTACGTATTCTACTACCCAAGCAACAATATTCATCTGCTTCCATTAAGACTTCATTTCCGAATGTAGGCCTACTCCATCACCTAACTTCATTCGACTGCACTCTATTACTTTTGTTTTGGATTTGCCTATTTTACATTGTGTTCCTTCTCCAAGACTGTGTCCATATCATCCAGCAATTTCTCCAGATCACCTGCAGACCCAGATAAAATAACAGTATCATTGGAAAAATCTCATAGTTTAGATTTCCTCTCCCTGGATGGTGATTCCTTTACCTAATTCCTCATTGATTTCCTTTACCATCTATACTATAGAAACATTGAAAAAGTGTATATTATTATTATTATTATTATTATTATTATTATTATTATTATTATTATTATTATTATTATTATTATATCAATCAATACTATCAATAACTACTGATCTGCATTTAGGCCAGTCACCCAGGTGGCAGAATCCCGGTATGTTGTTTTCCTAGCCTTTTCTCAAATGATTGCAAAGAAATACGAAATATATGGAACATCTCCCTTGGTAAGTTATTCCAATCGCTACCTCCCCTACCTATGAGTTCCAACTTTATCTTAATATTGTCATCCTTCCTACTTTGAAAGACACCACTCAAACTTATTGGTCTATTACTGTGATTCCACGACGCCACCTCTCCATTGACAGCTCGGAACACACCACTTAGTCGAGCAGCTCGTCTCCTTTGTCCCAAGTTTTCCCAGCCTAAACTTTGCAACATTTTTGTAACGCTACTATTTTGTCGGAAATCATCTAGAACAAATCGAGCTGCTTTTCTCTCGATTTTTTCCAGTTCTTGAATCAAGCAATCCCCGTGAGGGTCCCATATACTGGAACCATACTCTAGTAGGGGTCTTACCAGAGACTTATATGCCCTCTCCTTTACATCCCTACTATAACCCGTAAATATCCTCATAACCATGTGCAGAGATATGTAGTTACAATATAGTTACAATAGATATAGTTACAATCCCATTTATGTGATTACCCCAATGAAGATATTTCCTTATATTAACAACTAGGTTATTATTATTATTATTATTATTATTATTATTATTATTATTATTATTATTATTATTATTATTATTATTACGATCTCGTGACTCAGTGATTTTAAAAGCACGACCGCAGTTTCCCCACTTGTATGGTGTACCGTAAACAAAAGGGCAGCCAGAATACCTGTTATAGCAGTCCCTGTTACTGAGCGTGCTATGGAGAGAGAGACGAGCTCTTGTTCAAAGCTAACACAAACGACCATGAGATGATAACTAAAAAGCGGCATATATGACAGTGAGAGCGACCAATCTGATGGAACATATATTACACTGTCTGATGATATCGCCAGATGTCGTTAAAGAGAGAACAAAACACGGGGTCACTCACACGAATATGCATTACGAATCTTGCATAAGGCTTGAAACAAAACCTAGCCACTTCAGTGTACAGTGGGGAATGGAAGGTTGTAAAAGTGAGATAGTACTACGGAAATTTATCAAGACTTTCATGCTCCTACCGGAATAAAAACTGAAACACTCAAGAATGGTACAATTAGACAGATAAATAATTATTACCGAGCGGGGTGGCCGCGCGGTTAGAGTCACGTAGGGGTGAGATAGCACCTTCGAACCCCCTTGTCACAGCCCTGAAGATGATCATCCGTAGTTTTCCCATGTCCACGCCAAGACTACGGTCGCTTCATCCCCAGTCCCAGTAATGTCTCATCCGTTGCCATACAATCACTCTGAGTAGGCGCAACGAAAAATGAAAAGCAAAAAAAAAGTTGCACTATCACTGCAAGGAGCATGTTTCTAAAATCAAAACCTCTTAGATGCAACCCCGGCCTGCATGTCGCGAAGTGTTTAATGTTACGGGTTCGGCTTTACGAATGTTCAAATTACCACGGGCAGAGCACGTCACCGACGAGGAACTGCTTCTTTTTTTTCTTTTTTTTTTTTTTTTTTTTTTTTTTGCTAATAGTTTAACGTCACAATAAGTCATGGAATGTTTTCGGCGATGCAAGGATGGGAAAGTAGCAGCTGTGGCCTTAATTAAAGCATGCCAGGCTGAGTGGCTCAGATGGTTGAGGCGCTGGCCTTCTGACCTCAACTTGACAACGCTAAATTTTGGACGGCAGGAAATAACCTGACACCATGAGAGGGCCATCGGCATCGAGCAGAAAAGCCCTCTTGAGAAGATGATGATCCCTCACAGAAAGAAATGCAATGATGGTGGTGATGATGATGATGATGCTTGTTGTTTGAAGGGGCCTAACGTCTAGGTCATCGGCCCCTAATGGCACAAAATGTAATGTCAATTTAAAAGTCTAAAATTCATCCACTGACTAGAATTCAATCAACTTGAAACAATGAGTGGATCTGACCCGCAATGCCCCACCTTCCCAAAAACTATCTTATAACAATAGCCTTACTTACCAAGGGGCTGCTTCCAAAGCACAATCCTGAATCGATTATTCTTGTTGTCTAAAGGGGGCCCAAAATCCAAATCAACGCCCCCCCCCCATAATGGTACTTATCACTAGTACAGAAAAACCATGATATTTCTTATATTGCGGTACTAATCACAAGTAACGTGCACTCACGGTGTCACTCATATAGTGGTACTAAGCACAGGTACTGTAAACCCACAGTGAACCGCTCACTGCTGCTACTAAACACAAACCTATTGTGTACCTAAGATGGTGGTACTACTCGCAAGTAAAGGAGACCCATGGTGTTCCTCGCTTGATGGTAGGCCTACTAATCGCAAGCAGTTTCATGGTACTACTTCAATCGTCTCTCGGTCGCCCCTTATAGTCGCCTCTTACGACAGGCAGGGGATACCGCGGACGCATTCTTCGTCTGGACCCCACCCACAGGGGGGTTGTGTGTTTGGTCCGCGAGAGCTATTTTATTTCGCTCAAGTCCGCCGGCAAGCCGGATAGCACCCCCCTATCCGCCACCTGGGACGCGCCATGTGAGAGTATTAGCCTACCTCTCCCCTGCTACGCCAGACAAGCGTAGTAGGTTCGTGGAGAAAGAAATGCCTCTGAAACCCTTCAGATAGCTTCTGTGCCCTAGGTTAGCGGCGGCCTTTTAGATCTCATTGAGATTTGGTGTCAACAAGGGCATGTGGTAGTTATTATTATTATTTATCGTATGATGAATCTATATACACACATGTATATAGTTCAGGGTAAATGTGCGTAGTCACAAGTCCGTACAATACTATAACTCTAGGTCTAGCATTTAGACCCATTCAACTGCTTCATCCGATGTGCGGTGAATGTCCATCATGGTTCCTTTGAAAGCTCGAATTGGGCAGTCAGCAACAATGTGGTGGATTGACTGAGAAGATGCACCACAATCACAATCTGCAGACCTAGTCCAGCCCCATTTGCACAACAGATAACCACATCTGCCTTGTCCAGTTCTTATCCGATTGATGATTCTCCACTGTCGTCTTGGAAGATCAAATCCTTGTACTCGTTTAGAAGGATTCTCAACCAGATGTTTGTTCACTACCGAAGACTGATCCCATTGGGCTTTCCATGAACTGTTAACATGAAAAGAGGTTATTTCAAGATCCATTGCTGTACGCCAGGGTGGGTTCCTTAATTTCAGTCGTTGATGTTCAGTGTGCGTAATATCTTGATGGATGGGTAGTTGGGGGTTCTGCTGAATGTTCTTCCAAACCTTTAGGAGAGCTTCTGATCGTCTTAGGACTGGAGGTGCAATATTGCTGAGAACAGGAAGCCATAGTGTGTTCGTGCTCCGAATGCAACCCGAGATTATGCGCATTGCCTGATTGAGTTGTACATCGATCTTCTTTGTGTGAACACTATTGATCCAAGAGGGGCAGCAGTATTCAGCAACAGAATATGATAAGGCTAATGCTGTTGATCTTAGAACATGAGTATTGGCTCCCCATGATGTACCAGCAAGTTTCTGAAGAATATTATTTCTAGTTTTCACTTTAGCAGCTACATTTGAAAGATGTTGCTTGAAAGTCAAAGTTCTATCAAGTGTTATTCCCAAGTATTTTGGTGTACTGCAGAACGCCAACACTTCATCTCGGAATCTGACTGTTGGTTTGTAATTAGACTGTCTGTTGCGTAAGTGGAATGTAGATATAACTGTTTTTTGAGGATTTAGGAGAAGGCACAATTTCTTGAAGTATACATCCAAGGCTTCCAGATCAGTGGCTAAAGTAGTTTCAGCATCATAAAAGTTGGAGCACTGAGTCACCAAACAAATGTTATCAGCATAAATGAATTTTCTTGATGATGTGTCTGGGAGGTCATAGATGTACAGACTGAAAAGAAGGGGGGAAAGGACTGATCCTTGAGGTAAACCATCGTTTAATTTAAACATTCTACTTCTGTCATTATCAGCGTAGATCTGGAAGTACCTATTACTGAGCACATTGCTAAGTAAGGCCGTAAGTTTACGACATAGGATCACACTCAAAAATTTTAGGAGTCCTTCTCGCCAGACAGTATCATAGGCAGCTGATAGATCCAAAAAGGCAGCCACGCTTACTGATTTCCTCTCATATCCATTTTCGATATACGTGGTGAGAGACAGTACTTGATCATTAGAACTTCTTCCAGGTCTAAATCCTGCTTGCTCTATAGGAATGTAGCTGTTGATTGTTTCATAAATTCTATTGTAGATCAGTCGCTCAAGGAGTTTATATGTAACACTTAGAAGTGCTATTGGACGGCAGCTTTCCACTTTAGATGGATCTTTATTTGGTTTCAGTATGGCTATTATCTTTGTTTTCTTCATCAGAGGTGATATGTTTCCAGTTTGCAGAATATTAGTGAAGAAGTTGGTTAACCATTTTATTGTGGCTGGTCCTCAATGAGCCAAAAATTCAGGATAAATTCCATCAAATCCTGCAGATTTTCCAAGGTTCATACTTTTTATTGCGGCTTCAGTTTCCCCTTCTTTGAATGGAGTAGAGAATTCAGAAAACTGCGGCCCTGCCCTTTTCTTGATGTTCAACTTTAATTTGATATCCTTTTTTGGTTCGCTTGTCTTTTGTGTTTTTAGAAACTCATATTAGATGATTAGCAAAATCATTCAGATTGATGGCTGTTTTTGATCTCTTAGTTGCAGGGTTTGAAGAATCCAGTTTCCTAATTATAGACCAGGCCTTTCTGCTAGAATGGGTGTAATCTAGGGATTCCACTGTTTCATGCCAGATCCTCCTTCGACTCTCATCCAAGGATTGGAGGAGACCAGCTGCATTGTCGGAATTAGGATGTTCTTCATATTCTCGTAGTAATTCCTCACTCTCTGAACTCCAGCCAGGGATATACTCCTTATGATATCCTTTAGGGATGCATCGTCTCGCTGCACCTTTTATAACCCCTACAAATCTGCTGTAGTTGTTGTAAGTTGGTTTAATCCATCTTATATTGGAGTCTGTTTGCTTTGCAAATTCAGTCCAATTGGCTTTCTTGAAGTTCCATCTTGGTTTACGATGTGAACGAACAACAGGTAAAGACATCCCAACCTCCAAGAGAACAGGCCTGTGTTGACTATGTGGGAAACCGTTGAGCACTGTACGTCGAACTTGACTGTGTGAATTATGAAGCCGATTTGTGAAACAAAGATCTGGGGTGTAGCCTCGAGACCAGCGAGCTGATTGAAAGGTAGGCAGGTCCTTAGCATCAAAAATCAGATTCAAATTCACCATTAGAGTCATCCTTGTTATATCCCCAAAGATGATGATGACTATTGAAATCACCGAGATATATAGTAGGATACTGCAGAGAAGGTATTGGAGGATTAGGCCAAGTAATATCTGGTGGCTTGTACACATTAACTATTGTTACGTTCTCAATGTTAACTGTAGTAGTAAAAATGTCATTTTCAGAATTTACTGATAGTAATTGGTAATTTGTTATATTATTCCTGACATAAGTTGCAAGGCCATAATTTTGATGATAGTTAGACGCTACCAATTTAAAGCCTGGAATTTTCCCCCCTACTCTGTAACTGTAGTTCGTCTGCTGTGTGTGTTTCTTGAAGCACGATGATATCAACTGCATATTTCAGTGCAATCCTGGAAAGATACTCGCATTTCGCTCGACTAATCCCTTCAATATTCAATTGACAAATGCGCAGCGATGGTCCAATTCTACGAACTTGAAGGTCATGAAAAGGACCATACATCTCCTTCTTGTTCGCTCTTTGACCGAGAGGTCGTTTCTGACAGTTCGGTTTCATCTTATCACTGTTGCTTTCTTAGCACCACCCGGGGGACACGTGTAGGGCAGTGTAGTGGTTAAACCTACGGACGTGAAGCAACGTAGACCCCCTGTGTGGTAGTAAAACTTCACTGCAGAATCAACAACAGACCAGGCCGAAGGCTGGAAACGCTTCAAGATTATTATTATTATTATTATTATTATTATTATTATTATTATTATTATTATTATTATTATTATTAGGGAGGTGAAAAAACATGATATGTTCTACAACAATATCGTTATTGGTACTAAGATTAGGTGCTAAAAGCAATGTTCAGTATCATCATGGGTAGGACCTACCTTCGGTAGATGGAAAATAAGAACATATTACATAAAACTCTATCCTAACAGATATAAGACTCATTTCCTCAAATTTGTAGAAGTAAAGACGGAAGGCTTATTCAGAATGTTTCAATTATCTTCCATAACACAGTAAAGAGAATCATCCGTTAAACCCGGAATCTGTTCCTTTAATTTAATGACACTGCAAAATATTAACGCACTCATTACATGCATCATTCATTGTTCTAGAGAGCCCCCAATCATTTGCATATAGGAGTTCCCCGGTATTACACGCCGGTGTACAAAAATAAACACTGTGTTCCAAAAATATGGATGTGCATTTTAATATGGAATATTTACGTTGACATCGATATGTGCTCAACCCGTGTGTTTACAGGTTAGAACTAATATGACCTGTGAAATGGCAACTGGTTGTTGATTCACTTTTGGAGCTGGGAACATGATTAGTAATCAGCTTTCATGTTTGGGACAGGGAGCTGCCATAACATGTATTATTGTGACGTGTGTTTGTATGGTGATGGCGTCGTTAACCCACGTGCTCCTAATAGTTTTCTACTCACGATTTTCATCCTACGTATACTGCGTGCGTCTTAAATACTTCAGGTACAACGAAAAGTCGATTTAAAAAATATTTTTCCCACTTCGAAAACAAGAACTGTTACAGAATGGGAGAAGTCGTGGTGGTGATTATTTTAAGGGCAAGTAGAAGGCATCCATCCTCTATTAACACTAATCAAAGAAAGAAAGAATGGAAAGTATCCGACGCTTCGAAAAACGAATGTATCGGCCAAAGAAAGATAAGGACCACAAAGAGCGTGAAAAGGAAATACTCCCTAGCCCTCGTCCGGCTCCATGGCTAAATGGTTAGCGTGCTGGCCTTTGGTCACAGGGGTCCCGGGTTCGATTCACATCAGGGTCGGGAATTTTAACCATCATTGGTTAATTTCGCTGGCACGGGGGCTGGGTGTATATGTCGCCTTCATCATCATTTTATCCTCATCATGACGCGCAGGTCGCCTACGGGAGTCAAATCAAAAGACCTGCACCTGGCGAGCCGAACATGTCCTCGGACACTCCCGGCACTAAAAGCCATACGTCATTTCATTTCCCTAGCCCTCGAACGCTCTAATAGCGTCGGGGTCAGAAAAGACTAACGAAGGTCGGATAGGATAGATCAGGGCCTCTCAGGGTGCATGCGCCTGGTGCATGCACTGTGCACGGTGTAAAAGACGACTTCGCTTGGTTGACCAGAGTGCAGACCCCCACTCCTAGATTTGGAGCAATAGCGCTGTCTCTCTCTTTCCCCACGCCTGTCTCGCTCACTCCCCCTGTCTCCCTTTTCCTCACTTGCTCCGTAGCGCTCCAAATCCGAGCTGAGTTGAGCAGAGTTGAGCCGAGCTTAGCCGAGCAGCCCAGAGACGAAGCGTTGGTCCGAGCCGAGCCGAGCGGGACCGATGCACTGTACACAGGAACTCTGCGCCGCTGTTTGCACGCGAGAGATTTTGGGCGTTTGTGAGGCCCTTGGGATAGATGAAAGTGAGAAGCCTCGCACAAGGATGTTGAAGCAATGACAGGACACAGCTAGGGTCCCCGTGGTCACCAACCCACGCTCCCCTATTTCAGAGCCTTGGCGCCTCCATTAGTCACCTCTTACGACAGGCAGGGGATACCGTGGGTGGTATTCCACCACCCCGACTCTCCCTCCACAGGCGGATAGAATGGGAGAGGTCATTAAAAAACTTCGAATGTTGACGTTACAGTTATTAATACTAATCTCCTCACTTCTAGGTTTTAAGGGTTTTAAAGCATCTACTTAGAAATAAACAAAAAAAGAACAGTATTAATTTTCAATTTTAGACACTAGGAAAAATTATCTTGCATTACATATATTACATAAGTTGAATAAACCTGTAATAAACTTAGAAACACCATGAATTTTAACATTGGAGTACACAAGTTACATCTTCTATGGATGAGAATTTTTGTGCCTTTGATGGAGTGATGTACCACGAAACTTTTGGTACGAAGGAATGGTACAGAAATTCAAGTTATTAGAAATTTGAATTTAGTTCATTTGCATCTGTGACTGCAACTATAATACACCAATAATGAAATTTCCTGCGGTACAGGCAGGTTTAGTAAAAGTATGGACGGTAAGTTTAAAATCCAAAAATGGAAGCGAGGGTAGATATGGATTAAAGTGCGATCTGTACCGATTGTTAGTCCACGTAAAGTGTGTGATTTTATGTTATTAGCTGGAGCTTGCCTTAGGGAGACTGCGAGAAGAAATGGGGTCGCACGGATGCTCGAATTCTTCGTCAAATGATTGCAATGTGTTGATGATAGGATTGTGTTGCGATTAGCTGTATCGTTTCAAGAATAACCAGATCTTTACATTTCTGTATGGAGGCGGTAGTTATTTTTTCCGAGAAGAAATGCATCTGCCTCTCGTAACAATAATTAGGAGGAAACATAGAAGAGGTCCGTCCTTCGAAGACAGAAAATATCAGCAAGAGAAATGAAAAGCTCCGAGGGGCGTGCAAGTGAAAGACACGCGATACGTTGCAAACCTAATTCCGTGACGGTCGGAAGAGAGCCCTTGGTCCTCCTTACAGTCGCCTCTTACGACATGCAAGGGATAGCGTGAGTGTTATTCTACCACCCCGAACACAAGCGTATGGGTACGTCCATAGTGCACCGCTTCCCGCTTTGTCGCGTAAACCGCGCCAGTTGCAAGCAGCGAGGTGAACCCGCGCGATTCTAGCTGGTGGTGGTTATAGTGCACCGCTCGCGGAAGGCCGGAAGCATCTGTCAGTAGGCAAGATAGAGGTGTCACGCGAGGATCTAATATGTATGTTGTTGACAACAGATATAATTTATCATAAAATTAACCAAGAAAGAATTACAAACGTCCGCGAAATGAACATTTGTTTTTTTGCTAGTGGCTTTACGTTACACCGACACAAATAGGTCTTATGGCGACGATGGGATAGGAAAGGCCTAGGAGTTGGAAGGAAGCGGCCGTGGCCTTAATTAAGGTACAGCCCCAGCATTTGCCTGGTATGAAAATGGGAAACCACGGAAAACCATCTTCAGGGCTGCAGACAGTGGGATTCGAACCCACCATCTCCCGGATGCAAGCTCACAGCCGCGCGCCCCTAACCGCACGGCTAACTCGCCCGGTACGAAATGAACAGAACTCGCCTTAAAGTAGGGGAATACCTCGACTGAAAGCTCACCCCGAGAAATTTTACGAATATTTCCGAATGGATGAACAGACTACATCTTGAACAAAATCGAATACCGGATAAGAAAAGGATGGTGTAACTTTCACCAACAGAAAATTCTTCCAGAAGAACGTCTTGTGGTAACTTTGAGGAAAGTAGTTTTGAATTATTAGTTTTGATTGTTTTATTTATACAAAAGAGAAAATGAGACGGTGTGGTAATTAATTTTGAACAGGATTTTATAACAATAGTTAGGCTATAAACATTTAATTACCGAGCTCGATAGCTGCAGTCGCTTAAGTGCGGCCAGTATCCAGTATTCGGGAGATAGTGGGTTCGAACTCCACTGTCGGCAGCACTGAACATGGTTTTCCGTGGTTTCCCATTTTTACACCAGGCGAATGCTGGGGCTGTAGCTTAATTACGGCCACGGCCGCTTCCTTCCCACTCCTAGACGTTTCCTGTCCCATCGTCGCCATAAGACCTATCTGTGTCGGTGCGACGCAAATCGTCTTATAAAATAAATAAAAACATTTCGACGATAAATTAATGGTGGAAGCGTTAAAAGTACACGTTTTCAAAACTAATTTTATTAGAGAATGAATACGAAATAAATATTAATGAAAATGTTCAGCATTACACTTTTTAACGTAACACAAATTCACCTAACAGTTTCGTTTGATGCAGTGCGCAATGTCTCAAATGTATCACCATGAAGTGCGGTCTGAACGGTCTATTCATTTGAGTATGAAGTACCACCATGACTAGAATTAGGGCTGGGAATGTGTGGAATATCCTGGGAATTCGGGTAAACGAACTCGTCAACTAATTGCTGAACTCTATTTCTGAGCTGCAGTTTCAAATGTTGCGGTATTTTGTTTACATAAGCCAAAACGCTTCGTATGAACAATGCATCTTCATTATCGTCACATCGGTCACATCAGCGTTCTTGTATGACGCGTTCCAACAAAGAAGTTTTTTTTTTTCTCCCTCAATCAGTATCATTTTCTGGTTATACTACGAACTTAGTTCGTCTCGCTTCCTTTTTCTTGGCAAGCCTATGGTTTCATCCTGCTGTGTTTCCTGAGCTGTGTGTTGTTTTTCCATTTCCTGAATACCCTCCGTAAGTTCAATTCCACACCCAGCAGCAGTGTGAGCAACCATTTCAGAATGCTCATTTTCCTGATGAGCTGGAGTTTTACTGTTTTTCAATTTGCTCGATGTAGTTCTTGGGTTGACGATGCCCACTAAAAACATCAGTGATTTAGAAAATGGCCATTTGGATTCTGGATGACCGCCAGCATCACCTGAACGATACGGAGGGAACTTTCCCATTTCTATGGCGAATTGGTCTCTCAGTTACTTCCACTTTTTTCCGCAGAACCCCATCTAAGAAAACAAACAGAATACTAGTTTATCGATTTATTATTTACTTAGTTTTATACTGTTAATAACTCGCTGAACATCTGAAGTCCCGTTCAAAACTATTCAACCATTAGGAAAAATCTGAAAACACATTACTGGGAAATGCAGTCATGTTTAGTAACTACTAATGTAGTTGTTTGATATAATAATGACGACTTAATTTGTGTTGATAATAATAATAATAATAATAATAATAATAATAATAATAATAATTAAAGTATTGTCTATTTCTCACCATCTTCAAAACCCATTTCAGCAGCTATTTCCTTCCATGCTTTGTCAACAATCAATCATCAATCAATCAATCAATCAATCAATCAATCAATCAATCAATACTGATCTGCATTTAGGGCAGTCGCCCAGGTGGCAGATTCCCTATCTGTTGCTTTCCTAGCCTTTTCCTAAATGATTTCAAAGAAATTGGAAATTTATTGAACGTCTCCCTTGGTAAGTTATTCCAATCCCTAACTCCCCTTCCTATAAATGAATATTTGCCCCAGTTTGTCCTCTTGAATTCCAACTTTATCTTCATATTGTGATCTTTCCTACTTTTATAAACGCCATTCAAACTTATTCGTCTACTAATGTCATTCCACGCCAACTCTCCGCTGACAGCTCGGAACATACCACTTAGTCGAGCAGCTCTTCTTCTTTCTCTCAATTCTTCCCAACCCAAACATTGCAACATTTTTGTAACGCTACTCTTTTGTCGGAAATCACCCAGAACAAATCGAGCTGCTTTTCTTTGGATTTTTTCCAGTTCTTGAATCAGGTAGTCCTGGTGAGGGTCCCATACACTGGAACCATACTCTAGTTGGGGTCTTACCAGAGACTTATATGCCCTCTCCTTTACATCCTTACTACAACCCCTAAACACCCTCATAACCATGTGCAGAGATCTGTACCCTTTATTTAAGATCCCAACAACGTTGGCATGGGCTTGCAACCTTTTGTACCAAATTACACTTTTCATAAATACTTTGGAGATTAAAATGTATTTATCCGCTTCCATTTTATAAAAGCAAAAGTGAGAACAAGGTACGCAGTCGGAAGATAAACAGCAGACTGACCGGGCATGTTGGGCGGCAAGCGGTTCAAGCGGGGAAAAGAAATAATAATTATTTCCTGTTAAAGCGGATAGAAGCGGTTTGAGCTGGTTAATGCAGGTAGGCGGTTGCACTATGGCCGCCCCAATCAGTTTTCACTATCTTTTCTTTCCCGCTCGCCTGCCGCGATAGAGCAGGAAGCGGAAAGCGGTGCACTATGGCCGTACCCTATCGGTATAAAGCAAGAAGCACACTGCTTCAGTTCCGTTCCTTTCAGTTGACCTTGGATATTACGATAACGTGTAACCATACGTCCATCCGCACACTGCTTCGGTTCCGCACGCTTCAGCGTTTCTCCGCCCACCATCGTTCAGTCGAGCTTGCCCTTACAAGCAAAGTTGACGGAAGACGGAAGGTAGACCCCACCTTGCGAGCCTCCGGCGAAGTGTTTTATTTGAGTTCAATGAGTATGATCAACGAAGAACTGCTGACTGAAATCGTAAAAAGACATCCTGATAGCATGATATGGCAAGGAGAAGATCAAGTCAATCGGCAAGAAGTGATAATGACGCAGCAACTCCGTCAACGGTTTCTATCAGGGGCGGCTTTTCAGGTGAAGTAGGTAAAGTGCCACTTCACCACTTATTTTTACCATAATGAATTACTTAAATTTATTTTTCTTAGACATTTGTTGGTTTTACGGAAAGAAAATATTTTACTGTACGGCGTTTGGAGCACCTCATCACCTGATGAGAACCAGGGGAACTCACGAAAGCGCCGGCTGTCGGCCACAGTACGGCGCGTGAGACTGAGTGAAGACGAGAGATTCCGCAGCTGCCTCTACCTCCCAAGTGCTCCCTCCTACCGCCTTGCCTTGGCGGTTGCCATGACAAACGTGACGCCACCCGCGTACTTTCCACATAGTGGAATGTGCTAGTGAGGTTGTCGGAAGAGCGGAATGTTTCGTCTTCCCTGCGTCATAATGTGTGAAGTACGAGTACTTACGCATCGAGCTTCATTCGTAGTGTTGTGCTGTTTTATTTAAATATGTATCCTATTTATGACAGAGTGTGCATTTTATTATAAACACCATTTTCACGTAGGAGAAACGAAGATCAGAATGAAGTTCTACGTTTTGATCGCCCTATTGAATCAATGCAAATTTGTGCTACAAAAGAAGTGAAACATTCCGGTAAATCTTACAATCTTAGTTTCAAACGATCGTGGTTTAAGGAATTTCCATGGTTGTGCTCCTCTCCAGCTCTACAGAAGTTGTTTTGTTGGGCCTGCTTGCCTTTTATCAATAAAAATAACGTTTGGAATAAAGAAGGATTTTCAGCCCTTTTGAACATAACACGTTCTTTAGATAAGCACTCAGACTCTACAGAACATAAAATACGGCAGCTAGATTTCAAGACATTGGAAACAAACCAAAATACGATCTCTGATGTCCTGAAGGAAAATGCCAGACTGTACATTGTAATTGTACAGTTCAGTGAAACTGTACATTTAAATAGGCTTTTCCTTCAGTTGGTAACTGATGCAGTGCTCTATTTAAGTAAGCAAGAACTAGCTTTTCGTGGTCATGACGAAACATTAAATTCAATAAATCGTGGTCACGTGCTGGATCCTCCACCAGTCACAGGTACGAGGTACGAGTACAAAACAACCAAAAACAACACGTAGTTCCTAAATCTTGTCCTCCTCTGTGGTGTAGTGGTTAGTGTGATTAGCTGCCACCCCGGAGGCCCGGGTTCGATTCCCGGCTCTGCCACGAAATTTGAAAAGTGGTACGAGGGCTGGAACGGAGTCCACTCAGCCTCGGGAGATCAACTGAGTAGAGGTGGGTTCGATTTCCACCTCAGCCATCCTGGAAGTGGTTTTTCGTGGTTTCCCACTTCTCCTCCAGGCAAATGCCGGGATGGTACCTAACTTAAGGCCACGGCCGCTTCCTTCCATCTTCCCATCCCCCACCAAGGCCCCTGTTCAGCATTGCAGGTGAGGCCGCCTGGGCGAGGTACTGGTCATCCTCCCCCGTTGTATCCCCCGACCCAGAGTCTGAAGCTCCAGGACACTGTCCTTGAGGCAGTAGAGGTGGAATCCCTCGCTGAGTCCGAGGGAAAACCAACTCTGGAGTGTAAGCAGATTAAGAAAGAAAGAAAGAAAGAAAGAAAGAAAGAGAGAAAGAAAGAAGTTCCTAAATCTGTCACTCGAAACTTATTTTTTATAATTTTTTAGGGGTAGAACGCTTAGCAACTCGAAATCTTGGAGAGTGATATTCTGAAATATTTAAAAAAGTTGTGCTCATCAAGTAGCAAGTCCGGAAAATGAACGTAATATTCACCACAGTGTTCCCTTTTTAAATGTATTTCATGTATACAAAATCTTCTTCTTCGCAGTCGATAATTTCTCTGTCTTCAGACAAAGAGCTCGACATTACTACAGGCGCTGTTCCAAGCCGGGTTCATTGACAGCCTCCGAAAGAGACGGAAGGTATGTGCGGCAGACGAACTGATGCGAACGGATATGCGGGATACTGAACTATACTGAACCGAGCGGGACGGATGCAATGTGCTCCGTGCTTAAAACACTACGGCAATATGACCTGACCAATCAGAATGCATTCTCGAAAAGTATGGCCGCTGATGGCCTCTGCCTTTAGCGAAAGTGTTGCCATCTGGTATGATTTGAAGTAAATATGACAATTGATTGGCAATTAGTGTTTGGCTTTTTTTTCTTTTTTTTTTTTTTTTTTTCAAAAATGGAGGGAAAAATTGTTGTTCGATCTGTGTCAACTTGTGGTCAATACGTTCTTTTGAATAATTGTTGCTATTTGTTTGAAATGCGTCGACACGTGGTCAATCAATTAGTTCATTTGGAAATATTTGACAGATTTCCAAATTATTTGAATTAATTTAAGAAAAGACTAGGTAAAATGGTAGCGAATCTTCCAAATGGGCCACAGCACTAAATTCAGATCAGTGATCACTGACCTGACGGAATCCTTCAGAATTCACAATAATACTATATATAACACGTAAAAGAACATCCCTAATCCTCATTCTTTTGCTAAGAAAGCTTGAATATTTTAACACCTTGAACAAAACTAGGCCAATTGGTTAGGTAATTGTAAAAGTGGACTAATAAAAACACTACCTCGGTTTTCTGAGTAACTTAACCTGAAATAATTAATACTATCTTAAACACACACAAAAAATCGTATTACTCCGTATTAGAGTTTTAAATATGATCAATTTAATTCTTCTATATTACGTTATCAGACAAACTTATATAGTGTAGACGGCATAAGTAGGCTGGATTCGACCATACATTAGATGTCAATATCAGCTAAAAAAATCGCATCTGGCTTTCAGTGCCGGGACGTGTCCGAGGACTTCGGCTCGCCAGGTGCAGATCTTATTATTTGACTCCCGTAGGCGACCTGCGCGTCGTAATGAGGATGAAATAATGATGAAAACGACACATACACCTAGCCCCCGTGCCAACAGAATTAACCAATGACAGTTAAATTACCAGACCTTTTCAGGAATCGAACCCGGGACCCCTGTGACCAAAGGCCAGCACGCTAACCATTTAGCCACGGATCCGGACTGAATATCAGCTGATAAACGTAAACAAACCAGTCGTCACCATCACCAAAGCGAGAGGATTATGGGAATAAAAGCGGCCACGGCCACAGACACCGCGAGAATGCGTTGTTATTGGCCAGACGCTTGTCCCCGAACAACCGGGGGAGGTACATTGTTATTAATAACAAGGTATCTACTAAAAAAGGCCAGAATACGCTTAAAATCCCAGATAAAACTTTATGACCCTTTCTCGTCCTTATATCAATGGCGTTTTCTCAGAGTCTGTAACTTGTGTCTCAACGCCCAAATAAAATCGAAAGCATTTTATTTCATCTGTTTAAACGTAATATCACATTATACACTAGTGTGTTTTTCGGTCCTCGTTCGTTGTTCCGCTGTAGTTACTCTCAGCACCGTCCGGAACAGTCTGCCACGCCGCCAAACCGTTGGATCTCTTTTCAACGACTCTGCAACTTTACGCCCTGGAATCGCACATGTCATTTTGGCCCCCGTCGCCCTTCTTATTTTAAGAGAAGTATGAATGAAAAGAAGAAAAAACACCCACTGGTATGGTAGGGTTTGCCTTGCGGCGGGTTCAATTGAGTATGAAACGGTTATTGTTCCCCTCCGGCGTGCAGCAAACGGATAGTTGGGTATTACGAATAACACAGGCAATATCAAGCAAGCTTCTGGTTTAACGTGACTAGTGGTGATATTGTGATCATAACCACGCGACCTGCATTTTTACGTGGAATCAGAACCGTAAGGACGTCATTTTTCATTTCAAAAATCGCAAATGTACTGGCCAGGGTTCGAACCACACCGTCTACGTGAGAACCCAGTTGTAATGTCACCCGGCTATCACGACTCTATTAGCGATCTTCTCTTTGTATATAATTATCGGTACCCTAGAACGAAGCTTTCGTAATTGCAGAAATAAATATTCACAATGAACACATGCTGTTATGAATATGCGTGGTGTATCCGTGGTGTTACCAACTTTCAAGGATAATGGAGGACGTCAAACGGATCAATTTGAGATAAGTAACCGTGGTCCGGAAACGTTCGAGTCAAAATTTATTAATAATCCTAATTGTTTCTTCTTCTTCTTCTTCTTCCCCGCAGTGGTGCTCCGAGATGTACTATCCATGTTCCTGGAACACATCCCACTTGCCCTTTGTCAACAGATGTGGTTCCAACACGATGGAGCCTCGCCCCTCCACCCACTTTGGACTGAGGGTTCGTGAACACCTGCATCAGAAATTCCCTGCAAAGTGGATAGGAAGAGAAGTTTCGTGGCCCGCTCGTTCGCCTGATCTCACCCCACTTGATTTCTTCTTGTGGAGCTATGTAAAAAGCCTTGTGCATCTGTTGAAACTGAAGAGGATCTCTTGGCGAGAATTCTCGCTGCCTGCGACGCTGTTCAAACGACACCGGGGTTATTCGAAAGGGTACGACAGAACTTTGTACGACGATGCCATGCCTGTATTGAAGCAGGGGGACGCCATTTCGCATATTTGTTGTAAATGGAGCAGCTGGTGAATCATGTGCAGGTAAACGGACTTAAATGAGTAGAATTTTGCTTAAGTTTTGACTCGATCGTTTGGGGAATATGGTTCCTTATTTCAAATTGATCCATTTGCCTCCTCCATCATCCCTGAAAGTTTGTATCATCATCACGGGTACACACTGTACAGCTCCTAGTTTTACACTAGGGCATTTTCACTCGTGTTCCTGCAATACTACCTGTCATAACGCGCTGTTCATCGCCGAACGGTCATTTCCCGCTCGAACTCAGACACACTCTACGGTACGAGTGTGATTTATCCCGCTCAACCTTTCTTTGGCCGCTCGCTACTGTGCAGCGCGTCCGCGCATGTATTTCCACAACTTTCAAGCTGTATGTACTGTGCATTGCTCAGATTTTTTTAAAAAAAAGGTTTTTCTGTATCGGTCATGTTCACAGTAAGAAGGAAATGCCAGTATGTCCCTCTTCTGTACGCGCATCACGAGAGAGAGGATGAACAAAAGTCAATTAGGGTGTTTCTCACATTGCGGCGCCATTAACAGGCAGTGGGTACTAATCATAGGCAAGGCAGACCCATGGTGTCACTCATATAGTGGTACTAATCACAGGTACTGCAAAAGCCGAAAGCACACACTGTCGCTACTAAACACAAACCTATTGTGTACCGAACATAGTGGTACTACGCGCAAGTAAAAGCGACCCATGGTGTTTCCCGCGTGGTGGTACTAATTACAAGTAGTCACATGGTTCTAATTCCATCATCCCTTGGTCGCCCCTTTTAGTCGCCTATTACGACAGGCAGGAGATACCGTAGGTGTATTCTTCGTCTGCGTCCCCCACCCACAGGGGATTGTGCATTTGGTCCTTTGGTCCGCGAGAGATTTTATTTCCCTGAAGTCCGCAGGCACGCCGGTTAGGACCCCGCCATCCGCCATCTGGGACGCGCCGCGTATTACTTTTCTTCTACGAAGGAGAAACTAACTTAAGGTGACACTCCGGAGATAAAAATCGAAATTTTGCTCATTTTGGTGATTTTTTTATGACTCCCCCTGCTACGCCAGCGTAGTAGGTTCGTGGGGAAAGGATATGAGCTACAGGTCTGATATTACTTGGTTCGACGTGATGTTTTAGCACTTGATATAGGGGAAGAATCTTTAGTACTGCAAGAGCATGCATTAATGCTAACGGAAGGCATTTTGAACGTTTCATATGCCGGTACGTTCTCTTCCTGTGTGAAATGAAAACCTACAACCTGTTTTCCAGTCATTGACCGGGTCAGGGATGGAATGAATGAAGCAGATATAGGCTATTAGTATGATGGGGTGATTTATTAATGACTGATAGATGCAATGAAATGAGAATGGAGAGTGTTGCTGGAATGAATGATGACAGGGAAAACCGGAGTACCCGGAGAAAAACCTGTCCCGCCTCCGCTTTGTCCAGCACAAATCTCACATGGAGTGACCGGGATTTGAACCACGGTATCCAGCGGTGAGAGGCCGACGCGCTGCCGTCTGAGCCACGGAGGCTCTACTCTCTTCCTGTGTGTTTCCCATAATTTAAAACATGAGTTTTAATATGGAAATAAGACGTTTCCGGACTCAAGTCCATACAATATTTCTCCTTCTTCTGCTTGTGAAGAATGTACCGTAAACATTGACTGCACACCCGGTATGTGTTGAAGCGTCCCCGCGAAATGAGTACGAAAGTTGGAACATTGCACAAATCATACAAGTGTGTCACACACCTACTACTTTTCTTCTACCAAGGAGAAACTAACTTCAGGCGACACTCCAGAGATAAAAATAGATATTTTGGTCACATTGGTGATTTTTTTATTACTGAAATTGAAAGGATTGAGTTTCTTTTTTCTTGTCACGAAGTTATTTCACTGAATTCAAACAATTTACCACTGTAATAATGATTTGTTTGCCAATTGTAATCTTACATTTAAATCCCATTTTTCTCCCATAATATTCTAGCAAATGTAACGAAATTTGTATGGTATATGTATCACAGCTATATTACGACACCTGTGTATAGAATTTTTGATTGCAGAATTTTTTCAAGTAGTAGGGGTTTTTAAGTCCAAAATTTTAGAACGAAAAAATTACACAAACTTTAGTATGAAATATCTTCTAATATAAATCACGTACAGAAAAATCGATACGTAGTGCTTTTAAAAGAAGTACTTACGAATTTACATTAACGTGTTAAATTTCATGAAAAAATGAATTAAAAATGTCAAAAAATTATTTCGGAAAAACTATTAATTTTACAGTGTATAAAAGAAATGTTCGTGATATCTCTACTTTTATGTAGGTTATATTCCCACGATGACTCGTGAAAATCCATTCATTAGATAAAAATATCTTTACCTCCGGAGTGTCGCATTAGCAGACCTAAGAAAATTTCAGAAGGATTGTCTTTACGGAAAAACTACCTATCCCCACTTTCGTAGGAAAGTATATTTCTTTACACATAATTTCTCATTGCTCATTCAGTCTTTCAAACAACCTTTATAGCTTTTGCGTCGAGCCAATGAAATCATTTCCGAAAAACAGAGGTACGTGCGAAGGGTGGATAAGGGGTAACTCCCCCCTCCCGTCTGAGCTGAACGGTATGAAAGTAATACGCCGTGGAAGGGATCAATATATAGGGAGAGACAGAGAGGGATTTCCAGAGGAATATCATGACAGCCTCCAACAACCACTAGGCTTGATGACGATGAAGATGATGATGATTATGATTATCAAAATAATGTTTGATTCCTTCGACGTTGCAGGGACTGCCTTGAAATATTCTATCCAAATCCTGAAGAACCAGATCTCCCAAACTTTGTAAGGAAACAATATATGTAAAAATGTGCTAACCAACCATTATGTAATCAACTCACAATTACTTTTAAAATGTATCTTATTTTACTGTATACTTTGTTGTAAGGGGCAATGTCCAGTTGGAGAAAGTCGAAATAAATAAATAAATAAATAAATAAATAAATAAATAAATAAATAAATAAATTAATTAATTAATTAATTAATTAATTAATTAATTAAATAAATAAAAATACTTTTTTCACAATTTGCCTTACGTCGCATCGACACAGATAAGTCTTTTTTTTTTTTTTTGCTAGGGGCTTTACGTCGCACCGACACAGATAGGTCTCATGGCGACGATGGGATAGGAAAGGCCTAGGAGTTGGAAGGAAGCGGCCGTGGCCTTAATTAAGGTTCAGCCCCAGCATTTGCCTGGTGTGAAAATGGGAAACCACGGAAAACCATTTTCAGGGCTGCCGATAGTGGGATTCGAACCTACTATCTCCCGGATGCAAGCTCACAGCCGCGCGCCTCTACGCGCACGGCCAACTCGCCCGGTACAGATAAGTCTTATGGCGACGATGGGATAAGAAAGTCCTAGGAGTGAGAAGGAAGCAGTCGTGGCCTTAATTTAGGTACAGCCCCAGTATGTGTCTGGTGTAAAAATGGGAAACCACGAAAAACCATCTTCAGGGTTGCCGACAGTGGGGTTCGAACCCACTATCTCCCGGATGCAAGCTCACAGCTGCGCGCCCCTAACCGCACGTCCAACTCGCCTATGTATTTCTAGATGCTGTGTAATATTAAGGATTCCTTCTTCGTCCAGATTTTTTATTCTTAGGACGCCGACTGCAATCAGTAGCTGGAATTAGCTACCGTAAACAGATCCAATTAAATGGTGTCACTGAGAGAACAGATTACTTTTCTTGAACAAATAACACCACTCTCAACAGTAAACTTCAGCTGCTATAAATTTCAAAGGAAGGGGGTGGATACAAGCGCGATAATCCGCTTACAGGATATGAAGTATCCCTAAACTGCCTCACATGTTCTCGAAATTTGTCACGGCGGAAGGAAGGAATTCCGTTGCCCTCTAAATAAAGATTACAAACATATCGACTTTATTTTGTCCAGCCTTGGCGCTATCGCTCCTAAGCCATATAGTCTCAATGCTAAGCGGATATGGCGGGCTTTAATAGCACAACAATAAAAATAAAAGAAGGAGCGTTACATTCTTCAGAGAGACAGAGAGATGAAGAGAAAGAGAAAGGTCATAAAACTGAGAACACACTGGATACTTTAATTGCCTAACGGCCGGCTGAGGATAAAAATATTAATTAATCTCGCACGCTAAGCATAACAGGCAAATGAATAATTTATTTTGCGAACTGTACCTTGAACATTTAACATTAAATTCTCACGTACTTTTTACGATGCGAATAGTCTGGTATCAAGAAGAAGGTGAATAATGTTTTCTCTTGATGCATAACCTGATTAACATACATGAGAGCCGAAAATAAAAAGACTGCCTACTACACTAGAGATCATGATGCTTTAAGAAGTTATTAAGACAGTCCAAGATAAGAAATTATTCGAGGAATGAAAGCGTGAGGGAAATGCCAACAGTAATTAAAAAATTTCCTTTCGCTACCTGTCGTTTACAAACAACAGTTTACATAGAGATCCACAAGACAAATTATTCTGACTGATAGATTACGATAAGAAGATTGAAGTTAGTCACCAGAAAGTAAATGGCCTGAGAGACGGAGAGTGAATGTGGGACAACAAATAATAATGGTATTGGCTTTACGTCCCACTAACTATCTTTTTGGTTTTCGGAGATGCCGAGGTGCCCGATATTTTTCCCACAGGAGTTCTTCTACGTGGCAGTAAATCTACCGACACGGGGCTGACGTATTTCAGCACCTTCAAATACCCCACCGGACGGGCCAGGATCTAAACTGCCAGCGCCTCAACCGTCTCAGCTACTCATCCCGGCAGTGAATGAGGGATAGAAGGGAATAAGGAAGGAATGATATGGACAACAGATAGATAGATAGATAGATAGATAGATAGATAGATAGATAGATAGATAGATAGATAGATACCGAACCGAGCGAGTTGGCAGTGCGGTTAGGGCCGCGCGGCTGTGAGCTTGCATTCGGGAGATAGTGAGTTCGAACGGCGCTGTCAGCAGCTCTGAAGAAGGTTTTCCGTGGTTCTCCCGTTCACACCAGGCAAATTCTGGGACTGTAGCTTAAGTAAGGCCACGGCCGCTTCCTTCCCACCGCTAGCCCATTCCTATCCGTTCGTGGCCACAAGATCTGAGTCGGTGCGACGGAAAACAAATATCAGACAAACAGACAAATAGATACAGACAGATATATAGATAGATAGATACACGCACAGATAGACTGATTGGTTATGAGCCAATTAAGAGAAAGCTATAAGACCGCAATTATCTGCAGTAATGTAACAAAGAGTTACATAATGTATCTAGAAAGAATCTAGAGTTTGAATTGTATTTATGTTGACTATTTAGCGAATAACTATTACGAATAACTATTCGATTAAGTAAATAATTATTAGTGCATAAATATAAAACAAACCAAACAAGAGATGTGCATAACCTATAAAGAGAACAAAACTTTCGGTAAGAAAATGTAATGTTTTGTTCCTGCATTTTAACTCGTTGGTTCGCGGTCTCGCATCCCTGAGCCACGCAGTCACTTGTTACTTTGTTAACGTTTAGGTAACGCTTGGAATTTCTAATAAAGACAATTTCCTCGAGAATGCAAGGATATCTGGTTCAATGACTTTGGGGCATTGGTATTCGTGGGGTTACCTTCATGATCTATAAGCATGAGAAAATCTGTGACCCATCTACTGTACCAGGAGGTATCCTTCTTTGTTTTTTTGTTTGTTTTGTTTTTAGCTATTTTACATTTGGCTAGGTCTTATGGCGACGATGTGATAGGAAAGGGCTAAGAGTGGCCTTAGTTAAGGTACAGCCCCACCATATGGCTGGTGTTGAAATGGGAAATCACCGAGCTCGATAGCTGCAGGCGCTTAAGTGCGGCCAGTATCCAGTAATCGGGAGATAGTGAGTTCGAGCCCCACTGTCGGTAGCCCTGAAGATGGTTTTCCGTGGTTTCCCATTTTCACACCAGGCAAATGCTGGGGCTGTACCTTAAATAATTCCACGGCCGCTTCCTTCCCATTCCTAAGTCTTTCCTATCCCATCGTCGCCATAAGACATATCTGTGTCGGTGCGACGTAAAGCAAATAGCAAAAAAAAATGGGAAACCACGGAAACCCGTCTTCAGGCCTGTCGACATTGGGGTTAGAACCCAGTATCTCCCGAATGCAAGCCCACAGCAGCGCGCCCCTAACCGCACGGCCAACTCGCTCGGTGAAGTTCCCCTTGTTAGACCACTTAAACACCATCCATGTTCTTTAGTCGTTTTCTATCGTGAAATTACCTGAGTTTCGCCCCAGTGTGGCTGCGGACTCATCAGTTGGATTGCCACATATTTCCAAGACGCTGGCAGCTAGAGCGCTGAGTCTACAGCCACACTCTAGTAATTTCACGATTGAAAATAAATGGTCAGAATACTGCCATCAAAACAACACAGAAGTGCACGTAACGGTCTTCCCAGTGCATCCTCTTGCCCAAGAAGAGAGCCGTAAATGTGTTTTATATGGTCTTGAGTGTCTTACTACGAGCGGAAACACATGGGCGCGTAAGATACTATTAACGAACCTGTGCACTGCTAATAACCTCCCTAGTATAACCAGTAGCGATCTGTCTCCGTAACACAATGATACATCTCTGTCTTACAACAATGAAGGCAGGAAGCTCCCACGTGTGAGATCTCCATTATATACGCTCACGGTTGTCACCTGAGCCAGAGAATAGCGGACATGATACGTCGTCATTTTACATGCAATTACGCTTCCTAGATACAGCGTCTCTGCTAGCGGAGCCACTGATGATGCAGTGTTATTAGCGGTCAGCAAAAAAACTCACAGTTCTAGCTCTTCAGGCAAACAACTCAATGTTGAAAACATCCTAGGAATGTGAGCTATAATAAAGCATGAGAACATATTCTTTAGTTATTCGTAAAAATTAGAATCCCGTCGATTAGATTAGCAGTTTGCCTTTTTCTGCCACTACGAGCGCTAAAGTGAGTCAATGCATTGTTTTCCCTTTTTTTTTTTTTTTTTTTTTTTTTGCTTTACGTCGCACCGACACAGACAGGTCTTATGGCGACACTGTTTCACTTAAGCACCACTACGAGCGCTAATGTGAGTCAATGCATTGTTTGTTTTACTTAAGCACCACTACGAGCGCTAATGTGAGTCAATGCATTGTTTCACTTAAGCACCACTACGAGCGCTAATGTGAGTCAATGCATTGTTTTACTTAAGCACCACTACGAGCGCTAATGTGAGTCAATGCATTGTTTCACTTAAGCACCACTACGAGCGCTAATGTAAGTCAATGCAGAGTTTCACTTAAGTCCTTTTAACTACATTCGATGTAGACATTTTAAAAAATCAAAAAAAACGCCTGAGGGTATTGAAACAAGGAACACATTACAGAAAGAATTAAGTAAATAAGTTAATTTAACTAGGATTTGAATAAAAAAGAAAAACAAAGAACAGGCGATTTTAGGCTGTTTCTCTGAAACTGCATTTAGACCAGAAGTGATTTTTTATTATTTTTTAGTTTAATATAGCTATCCAAGACTCACAATTCGACACCTTTCCGGGCCCTTTAGCCCTTCAACTTTCGGTACAATTGAAAAAATTGCTTAATTTTATGTTTTTCGTAGTATGGGGACTATTACTGCTAAGAAATGTTTTCAACATCAAAAGGTAGCGTGAATATATTTATTTTGGGAGTCCCTTAGTAATGATATTTATAGAAGACAGAAGAGAGACCCTAATATGCCGTTGAATGTCTGGAAGAAATACAGATACTTTCGATTTCATTTATATTCTGGTGCTGTGGTACTCCCTTAGGTCCGTCCGTTTGTAACGACAGGAACCTTTTCGACGTGCGGGAGTACCTTCACTTAACTTCCAATTCCAATGTTCTATCACTGCAACCTTCGCACGTCGGAAAACGTCAATAACAGCTAATTAGGAACTACAAGTTATTTTTCACAATCACGGTGACAACTTTCAATAACTGTTAATTAAGAACAGTAAGTTCTTTATGTCACAATCACGGCGACAGTATTTTTTTTGTCACAATCACAGTGACAACTCTCAATACGTGTAGGAGTACCTTCGCTTAGCTACCAATTCCAACTTTCCATCACTGCCACGTACGCAAGCTTCACATATCGGGAAACGTCAATAGTCGCCCTACAAACTGAACGCAACGCCATTATGTTGCCACTTTCAAACTCAGTATAAGCGTCGAATTTATCGCGAACTTCGCGAGTGAGGGTCATTGTCTCAACAACTTTGGTAGGAAAACTAAATACCCTCTGATATACTTGACGTGTAATTTACTCTGAAATTTTCTACTCATCTTATGTCGACGTAGTTAGGCTATATTATATCACACAACATTTCAACCGAACAGCCTCTGCTGGGTGCTTGACTTCTTTTGTTTACGATATAGACTAAAAGAAACAAATATAATTGAGAATGAGAAAGATCCAAAATAGAAGAGTTAACAAGATATGTATTGGAAGTAGGAGAGTGGCTGCAGGACTACACTCCGAACTATTCCAGCATCAGTTTGAAGTAAATGTGTGCAAATAGTCAAACATTTAGGTGCGTAGTGACCTAATTATTGGATATAAAAAGATACAACACGTGAAGCAGTTGTAGAAAACAACCCGAGTTGCTGTGCATCGTATTCTTTGCACGATAACATTAGGCCACGTTGTACACTCACAAGGGGGGCATTCCCTACTCGTCACCGTCGATTTCGCTGAAATTTATAGAACATGCAGGGCTTGGCTAGAAATGAAAGTACCCGAAGTGGGAACTCCAGATGGCCAAGCTTATAGAAAATAAAAATAAAAATGTTGACGCGGCTCTCGCGCACCGTATAAGCCACTTACGTTAGTGCGCCCGCCGAGCAGTAGTTGGCGTAGCGGTAAGAGCCCGGAGTGGTAATTCTATGGTCGTGGGTTCGACTCCCCGTGTGGAGGCTGTCTTTTTTCCTTCTCAACTTTTATATTATTTATTTATTTATTTATTTATTTATTTATTTATTTATATGCAAAAGGCACATAGGACGTCATTTTTAATGAGCGCATTATTGTAGAAAATTTTGCAGTTGCGAACTTTCCCGACGTGTTCAAACAGAAATTCTTCTTTTTTCTCCTTTATTGGCTATCTTCCCTCCTTGGGGAATGCGCCATAAACGTGAATAGTCGTTTCGCTGTAAGATTCGTTTTCACCTGACAAGTGAAGGTTGCTCCTGGCGGCTGTACACAAACAATAGATGTTTGGTGCAGGTAGAAGAAAGTCTGACAATGAAATCCCAATTTTTTACCTTTTCTGTGCCTTTTGCGTATAAATAAAAAAATAAAAAAATTAATTATTCGCCTGTTTGCTTAATTGGAAAATGAATAATATAAAAGTTCAGAGGAAAAAAAGGTACAATCTCCACACGGGGAGTCGAACCCACGACCATCGAATTACTAGTCCAAGCTCTTACCCCTACGCCAACTACTGGTCGGCGTGCGCCCTAACGTAAGTGGCTTATACGGTGCGAGAGCCGCGTCAACATTTTTATTTTTATTTTCTATAAGCTTGGCCATCTGGAGTTCCCACTTCGGGTCCTTTCATTTCTAGCCAAGCCCTGTATGTTGTATAAATTTGAGCGAAATCGGTGGTGACGAGTAGGAATTGCCCCCTTGTCAGCCATGGATCGCCCAATGAAGTTCTGGTTTCTCGGTCATCTATAGTTCATTCCATGTTAAGAAAACAGTATTGCTCTTATGGACCTACAAGGAGCGAACACACCCCCTCTTAGACACACATAATTCCTCGTGATTAAGGAAGATTATAATGTACTTTATATTGTATTGTGAAGGAAATAAAACGGATGAGGCATGTGTTTGCCAGTGAGTTATTGAAATAATTACTTAACATTCTCTATATAATAAACACATTCGCAGGGAGGAAGCACAATGGAGGGAACAGCCATCGCTTTCTTACCTTCCTTCATTTTCCTTCTGAGTTGCTCTGGTACATGTTACGCTGTGAATCGCCGGCAGCTTATCACTGTTGAAGAACAGTTATCTATTTATTTATGTATGTATTGTAATATTCTTGTACTGTACAGCAGTTGTTACTTAAGATTTTTATGCTGTGATGAGCAGCAATACATTACGGCATGACTTGTACTGATACAGAAATTCGCTATGATGTTTATCTGTGCTTGGCTTTGTTATTTAGCTTTTGTTTCTTAAGCGCATTTTATTTTGCCACATTTTTTACCACTTTTTCACAAGCGCGTTTAATTGTTACCGTTCTTTGCGTAGGGCGTTGAGTTTGGCACATCTGTCTAAGATGCAGGTTCCGTCTCTACCAATGGGAGTGGACCCATTCGCCAAGATACCGGAATCGATTAACTTTTCCAATCTTTCCATAGATGGTCGTCAAAGGGGCTTTCATCATCATTATTATTATTATTATTATTATTATTATTATTATTATTATTATTATTATTATTATTATTATTATTATTATTATTATTATTGCTGGTGTTACCAATAACCGAAGTCTCTATTTCACACTCCAGTGTACCTATTTTGCTTTTATGTCCTTAACATCAACCACAGAGATAAATTTTTAAAAGAAGATGCATTTCTTCACGGTAATAATCACCCGTATTGACTTGTAAATGAGAACGACAAAATCGATGTCAAAGAGACTCAACCCTATAAAGACAAAATACTGGAATAGTCTCGGAGAACTGCCGGCATGCACTGCAGATAAAAATGATTTGTACATAGCCCAGTAACTAGACGGGGAGAAATAACAAGCATATTGAGCTCACACGTACGTCAAGCGAACTGCAGCGAGTAAACATGCTTATTGCACTGGAACGTCTGTTCGCCACTATCTGAGAGACAAAGTTTTAAAATGGTATGTCAACATTTTACGAAAAGATAAAGTGGAAGGGTTACACATTTATACAAGATCACTTGTTTTTCCTAACACCACGCCACGAGTTCAAACAAGATCATCTGATGCTCACGTTTTAAGTCGTATGAACGTCAACCTCATACCTCCCTGGAATCGCTATACAAGGGAGCACGAGAGTAATAGACATTTAAAGCATTTAAAGCCGACTCAAAAACTGGCTACAGTACCGAACAAAATGTTAAGACCATCAGCGAAAATCAGTTAATGGACTTCAGGTCCTATATTTAGGTACGAATGAGTCTGCAAATATGTTTTGGCTTTTACGCGTCGGCATAGGCTACAACTTACGAGAAAGAACCGTTAAAATATCGAATGAATTTTATGAGTTGTAATTTTTGAAACATTTTGAGAATCTAAAAAAGTACCCCACTTCTGGATGTAAAGGCTACCCTGTTCACTAAACCACAGCAGGACTACTCACTTTTTTCTAAATACCCATCCAATAATTGTATATTTTCGTAGAAACCGAAAGATGGAAGTATCACAGGACCATTTTTAAAAAAATTTTTTTGCATTTTTCACGACACTCACTTCCTAGTTCGGACGGTGGTTGTAACCTCAAAGATACGACACAGTCAGCGATAATTCTCGTCTGTAACGGGCATCGATCCCTGCGATCTGTTCAGCGAAGCCTGTGCTGCGTGAGGAGTGCAAGTTCGGTGACGGTAGCTCATTCCAAAGATTTTTCAAGCATTTCTAAAATAAGTGATAGTTTTCTATTATTTAAATTCTAAATTTCAAAAAGGACATCCCGAGAAAAACGACCCTATGACATTTTCATCTTTCGGCTTTTATGCCAATATATACTCTAATGATTACTGTAGTTATTTAGAAAAATAAAATAAAAATAAAGTACCCTAAAGTGGGGTATTTTTATACGTTCCTAAAATGTTTGAAAAATATAACTCTTAAACTTCATTCAATATGTCAACGCTTTTTTGACGCTCACAGAGGAACACAAACTACTCTTAACTTATTATCGCATTGCACTCAACACACAGTTCTCTGCATATGCTGTGGCTACCAATGGCACACAAAGGACTCAAATCTATAAAATAATTCAAGAGTGTCAAAGGCTTTGACCATGTTTTTCTACAAGGCTCCTCGCCTTCAGTTGTTTTTTTTTTCTTTTTTTACTAACAAGTTGTCAAACTCGTACAATTTATATATTTAAACCTAGACGTTTAGCATTAATATGCTTTGTATTTTAACTTGTTACAGACATGTTTAATTATGAAGGTCAATTTTGTGTGTTTTAACTTTCTATGTATCTTTGTAAGTTATAATGACCCTACTTGGCAGATGATGACATCCATGGATGTTCAAAGCGGTACCATAAATAAATGAGGTTGTAATCTTAACCAACAACACATCTTGTATTGATAATGTGGATCTTGTGCAATCTAATTCATTGTTTTGTAATCTCTATTCAATACGGACCAAATATGAAATTCTTGATTTAAAAAAAAACACAATGTGAATGCTTCAACGCACTGCTTTGCGCAGTCGTTTATCTGCGGCATCGTTCAACATTTAATGTCTCAATGACAATATCTTACTCAACGCCAAACAACGAGCTCCTGTTTCCTATGCTCTGTACCGAACGATACCTTTACTGTCCTGCTGCTTATATCAGCTGCAATGACCATACAGGAACTAAATTCATTTAAACCCCTTTGGTTTATACTGTACGTCGATCGCAATTTTGCGCCTGTTCATTATACTAGTCCGCTGAACGCTCTATCAGCGCCCACTGATATTGCTAAAGAAGCGCCCTTATCCTTTCATCATCAGATTCAATTAACAGATAAACTTCCTTATGCCTAATTTAACCGATCGGGCTAAAAAAATACACTTAGCGAATTCACAGAAACCTATTCGAATGATCCACAGATGTTTCTGCTAATCAGAATGAGTTTAAAAGATAGTTAACTTGGGAGTACAGGCCGACTGTAGAAATCTAAATGGAGGAGGTATTTAATAGGGTTATTTTAATATTTTCCAAAATATTTTCATAGTAGTTTGTTAATCCCCTCATATTTTCTTATTCGCAGTGACTTTCTTTTGGCTAATGGTTTGAAGTCGCAGCAATGCAGGCAGGTTTACGGCGACGGTGGGCGAGCTAAAGGCTAGGATTTAGTAGAAAGCGATTGTGGCCTTAATAAAGGCACCGTCCCAGTATGTTCCTGGTATGACAATGGGAAATACCGAAACACGATCTTCAGGGCTACCGGTAGTGGGGTTCACTCCCAACATCTCCCGAATACAAGCTAACACCCGCATGGCGCGAACCATGCGGCCAACTCCCTCGATAGTAATAACTAAGGCCTCTTCGGCTGCAATGCCTCTCAACTTGAAGTCATTGAATACGGTTTTAACGTCGTTTCCTTTTAGAAGAATAATTTGTTTTTACGTCGCTCCGACACAGATAGAGCTAGGACAGGAGAGGGCTAGGAGTGAAAAGGAAGCGGCCGTGGTCTTAATGATCTACAGCCCCAGCATTTGCCTGGTGTGGAAATGGGAAACCACGGATAACCATCTTCAGGGTTGCCGACAGTGGGGTTCCAACCCACTAGCTCCCAGATGCAAGCTCACGGCTGCGCGTCCCTAACCGCACGGCCAACTCTCCTGGTAACATCGTTTTCTAGGACTCACTCTGGTTGTGTTACCTGTTAGGACCGAATTCATTGATCTTCTAGCTAAGGTAAACCCTCCTTTCTTCACCTAGACAATTTCTGCGCACAGCTTCATTCAATCTGTCCATCATTAGCTTGGCCTCTGCCTTTTCATTACATAAACCGTTCATCCATTGTTTCCACCTGATAGTATTAGCTATCATCATAGCTACTTTAATGTCTATTGCATCCACTTTATGTACAACAGAACCCATCATGTTTAATTTTCCCTGCGGACTCGCTTTCCTCTTAAAAACTGATATTAATATACCCTAGTTCTCTCACTATATTGTCATCTTCAGAGAAAACAGCTCAAATATTTGGAATGTTTCATAAATTCCAGTTTTAGGTTTCTAATCACGCATTTACTCATCTCTCGCTACCAATATATCATCGTACCACATTCCGTGCATTCCTATCCAATTCAAAGACATTAGACCAATTTTCCGATACAGTCTGTAGTAACTGGCCATTCAGTTAATGCATACAATATTTCGGTAACTTAAAATAAACCCACATGACCATCTTAAACATTTTAATAAATTTCGTTAGTGAAAAATGAAAGTATGACTCCTTGGCTGAATCGTCAGCGTTGAGACTTTCGGTTCAAAGGGTCCCGGGTTCGATTCCCGGCCAGATCGGGGATTTTAATCGGGTCTAATTAATTCTCAGGGCTCGGGGACTGGATATTTGTGTTTGTCCCAACACTTTTCTCTTCATAATCATACAATACACCATACCATCAACCACCACAGAAACACGTAATAGAGAATACATCCCTCCCCATTGGGTAGGCGTCAGGTAGGACAGGGCCAAATTTACATGTTCGACACAATTCGCCCCCACGAACCCATAGATGTGGGAAAAGCGGTAGTACAAATATCGTCGTGGTGTTCAGTAAGTAAATTGAGCTATATTTAATAATAATAATAATAATAATAATAATAATAATAATAATAATAATAATAATAATAATAATAATAATAATAACTACAAAATCGTAAAGCTATTTGTTGAACGTCCACTCAAGTTGCCAACCAAATTAATAGACGCCAAGGTCTCGGAATTATATCCAGCATGAGTTATTTGACATCTCGAATGCGAAAGAACTGGAGTTGTCGCATTTAAACATACGTAAACGTCACCGATCTGGGCTGGGATCTTAGGATTAGGAGACCGACACGACGTATAACAAGAAGCGCCGCTGAGGCAGTCTGATAAATGCGGAGTGTGGAGTTCGACCACGGAGCGTCTAGTACTGCACCCACAGTGGATCCCTTTATAGATCAGTGATAGAGTGTCGGGCTCCGTATCCCAAGATCAAGGGTTCAACCCCGACAGAGATCTGCTTTTGTGCCGCCTGGTAGCGTAAAACTGAAGGTCAAAATTGACACGCAAGCAGCTTAGATGGCATCGAATTAAAATGCCTTCATGCATTGAATAAGGTCATACGATTATTATTTCTTTATTTGCGTTTAGGCCATCTGTGGACCACGGTGCTTGTGTTCTAGCTGTGTTTTTGTCGTCTGTCCCTTTTGGCGTACTGGATTGTATTATTATTATTATTATTATTATTATTATTATTATTATTATTATTATTATTATTATTATTATTATTATTCCAGATACTTCACTTTCCTATCCCATCGCCCTTCGTCAACGTTTGTTTTCTTCCGATCTCAATTACATTCGTTTTGCGAGGCCTCAAAGAGTTGTTCATCAAATATGTCATAAACTTTTACTCTTCAGATCATGTTTCAAAGGGCGGGACCTGTTTCTTTCTCATATGATTTAGAATTAAAAGAAAACCTACCTCTATGTATTTTCCCCTCAAATACGATAATAATGCAATTGGTTTTACGTCCTACTGAATACTTTTACGACCTTCGGGAACGCCGAGGTGCTGGAATTTTGTTCTGTACTTTTGCGTTCCGGTAAATATACTGACAGGATGCTGGAGTATTTGACTGACCGCCGGACTGAGTGGGGGATCGAACCCGCCTACTACAGCACGGAAAGCCGGCAATATACCGTCTGAGTTACGCGGCCTGGCTATGGTAAGCGCGTTAAAGAACTCTTGCGGGACGACACTGCGACACCTCGTCATCTCATAAAACAGACGGTAGTAAGAGTGGATTTTTTAAAAGGTATTATTACTTTAAAATTCGTTTTACGTCGCACCGACACAGATAGGTCTTATGGCGACGATGGGATAGGAAAGGGCTAGGAGTGAAAAAAACGGCCGCGCCCTTAATTACAGCTCCAGCAATTGCATGCTGTGAAAATGAGAAACCATGGTAAACCATCTTCAAGGCTGCCGGCAGTGGGGTTCGAACCCACTATCTTCCAGATGCAAGTTAACAGTTGCGTGCCCCTATGACAAAGATACTGCAATGAATTCGAAACGTCAGCAAACTGTACGGAATGTACAGAAAATAACAACGCGGTTCAACCCGAAAGAAGTACTACATATCTATGGCGTAGTTTTAATTAGTGAAATAGGTATGGCTTTTAGTGCCGGGAGTGTCCGAGGACATGTCCGGCTCGCCAGGTGCAGGTTATTTTATTTGACTCCCGTAGGCGACATGCGCGTCGTGATGAGGATGAAATGATGATGAAGATAACACATACACCCAGCCCTGTGCCAGCAAAATTAACCAATTCTGGTTAAAATTCCGGGCCCTGTCGGGAATCGAACCCGAGATCCCTGTGACCAAAGGCCAACACGCTAACCACTTAGCCATGGAGCCGGACAATTTTAATTAATTATGTCAGGTGAACACCAAACGAGACAACAGAGAACCTTTACAAACTGACATCAGAATGGACTCTTCCGTCCTTCAAAAGTCCCTTTGCCTCTGTTAGGGCTTGAACCCGCGATTTTGGGATTCAGAGGCCGACGCTCTACCACAAAACCACAGAGGGAGCTAATGCCTCCCTACGAATAATGTATCAATTGCCATCCCTGTAAAAGTGAATAGCTTTGAATGTAAAGTTTAAAGAGAGCACATGATATTGCATTAATTCTACTCATCTTCTTGTTGATAAAATATACCAACATCCTTTTAAGAATAACGTTAAGAATAACGCTTCCCCCAAAGGAAATTAATACCAAATTTATCATACAATATACAATGTAGTGATAATTAAATATGAATCCGCTTAATCCGAGGTTGCAATAATTCTAGCCGCTAATCATCAAAAGCTTGATAAGCTACACGATGTTCAGGCGGCTCATATCAAATCAGTGACGGGTGAGGTGGTGTATCTGTGTGCCAGGTCGTGTCTTCAATATGATCCACACATCTCAGCCTCACACGCACCAGAACAATGATATCGATTGCACCTCTCTGCTACAGTACTTGCAGCTGCGGGCTACATCTAGCGGTCTGTAGGTCAAACTAAAGCAATGCACGTCACGCGAGCTGCATATAATACATACGCCGAGAAAATTGTTAGTACTGCATGGCATGAAACGAAATTCTTTCATGTATTCGTGAAGCAGAATACCGCATCTCGTCTTACTATCAAAGCAGGAATACACTGTAAGTCTAGCGGCAAAGGCAGCTGCGCGGTTTATTTCTTCCTGTGATCTACCTCACCGCACTATGTTCAGTGCCAGTTGTTTATTAAATAAATAACTAGACTGACGCCGTCGAAGGGTGTGGCTTTCTTGAAAAATGTAGCAGAAATAAAAAATAAATTTGTAATGATGGAAATAATTTATAATAGTTTTCTGCAAATAGTAAGTGACGTATCTCTCATTTACTGCATTCAATGCTGTTTTTAAAGAACTTTCACCGAGCTTTATAGCTGCAGTCGCTTAAGTGCTGCCAGCATCCAGTATTCGGGAGATAGTGGGTTCGAACCCCAATGTCGGCAGCCCTGAAGATGGTTTTCCGTAGTTTTCCATTTTCACACCTTAATTAAGACCACGGTCGCTTCCTTCCCACTCCTAACCCTTTCCCGTGCATCGTCGTCAGGACCAAACTGTGTCGATGCGACGTAAAGCAACTTATAAAAAAAACTTTTCTATATACTACCTTGATAATAGTCAGGGTTGGGGTCTCAAAATTCTCACATGGTATACTCTAAGAGAGGGCATGACAAATCCCGGATGCAAGACCGCCCTGAGGTTTAAAATTAGTCGGTTACAGCTAGTTACACCAAGCTTCCCTCAGTTGGGCATAAATCAATCGTAGCCTATATAAGACATGACAAAGAAGAAATCCATATTTGAATGCACTAGTTTGAAAATCTTAATATGCTTACACAGTATTATAAGTTTTCTACTGGACCTACTTCCAGCTATTCATTAAAAATCAATCCAAAGTGCATCTTTTCATTTGCGATCACACTTTTTACTGGATCAAACTCTTGAGTAGGTGGCGGTGTAGTACGGTGGGTTTGCAGCCACGACTTCATTATATTTCTCAGGCTGAAGTCGGTCAACTGGTGAGGCATTTGAATGTACGAACAAAAGGCTGGAGACGTAAGCAACGAACAGTGGTGACCTTGAATAAGTGATGGCTGATAATATTATTCATCAAGCTGGACCTTCGATGTTCACGATTACGAGCGTAGATGGAGAATAGCGAAATTAAAAAGGAAAGAATCCAAAGTAGAAGGTATACGCAACAAATCGGAAAGCAATTTGAATTTGTATATGACGATGCTGGAATTAAAATGTTAAACTAGTAGTATTTCTTGTAATATTTTATTTCCAGGGAATTGCTTGTTGTACTCTTGTTGTAGTTGTTGTTTTGTTGTTTTGTTGTTGTTGTTGTTGTGTAATTATGTTTTAACCTTATTATCGCACTATAAATGATCATTGCCACCAGGATATTTCCCAATTGCAATGTATTTGTTAATAATAATATTAATGATAATAATAATAATAATAATAATAATAATAATAATAATCTAACGAAAAGAGTTAACCAGAGGGCATACGGCGTATACCCGCGTATATACCCTCGACTACAATAATAATGACCGGGCGAGTTGGCCGTGCGCTTAGAGGCGCGCGGCTGTGAGCTTGCATCCGGGAAATAGCGGGTTCGAATCCCACTGACGGCAGCCCTGAAGATGATCTTCCGTGGTTTCAAATTTTCACACCGGGAAAATGCTGGGGCTGTACCTTAATTAAGGCCACAGCCGTTTCCTTCCAACTCGTAGGCCTTTCCTATCCCATCGTCGCCGTAAGACCTGTTTGTGTCGGTGCGACGTAAAGCCGCTAGCAAAAAAAATACTAATGTTATTTTCTTTACGTCTCTTTAACTGAAATGAAATGGCGTGTGGCTTATAGTGCCGGGAGAGTCCGAGGACAAGTTCGGCTCGCCAGATGCAGGTCTTTTGATTGGACTCCCGTAGGCGACCTGCGCGTCTTATGAGGATGAAATGATGAAGACAACACATACATTCAGCCGCATGCCAGCGAAATTAACCAAACATGGTTAAAATTCCCGACCATTCCAGGAATCGAAGCCGGGACCTCGGTGACCAAAGGCCAGCACACTAACCATTTAGCCATGAAGCCGGACGTCCCTTTAACTACTTTTATAGTTTACGAGGACGCCGAGGTGCCGGAATTTAGTCCCGCAGGAGTAAATCTACCGACAAGAGGATGACGTATCTAAGCACCTTCAAATTTCACCGGACTGAGCCAGGATCGAACCTGCCAAGTTGGGGTCAGAAGGCCAGCGCCTCAACAGTCTGAGCCACTCAGCCCGGCCCCACGACGACAGCCCTGACAGTAGTATGACCTTTTCGTACTGTTTGCATTTCCAAATTTTCGAAGGTGCACTTTTAAATTATTGAATGAACTCACTCCAGACAGTGTAACATCCAAACTGGCCCTGAGTAAATACTGATTGTGGTAGGCACAATAAAGTCCTCGTCCTGAGGTGATGCAGCTTTTTTTTTATGCCACACCCCCAATGGAAGTGAGCTGCATGTACCATTTTAACCACATACCAGCCCTCCTACCTTACTTAAATTTCTTAAATTACTGAGAATTGAACCCGGGTCCCCGAGGACGGCAGCTAATAGTGCTAACCGTTACGCTACGGAGGCGGATAACAATACGATGTGAAGTTCACCCTCATGCTTTGTTAATCGTCACAGAAAAAGTACGACGACTAGGAAAATGTTTTCTTTTGAACGAAAAGGAAGTGGTGTGGTTACAGAGACAGTCAAAGCAATATTGTGAAAGACACACTTTTACATAAAAGCAATTAAAAGTAAACAAAATGTAAGTCCAATATCTCCGTAACCAGAAATCTGGCATATTGTTGTAATGTCCAATTGTTTTAATCGTGAAGTACAATCATGACAATCGGGACATTGAATATTTATTTAACAAAATTCGAGAAAATTTGAATAGCAATATTTGAAATTTTCCTACAAAAACAACTTTACTAAATATGATGCTTGTAGTCTACTTTATAGCTACATGCTGTGGGTAGTAGGTGTAAAAGTATAATTCATGTCACATGAGTAGTTTCCCAAGTTTACCCCTCCCACAACTTGCAGTGAATATAGCCTTAGAAAAAAATCACAAGTAATAAACGATCATAAAAATTAACCGTCGTGTATAACCGGTAACCAATAAGCTAATACCAATTTACAATGCTTATTCGTTATTTATTCATTACACGTGATATTTTTTGTCCACGCAGAATAAGTATTTCTGTCCAAATTATGATGGCAAATATAGTGATTTTCCACTGCTTTACTATAGTTTCCCCAGACATGTGCCCCTAATTAAGGTACAGCCCCAGCATTTGCCTGGTGTGAAAATGGGAAACCATGGCAATCATACAACATGTCTTACCACGCTGAGAGGCAAAAATCATGGGAAAATACCGAATGTGATCTTAATAACGAGTTGCTCCTCCGCGAGCCCTCGAAACGGCAGCAATACGGCGAGGAATCGACTCTACAAGCTGATGGAATCGATCTGGTGGGATCTGGACCCACGCACCCACAATTCGTCTTGTGCAGTTGGCGCGGGGTTCACGGAGCGTATACCACCATCGACATCATCCCATAAATGCTCGACTGGATTAAGATCGGGGGATCAGGAGGGACAATCCATCGTCCTAACTTCGCTGGAGTGCTACTCCAACCACCTGCGTGCCACCAGAGAGCGGTGACATGGCGCATTGTCCTGTTGAAACATGACATCTCCACCAGGGTACTCTAGGGCCACAAAGGGATGCAAATGGCCTGAAAGAATGTCCACATAACGTGCACCTGTCAGCGCTCCCTGAAGCCGGATAATGGGGCCTAATTGAGACCATGAGGACGCACCCATACCAGAACTTAGCCACCTCCCGCCTGGACATAAACTTCTTGACACGCAGGATCCATAGATTCGTGGGGCATACGCCAAACTCCCACGCGCCCGTCAGCTCGATACTACTGGAACCGAGATTCATCGGACCATACCAAACGCCGCCAGTGTTGCATGGTCCATTGCCAATGGTCGCGGGCCAATGCACGCCGTTCAGCTCTGTGTCGAGGTGTCAGCAAAGGGACACGAGTTCGTCGTCGGCTGGTGAAGCATATGCGGTGAAGCTTCCTCCTTACAGTCCTGGTAGAAATGGGTTCCTGACTCCCAACATTCAAATGGGCGGTGATCTGACTCACAGTAGCCCGTCCAGCGCCCAGTATGGTTCTACGGAGGCGACGTGATGTCCGTTCGTTAAACACTTGTCTTTTCGAACGGTGGTTTACGCGGATGGTAACATTCTCTCTGCGATATTGGAGATCCACCCTCCACACTGTTGATCTCAGAAAACCGAATTCGCGTGTAATCTCCGCAATGCTATGACCCATGCGTCGATGATCATCCCACGTTCAAAGACGGTTAATTCGCGACGTGTTGCCAACTTCACCACACTGGTGTCTGTGACAGGCTGCTCAACTACGCCGCAGCTAGCCGCAACGCTCAGGGATCATACAAGGCACATTTTCTAATGGGACACCCCTTCCCGTCACTTTTGGCCACTCAGTGTATTTTCTTACATCAGTTTTTATTTTCTCTTTCGAAAAAACTGCGTTCGATATAACATAATAGGGTAACTAGCACCAAAATTGAAATAATCAGGCACTTGAAAAAAAGTAAGGTGATGTAGACAATGTATTCTCCCTTTTGGTTTTAAAAATCTGGCAACCCTAGCCGCACTTGTTTAGGGTGACTTAGATATTTTCCACCGTTCACTTTTTGTGTCGGAAATTGCACGCACAACTCTGACAAAACATTCCACATTTCTACCTAACTGAAACAGATGGAGGTGAAGTAGGATATGTCCTTTGCTTTATGAAGAAAAAGGCGGTAGTAATGTGAACTGCAGGTTCTAGAATAACCACATTTACATGTAAGAGCAAACGGAGCATAAACGACATTTGTGGAAAGTAGTAGGAGAAACTAAGCTAGAAAGTGAGAGACGTGATGGGCGAGAACGAATAAAACTGATTGTCTCTGTCCCGCAGAGTTGGCTGGCATGTATAATAATGCGGACAAAGTTTGTTTCTGGCCGGTGGCTTGGCGGAAACATGACGCTCGCATATGATACATGTGAGTGACGAAAGGTCAGCAGGAAGTGCAGTCGCTGCACACCACAGTAGACCGTCACCTCACAAGTAATTAACCTAGCACGGTTCAGTTTGTACGATCCGAGCCAACATTTCAAACCTTGTTCCAAGCGGAGTGGGAGCGACATGACACCAACGCTGCAATGACCGAAAGAACGTGGTGGTGGTGGTACTTCTTACAGGCAAAGCAACGTGGTCATCAATGTCTATTAGAAAATTAAATGAAAAACATTCAAAATAAACATCAAGTATATCGCAGATATACTGTACGATATACTCCAGATATACTCCACGAACGAACGAACGAACGTTGCAACTTTCACTTTGTACTTTGCAATTTTCAGTTCAGATTATGTTCCACCATCACTTTTCGGATTTAGCTCGCAAAGTAAAAAGTGAAAAGTTAGGAAGATTTACACTTTTCAAGCCTGTTATGTTCCTCCATTAGTACAGAAATGCAAAGTGCAAGGAAATGAAAAGTTTTTATAAATCTTGCAAAGAGATGATTCCCTTTTCATCTGTTAATGAACAAGTATGTACACTAGTTTCTCGGCGTAGAATTTGGTTTAGTGATATAAACACGTTACAACGTGAGCTTTTGTTAGCATAAGTGAGGACACTGATGGAAAATCCAATAAGAGAACGTGCAAAGACAGGATTAATTTTCATAACCTCACTTCGACGAGTGATTTCGTATTACCCCAACAAAGGCTAACTATATTCTTGAAATGAAATGAGCGATCATTTATTGAAGCATGCAACAAAAAGAAGTCAATTCCTTTCCGAAAAAGAACAAATTCGTATATGCTTACATTGGTTAGTAAACGGTGCCCAGCTGCACGGTGTAGAATGCATGGGACGTCAAAATCAATTATTTCCAGAACTGTTACCAAAGTCGTAGATGTTATAGTAAATGTAATATTTCCTAACAGCATCTTGGCCTGATAATCCACTTAATATAGCTACGGGATTTCTAATGTAGGGTGAATTTCCTTCTGTATGTGGATGTGTTGACGGCACTCTCGTTAACACTGATGTGTGTCATCGTTTGAGAGGTTATTTTTAAAGTTGCCAAAAAGGATGCCACGTTTCTCCTTGACAACTTCCAGCACAGCCAGCTTCTTGTAATAACATTTCTTTCCCATGATAAAAACTTCAACGGTACGACAATTATACCGTCAAGTTCGCCGCGAAAAATAAAGCATTAAAATCATAGTGTGTTAGGCCTATAGAGTTTGCTCATGGAATAAACTCGATCGGGTCGCTCTTTCGCAAAGACTTTTCACTTTGCGAAGAAATTGAAAAGTGAAAATTGCAAAATTGAAAAGTTGCAAAGTTTGTTCGTGGAACAGGCCCCAGGTGAAAACTGGCAAAGACATGATTAAATGACAATCTTGACAATAAGGGACAGAACTATATCTAAAAAAATGCTCAAGTAAGTGTCTCGATCGTAGATTAGGAATAATATGGCGCTATTTGACCAGGAGAGTCAGATAAACTAGAGATATTAGTGATATGCGTTGGATGGTAGACAGACCATAGGCATACCAGAAATAGCTTTTTATGTGCTTCGATGATGTGATGGACTAATCACTCGCTGACGAGTATGATTGTCTTCTTCAAAACTCAGTTTTTGTGGATTCTTAGATGGTTGTCGAGGCCAATCTTGTAGCCGCAGATTCCACCGCACTGATGACATATATTTGTTCTCGTGGGGGCTGGCTGTGTAGTGTTGTTTTTCTTCAGAAATTCCCGTTGTTTCCTAGTATTGCGCTTGTCAATTTCTATTTTCCGACGCTGTTGCTCAAAGTGGTGAGTTCCTTCCAAGACATTGCAGCGCCATACTGGACGATCAAATACAGTAGCTTCCCAGTTGTCAGTTTTAATTTGACATTTCTTCATGTAGATCTTCAGTCTATGCGCTTTACAAGTCCGACTCGTTGGCTGAACGGTCAGCGTACTGGCCTTCGGTTCAGAGGGTCCCGGGTTCGATTCCCGGCCGGGTCGGGGATTTTAACCTTAATTGGTCAATTCCAATGGCACGGGGGCTGGGTGTGTTGTCTTCATCATCATTTCATCCTCATCACGACGCGCAGGTCGCCTACAGGCGTCAAATATAAAGACCTGCACCTGGCGAGCCGGACCCGTCCTGGGATATCCCGGCACTAAAAGCCATACGACATTTCATTGATTACAAGAAAGCCTCTGATAGTGCAAATTGCAGGAAGATGTGGGATATCTTTAGACGGATGGGTATTCCTGAACATCTCGTTGTCCTGATGCATAACCTCTATCTGCATCAAGAGTCCACAGTTAGAATAGAGCATGGTGATACAGACTGGTTTTCAGTTAAGAGGGTAAGGCAAGGATGCATACTCTCTCCTTACATGTTCAACTTATATGTTGAGTATAACCTGAAAGAAGCTGAAAAACACGGTACCTTCTGTGGATTTAAAACAGGTGGTCGGAATACAGTATAAACAACCTAGGTTAAGCAGACCACATCACTTTTATAGCCGAAAGTAAGATGACCTGGAGGATCGTATAGTGAATGTGAAAGAGCAAAGTGATAAGATGGGACTCCATCTCAATATCAGTAAGACGAAGATTCTTACAACAGGTACACTTCCAGATATGAAGATACATGACGAAGTCGTCAAATTTTAGATAATTTTTGTTTGCTGGGTTCAACCATGAGTAATAATAGCTTCAGAGATCCGCCGACGATCAACACTTGACAGGGCGGCATTCCAAGGTCTGCGTAAGATCTTGAGGTCATCAGAGGTATCTGTGCATACTGAAGTCAAAATGGTTAAGGCATTAATCTTTCCCATAGTAACGTATGGATGTGAAAGCTGGACCGAAAACGGGCGTGATAGAAAGCGCATAGGTGCATTTACATTATGGTGCTGGAGAAGGATTCTGTGCATACAGTGACAGCCAAGAAGACAAACACGTGGCTCATTCAGAACATCAGTCCAGATGTATCTCCTGAGGCATTCATGACAAGGTTACAGATAGCTTATTTTGGGCATACTATGAGGCAGTCTGAATACTTGGAAAAGGGCAATTATGCATGGAATGGTGGAAGGGACTCAAAGACGAGGATGGCCGGCATTGAGATAGATATTATCAAACTTGCAATGAATATGTCCTTGCAAGAACTGAAAAGCTTTTTAGAAAACAGAAGCACCTGGAGACGTCGACTGTATGGCACCTAGCCAAGTCATTCTGAACAAGTCTCAATACGCACAATAGTGTTAATAAAAACTGACTTAACTCCGTTTCTCGTTTCTCACGACGGATGTGGGTGGGTGGGTGGGTGAGTGAATTTTTGAGGGGAAGAGTTAACGTCGCACTAACACATCGAAGGTTTTCGGCGATGCAAGGGTAGGAAAGTCACAGGACTAGAAAGGTAGAGAACGTACAGCCCCAGTCTGCACGACCAACTAGCTCGGTACGGATGAAATTACGAACAGTCCTGAACAAGTCACTTTAGTCACTTTTACATTTAAAATGCTTCAGTTTCAATAGGTGGCCAACATGACTGGGTCCTATAATGAAATTTGTTGTTATGTTGATCGTTTTTTAAAGAGGCCTAATATCTAGGTCATCGGCCGCTAATGGTACGAAATGTAATGACAATTGAAATAGTTTTAGTACTTTTCTTTTAATGCTAAGACACCAGCGATCTATAAACTCAACCTGCCTACTTTGTTTAAATTGGCAATTACTCATTTTAATCATTATTTCTGTTAAGTACAAAGCCATATTCCAATTAGAATGTTCTAACACCATCATTGTTTATACTTTTGTGGAACGACTTATAATTGACTACCTGTTTTTTAGCCTCATGAAACTTGATTAAAATACCCATCTATTTTTAATAATGTATTAAATTGTGTGTAAACAAAAATATTACACTTATTTAGTACCGAAAAGTTGACAATTGTATACATTTTACTACAAAGCGTATTGTATAAAGATGTTTAGCATATCTCTCAATTATAATTATTATGGTGTACACCTCATCATACAAAACATACACCGATGTAATACGATTACCAGTTCACGTTTATATGAACATTTTAGCCCTAATATGAATAATTTTGTAAATTATTGGTATAATTTTACTAGAGACGTAAATTTTAATGTATTTCTAAAGTCTTTGTTTTATTTTCTTGGCTGATGATGACATACAATTTTTGTCGAAACTGGTCCCATATGACTAAATAAATCAAATGTGAAGATTTAACAGACTTGTAGAATCTATCACATAATTTTCTTCAGTATTGGACCTTATAATTCCCTTGTTTATTTGTGAATCTTCGTTGAAACCAGAAACGTTTGGAAGACATACACGTTACACACCAACCTTAGGGTTGAGGAGAATATAAAGAAGAACTGCCTGGCTAAGTGGCTCAGAGCGTTGAGGCTCTGGCTTTCTGTCCGCAGCTTGGCAGGTTCGATTCTGGCTCAGTCCGGTGGTTTTTAAAGGTGCTCAAATACGACAGCCTCGTATCGGTAGATTTACTGCCACGTAAAAGAATTCCTGTAGGACTAAATTCCGGCACCTCGGTGTCTCCGAAAACCGTAAAAGTAGTTAGTGGGACGTAATCAAATAACATTTTATTAAAAGACAAAATATCACAGCATTATGTTAACAAGAGAACAATTACAACACGTGGCTTAGAACTCTTTCCTATACAATACCAAAGCAAAAAGATATTTTTATTATCTAACTTGTTTAAACCCTGTTTTAATTTTTAGCTTCCCATTTAAATTTATACGTTCTCAGTGGCGACCAGCCATCTTAACAGGACAGAGAACAGCAGATCAGATCGCACCAGCGCCAGTAGTAGTAGGTGATATCTGTCCGCTCCGGATGTTTGAAAAATGAGGAGCGAGGGAGCATTGGTGCGTGAAGCCGCGATACAGCGACCAGCCGATCAAAATATAAATGAACTGACATTGCGCGTTTGATATCAGCGAACTCGCAGTCTCCTCTGCCGCACAGTGCAACGACCCAGAGGTAGGCTCTCAAAATCTTAGATGAGGTACAAAAGGTCTCTCTCTCTCTTCTTTTACGAGTTTCTCTAGCCGCATACGTGATTAGCCTGAGACACACACACAGGGAACTTGTTAAACACATTCAAGAAACTTAACATTTAAGACGTGTTAAAAGCTTTTCAAAACAAACTTTACTTACAACACTTTATTAGCACACAAAGTCAACATACCGCAATCAAATTAACAAAACTCACACAGCAAACAAAACAGTGTATCAGAGGATCCTGTAACACCCTAGTTCTGAAGGTGTCCGTAACTAATACTGCCTTATAAATTCTACGAACATTGACAAAATTAGTCAAAAGCTTCAGATATAACTTAATAGTTGAACACATCACAAGATAAGACTGCAGTAATAGAAATACTGAAACTGTACATTTACAAGATGTAGGATTATTTCCACAAAATCTTAGGAGCATTCGTTATTAACTAATAAACTCTCACCTTCTTTACACGAACATTAATTGCGATCAGTACATCAAAGAAAGTATGTGTTCGAAGGTTTTAAAAAACGGACGCTGAAAATTATGTGTAGGTATGATATCTACAAACCTTCCATTACAGTGCATAGAGACACAAATAGTTTACCGGTCAGCATTAAAAATCCACAGTTCTAGCCCTTCAGGCAAGCAACTCAACGTTCAAAACATCCTAGGGATATGAGCTACGAATTTTAGGTACATAAAATATAATAAAGTATGAGAATATATTCCTAAAAATTGCAATAATTTTCTTAATCATCGATATCCGGCGATTATATTAGCTGTTTGCCTTCTTCTACCACTACGGACGCTAATGTGAGTCAATGCAGAGTTTCATTTAAGCATTAATAACTACCTTCGGCGTGGACATTTTTCAAAAAATCAAAGGGTATTGAACCAAGGAATACATTACAGAAAGAATTAATGTAAATAAGTTAATTTGGCTAGGATGTGAATAAAAAAGGAAGGCGAGTAAAGAAACACACGATATTAGGCTGTTTTTCCGGGCTGCATTTAGGCGGGAAGTGGTTTTCGAAATTTTGTTTTAGCTTGAAACCTCTACGGGCAATTGAGGGAATTCCTTAATTTTACTTTGCTAAGAAATGTTTTCAATATTAAAAAAGTATTTCGAAACGATGCTCATGTTTAGACTTAAAGAAGGTAAGATCTCCTTCAGCACAGAACTTATATCCACGAATAACAAACACACACGAAAAGCACGGCAAATATTTATCCACCATGCACCATCCTCTAATTACGGCATCAAAGTTACAATGCATTATACTTAAATGACCTCCAAGCCACTTTCTCTAGAAATATCGAGAACTGATAGTATTCTCGCTGTTAAACTATAAAACATATAAGTACTTAATGCAGACATTTAGAGAATAATAATGTTATCTATTGGCTTTAAGTCTCAGTAGCTACCTTTTTATGGTTTTCAAAGACGCTGAAATGCCGGAATCCAGTCCTGCAGGAATTCTTTTACGTACCAACACTAGGCTGACGTATTTGAGCACCTTCAAATACCACCGGACCGAGCCAGGATCGAACCTGCCAAGTTGGGATCAGAAGGCTAGCTCCTCAACCGTCTGAGTCACTCAGCCGGGCAACACTTATAGAAAATACTGAGCTGGTCGTTAGGACATAATGAAATTCGACCTCGTCATACAACGGATGAGAGTCACACCAATTTCGGATAAGATCCGAGAAGTTCATCTTAGATGCCAGGGAAGACATGAAGATCGTGGGAGTCGGACCTGATGATCTTTGACAGGATCAAATGGAGAATTGCTTGCAAAGTCAAAGTAGCAGACCCCCACCGACCTTCCAGAGAAAAAAAGTAGAAAGAAGGAGGAGAAGAAGAAGAAGAAGAAGAAGAAGAAGAAGAAGAAGGTCTGTTTCAGTAAAAAAGCCCTGAAGTGAATCATTCTTGCGGTGTATAATGCACTGCCTGTCGCATTTGCCACATAAATTACCAGAACCTGCAAGAAGCTCAAGTCATGATCTATATTCCTACTGCCTACTGATGCAGAGCTGGCCAGGTGTCCATGACCGTTAAGGCGTCAAGTCCATGTGGTCTGGTCTGGCAGTCAGGTCGATTTGGTCAGTACAGGCACTAAGTCAGGTTGTGTGTAGTTGCATCAAACCCTTGTCGGCTAGTCGGGTGAAGTCAGGTGCCCACACAATCCGACCGACCTTACCAAATCAGATCGTCTGGAGCGTTGGCAGGCAGGTCGGCTCGTCAGTTGACCAGCAACCCTTCGTGCGAGCAGACGTACAGGATGTAACCGTGATGATGTCACAAACGTTCAGGGATGACGGAGGACGGCAAGTGGATCAGTTTGATATCAGGAACCGTAGTCCGGGAACGTTCGAGTCAAAAGTTATTAATAATCAAGTTGTTTCTTCCTCCTCTCCGCCTAAATGCAGCAGTGTGCACAGGGGTTGTCCGAGATGTACCACCCACGTTCCTGGAACACATTCCACTTGCCCTTCGCGCAACATGATGGAGTCCCACCTCACTTTGGATTGAGGATTCGTGAACATCTGGATCAGACATTCCCTGCAAAGTGGATAGGAAGAGGAGGTCCTGTTTCGTGGCCCGCTCGTTCGCCTGATCTCACCCCACTTGATTTCTTCTTCTGGGGCTATGTGAAAATCGTTGTGTATGAGACACCTGTCGAAACTGAAGAGGATCTCTTGGCAAGAATTCTCGCTGCCTGCGACACTGTTCAAACGACACCGGCGATATTCGAACGGAACCGGCAGAACTCTGTGCGACGATGGCATGCCTGCATTGACCAAGGAGGGGGGGGGGGGTTCACCATTTCGAACATTTGTTGTAAATGGAGCAGTTGGTGAAACTTGTGAAAGTGTGTAACATCACGGACACACCCTGTATTTAAAGTACGTAATAATGACAGCAGTGACTACTGAGCGGAGTTTTCGGTCCTATATAAAGATGTTACTTGTTTGTGGGATACGTCGAGTAAGCAGTAGAGTAACAAGGACGCCAAATATCCTGATCTTGAGATCCTGCGAGAGGAATTTAAAGTCACAGAAAGCAACGGAACGATTGCGACAATGAAGAAGAAAATAGATGATGATGATGATGATGCCTGTTGTTTAAAGGGGCCTAACATCTAAGTCAACGGCCCCTAATGGTACGAAATGAGACGAAATGAAATGACAAATTAAAATCCCAAAAACATCCACTGACCACAATTCATAACGTGAGGACGAAGAATGCATGGATGGATATGAATTTAAAACGATCAGTGGAACAGACCCACAGTGCCTCACATGCACAGAAGCTGGCCTAGAACAATAGTATTACTGACCAAGGGACTGTTTCTATAGCACGATACTGAATCGAAGATGCGTGTAGTCGAAAGGAGTCCAGAATCCAAGTCAGCGGCCCTTCACAATGGTACTTATCGCTAGGAAAGTAGAACCATGGTATTTATCATGTTGCGGTATTAATCAAGAGTAGCGTAGACTCGCGGTATTCCACATATTATGGTACTACTCACAGGTAATGAAATTCGCGGATGTATTGCAGACCTACACTGTTTCTCAAATTGCGGCGCCATTTACAGGCAACGCAAACCTATGGTGTTCATCACATAAGTGTACTAACCACAGGGACTCGCGCTATCCCGTGGTGTTCCTCATATAGTGAGTACTAATCATAGGCAAGCCAGAACCACGGATTCCCTCACCCCATGGTGTCGCTCATATAGTGTTACTAATCACATGTACTGTAAAAGCCGTCGCGCTCTCGTTTGCTACTAATCACAAAGCTATTTGGTACCTAACATAGTGGTACTACACGCAAGTAAAAGCGACCCATGGTGTTCCCCGCGTGGTGGTACTAATCACAAGTAGTTTCATGGTTCTAATTTAATCATCCCTTGGTCGCCCCTTTTAGTCGCCTCTTACGACAGGCAGGGGATACCGTGGGTGAATTCTTCGTCTGCGACCCCACCCACAGCGGGTGAAGAAAATAGAGAATATGAGGGCAGTGACTGCTTCTCTCATGACGGTATCTCGTTTCGATATCAGTGGACTCACTAGGTTTAACAATATACTGAAACGTGCATAGTCCATTCTCAAATAATTACGGAAGTAATCAGAATCCAGTTCCTTTAGTAACGTGATATGACTAAAAATATTCGTTCTACTAGCCATTTCTTTGCCCACATTTTTCTGGGGGGTTTTTCCTCAAACTGATTAATGATGCTATACAGGGTCTCATTTTTAAACCCAGACCGAATGCTCAGTGTTTGTTCTCTGGGTTACGGCAGCTGCAGTATCGGAGGCGCGCGCATAGTTCTTGGCCTTGCAAGCAGCCTGCACGAGTTCGACCTGGCAAGCATCAGTCGCCAGTCTGAATCTCAGCTGTTAACATGGCGCAACGCCGTATTTTCGTATGTAAAAGATCTGGTTTCATCTTAACGGTAGTGTGAACAGTCGTAACTCTCGGTATTGGGGGGCAGAAAATCCTAATGGTGTTTATGAAGTCCCTCATTATGATAGGAAGATTTGTGTTTGCTGTGCTGTTAGTGCAAGACGAATAATTAGGCCTATTTCCTTCGAGACGACAGTAAATGCAGAGATGTACCAGGGTGACATTTTGACGCCGTTCTTCTATCAGTTAATAGAAGAAAAATAAAAATCGCGTGGGTTGTTACAACAAGATTCAGACTCTGCTCATACAGCGGAAGATTCCCTTCTTACAATCTCGGAAGTGTTTGCAGACAGAGAGACAGTGCTGGTCTATTTCCCCCTCGTTCTTCAGATCTAACAGTGTGTGATTTTTGCTTTTTGAATAAAGTGAAAGAAAAAGTGAATCCTCACACATTGGATGAACTGAATGAAAACATTACAGTGGCATAACTCGCTAGCGTCAGCCAGAATGTGGTTACCGGATACAATGTCTGCATAACCCAGGAACGACGACCCTTCTAGCATCTGTTATAAGGTAAGATTTCAAATAAGATTGTATACACGCTTGAAGCAGGGCGACCGCGCGCGACCTAAGTTCGGCCGAGGCAGCTGCCGTAGCGCAGAGTACAAACACCGTGCGTTCGGTCTGAGTTTATAAGAGAATCCTGTAAGCTCGATCCCAATCTTTGGCGTTTCTATAGAACGGGAGGCATGATGTGTGTATTCTGTTCAGGAGCCAAAGTCAACTGATGAGATCCGGCACTTAGTTAGGCCGTCTGTTGACAACACCTGATTTGGTCAGGCTGACTGTCGGTTCGACAAATCAGGTGTCGCCTTATGGTGATCCGTCTGTCGGATGGGGACGTAAAGCGTTGAGCAGACGCCTTGGTGCTATACGACAGGATCAGCCACTGAGTTTCAGCTTTTCCCTTCCAACTATAATATATTCCAAACCATTGTGAAGAATGTTAACATTTATGCTTTCACGGCCCCTACTTGTAGACATGATATGGGCTTTTGGGCTTATCCCTTTCAAGAATACAAGGTGAAACTCTCTATGTTTCGCAGAGAAATTTGCTCCGCGCCTTCACAAGAAAATCTCGACTGATCACGATGAAGACTTCTACAATAATGAGGGATTGAAATTAAGAATGGTTTACCGTTGGTCGCTGTAGTAGTACGCTCATTCATCACCAGATGGCTCGCTGTATGCTGGCACAGCGCTCCAAGCGGGAGCTGACAACACCATTAAGCTCCAAACACGGCCGACTGGATCCATCGCTGCGATCTTTAAGGAGCTAGCTAAAGCGACGCATCAAGTCGGCCGTGCTCCAAATAAGATGTCCAATCATACCGTGTGTGCGTGAAAAGTAATACAGTGGTCATCAGACGAATCAGGGATGAATGTGATAGAAGAAATAAATAGAAAATAAAGTGCAATAAAAGACACCCAGGATAGAATAGAAAGAAAGTGTGAAGAAAACAAGAGAATAATAATAATAATAATAATAATAATAATAATAATGTGAGAAGGGTCGGACGGGGGGGGGTGTGGTATAACCGGTGTGCACACCTTATGAAAGTATGATACTTAACACATAGCCTGGAATGAAGAAATTTATCCCATCGATTTTATGAATACACGTTTCTATCTTTAGTTTCAAAGAACATTTTGTCAGCCTCTCTAAAATCACAACAAGCCCAGTCACCAACGCACGTATACGCCACGTCTATTACACGTCACGGAGTAAAACAGAGAGCAGACGGAGGGCTAGGACATGGAACAAACTGCAAAGCACAAATTGACTCTCTTAAAACACTGTCAAGAACAGGCCTCGCTCATATTTCTGAGATGAAAGTAGAGAGAGAACCGCAATGCTGGTTCCGCAGCCAATCTACGTCAAAACGCCCTTCCAACAAGCGTTGAGTTATAATACCTTAAACATAAAACTTACAAGGTAAGAACGCATTCCCGGCATAATGAATGCAAAATTCACTATTGCGAATTACCTGTGTTCAATTCCCAGCCTTGACACGAATTAAAAATTGATTTGAGGATTTTTTTACAACTGGCTTTACACCGCACCGAAACAGGTAGGTCTTATGGCGACGATGGGACAGGAAAGGGTTAAGAGTAACAAGAAAGCGGTCGTGGCCTTAATTAAGGTACAGCCCCAGCATTTGCCTGGTGTGAAAATGGGAAACAAGACAAAACCATCTTCAGGGTTGCCGACAGTGGAGTTCGAGCCCACCATCTCCCAAATGCAAGCTCACAGCTGCGCGCCGTTTGAGGAAATGAAGCAGAGTGAACTCTGTCTCAGCTGAAGTAACTACTGTATGTAAATTACGAGACCATCACAAAGTTTGCTTACAGTGATGTGCGCGATTACCCACTAATACGCCTAAGACCCTCTAAGTTACCTGAGCTTTCAATAAAATTGACTACAGTTTTGATTTTGGCGAATGTCAATCCAGATTATGTTGAAGGCATCGTTACGTCTAATAACATACCCAGACGTAAAGTCGAATTACTACTCCGATCATTTCCCTATATCCAATTAATTTTCTATAAATTCAAATATTTAGTGGGCCAGCGAAGAATTGGAACACTGCTTCAGAACGGTCTTGTTAAAATATCAGCTGAGACTAGTCGTGTAAGTGCGGAAAACATTGATATAACAAATGAAATGTTTTCTTTGTTCCGTATTCGAAGGATTGGAACTCTTCCACGTTTACTTCTGATTAGCGTTAACGTGTCGCAGTCATAACATGGTGAAGGTTATCTGTTCTCTTTGTACACAAGAGATCACCATCATACCCCACGATTTGTCCAAATTCGAATTAATTTGGTTTAATCTCTAAAGGTTAATATCAAAGCCAGGCACGTGTTTTTGTGATGAGCAGTATATCAGAATACTCTGGCAAAAATATTGTCACCATGTGACCAATACTCACGAAAACTGAGGTGCGTAACTACAAGATTCTCTGCTACACAAATAGGCGGACGACTCGATCGAAGCCAATCAGAATGCAGGTGGTCGATATCTACATGAATTTTTAGTTCGTGGTTATTTAGGTTCTTTAAGTATTCTTTCATTCGAGTGTTGAACATCCGCAGCATCGCGTGCATCCGAGTGGACTAGTTCTCCGGTTCGACAGCCCGTTACTGTAAGCCCGCCTGCTTTTACGACCGGATATACTTGGGGACAAAACATGATGGCCTCAGTTCCTGGAAGCAAGCTGGAAGCCAGCAGTCAATCACACCCTGCTGAATTAACGATTTATAAGTGATCCTTGTCTGGTGTCGAGAGGTTGCCGATCCACTTTCTTCCACGCTCTTTCCAGTCTATACCCTTTCTTCGTGTCGAGTCCAGTAGACGATTTAGCAACTCAGGTAACAGCAGGCGTAGTAAATCCTATAAGTTGCTAACCGACACCGGGCTGCCGCTAGAGTGTAGTGGTGTGAGACAAGGTTGTCATGTTTTGTCTCCAAGTATACCTGTTGCCATTTCTTGATGGATGCAGTACTTTTATATCTGTCTCTAGGCGCAGGCCAGAGAAAAATGAAGCTTCCACCGAAGCCTCCGTCTCATCCGTGGCTGTGACAACATCAAAGCTCCTGGGGTATGGCTGGTGCTGAGTATCAGATCATTCTGAGCACCAATGGTGTGTCTGAGTGTTATGAAAGATGTTACCTACAGGATCAGTCGTCCTGCCAGAGCACACTCTGGCCTAGTGAGGAAAGCAATGGCAAACTACCTCACTCCTCGTCTTGCCAAGGTACACCTCATTTTGGCGCCTCAGTAGGATTACTTGATTCGAAGAGTGGAAGACGTCGAAAGGAATGCAGCACGATTCGTTCTGGATGATTTTCGAAAAAAGAATAGTATTAAGAAATTGTTGGAAATTTTGTGGTTGGCAAGACTTGGAAGTAAGGAGACGAGATGAGCGACTAAGCAGTATGTTCTGAGCTGTCAGTCGAGAGACGGCATGGCATGAAATTAGTAGACGAATAAGAGTGAGTGGGGCTTTTAAACGTAGGAACGATCACAATATGAAGATAAACTTGGAATTCAAGAGGACAAATTGGGGCAAATATTCGTTTACAGGATGAGGAGGTCGGGATTTACTAAGGGGAATGTTCGATAAATTTCCAAATTCCTTGAAATTATTTAAGAAAAGACAGACGGGAAATCTGCCACCTGGGCGACTGCCCTAAATGCAGATTAGTAGTGACATTGATTGATTGATTGATTGATTGATTGATTGATTGATTGATTTTAGTTTTGTCGGGATCTCTTAGTTTTACACCAAGCCCTCCGTTCTATTGCTCCTTCATAGCTTATAGAAGACAGTTTCATATAATTGAATCGTTTGGACCGCCAAGTAAAATGTCAAATGTTCCTGTCATAGTACGCACTGTCGAAAGTAAGATATGAGAACGCCCACAGCAAACTACGAAGTGTCAAATTCATTGAGCAGGGTAACTGGAACATCATGGGGTGCTGACGACAACACTTTCCTTTAAAATGCCTTGGTACTGGTTTATTCTCCTATTTAATATAGTGCAAGTGTGTGGTTGAACAATTCGCAATGCCAAAAGGTCGATGTGTAACTCAGACAGTAATTGCCTATCAGCTCCGAGACGCTGCTTTCAACCCCAGTCAACTGGCTACCTGTACTTGGCAACATCGCACCTCCTCACCTCCTACCGTTTATGGACCAGGATAATGAAGAACGAGGTTCTCCCAATACGTCAGCACATAATAAAGTTCTCTATAACCAGGCTGAAATCTAAAAAATCTAGAAATCTGTAATAGCGAGCTTGGGGGACGGCTTCGGATCTCACATCTTCTCACTTCGGTCTTAGGAATGTCTTGAGAGAAGAATGGACGTGAAGCCCCTCCGCCCGGCCTCATTCACATGTCTGATTCCTGCGTAAAACCACCCTACTTCAGTGTACAAGGGCTTAACTTACGGAATATTCTGGAAAAGGTAGGAATGAGATATAACGGGGAAAAGAATTATATACACTTCCAAAGAATTTGTAAGAAAAAATGTAGTCCTAAGAGCATATTGCTAAAAAAAGTGCAAAACTAAGCGGTCACTAGGAAAATTTTGCAGTATAATTGTAAGAATGAGGACCAACGCAGATTACATAACAAAAAAAGAAATGAGGGGAATAATCATACAAACAGAATAGGGATGATAATTCATGTTTATTACGTTCTAAAGAAATGGGATGGGCACATCTCATAAAAGAATGTTTAGAGACAAGGCAAATAAGAGAGAAATTTATGGATGAGGATGATAAGAGGAAAATTGATAATGAAACTCAGTTGTATACGGTTGTAAAGTTATTGAACAGGGAGTGGATGCACCCGGGAAGAATTGCAAAGTTGTTCGACATTATTAAGGGAATGTGCAGAAATAAATTGGAGGAGGTATGAAATGATACTTGCTACTCACTGACGGAATTTTGCATAAGGTAACCTACACAATATAACTTCGTCTAAGTCTAGAGCTACTAGGTGCGTAGTTATAGCATATAAATAATTGCCGTCATATTCTATTTATATTGCATGTTTTGATAATATAATATTAATATTCATCTAAGACGCTGGACGTAGTATGTAGGGACTGAGGATGACTACTGTGGTGACGCTCTCTTTGGGAAAGGGGGGGAGGGGGTCACGTTTCCGGGGAATCCGATGGATCTCTACAGCATGTCCGAGAAGCCGCACTTTTATCGTTTTTGTTTTTTAGGTTTCATTTCTTACCATGATGTTTCTAACACGCATTTCAGGCCATTCTTTCTCTGTTCAATTCCGAAAATCCGAAATCATTTAAGTGTTAAATTTGGTCGCCGTAATAATGTTTCCGGACACTTCTTCATTTCTGCTTCCTAATTATGCTATACGATATCAACTTTTGTATACTGCATGTATTAAAAGAGAAAATTACAATAAAAAATGCTCTCTCCCGGTTCTGTAGTTTCTCAGATTATGGGAGAGTGGCATTATCTTAATTTATTTTTGTTCATATTATTTTGTAACTACTGCCAATTTCATCTCAAGATTTTGGTGGGTGGGTGGGTGGGTGGGTGGGTGGGTGGGTGGGTAGGTGGGTGGATGGGTGGGTGGAAGCAATTGTTCCACCAACCTAATAATACTGACATTTGTAACACCGGGTACCTCTGCATCATTTTCCACTTAAACTACAACTTTACAATCTTTGTTTCACTATGATGCTGTGGAGTTCCCTGTCGACGGCTATGTTAACATTATCAATTCCTGAGACTTGATTAATAATTATTGCAATCATACCACCTGAACTTAAGGAAAAAGCATGAGCCCAAGCGCTTTTAATCTACATGTGCCGTCTACCCTTTCTTGAAGATTCTCTGCCGTTGTTTGGAATTCTTGATGTAGTGTCTGTGCATGAGAATTGCCAGTAAAGAAATTAAGTCGTTATTTCCATGGAAGATACATTACATACATTAAAGAGACTCAATGTAAGCAGACGACAGTCTCCTCTTTAGGTGCAGTAATGACAATATCGTACTCTGGCAATCAATTTTTATGTTTCCACTACCTAGTGTATTCCATAACTTTTTTACTGCACTGCCTGTTTCACTGCGGTTTCTTTCTATTCCGTTTTATCCAACCTTTTCGCCTGTCCGACCATTTCCAGATCAGGTTGAGGTTGGATAATCGAGATTACTCTGCGTTTTTTCTGCTTTTTTCCTTTTTGTTTTGAGAAGGTGCCCAACCATATATGTTCGTTGATATCTGATCGAAAATACAACGCTGTGACAACGTCACACTTCTCAAAGCGATCGATCCTTTACTGATTTACCAAAGCCTCATAAGAAGCCAAAGAAATTGAAAAATATGAAAATACCAACCAGCCCTTACTACTGATACCAAATTACTAGGAAGAAGGCTTTTAGGCCCGAATCGATTAGAATGCAAACGTATTTGAAGAAGGCGCAATTATCATCTAACCGCTCTACAATTATGTCGGCGCGTTGCATAAATTTTAGGGGTTCTGAGAGATCAGATCGCTAATATTTATGCAAATCACACAGAAGAACTGTTGTGCGGGTAGAAAACACTTGCGCCTTACTGAAATACGTTCGCATTCTTAACTATTTGTACCCAAAAATCATTTCCGTAAAAATTACACTAGCTGCCTGTGCGTTGAGACCACCCCGATGATAACGTGTATCAGTCTGTTGAAGATTTCCCTAGAAAAATGACGATAACACCGCGGCTTTCTCTGTATGATCACAGAAAAAGAACCACGGCTCTGATTCTTGAGGACAACCGGAGTGTGCAACATGCTACAGAAGAGAGCACCGCTTACCTTTTGAATGATGTGGTCCGGATTGATCCCCAGCTCTGTAACAACAACAAAAAAAAGGTTGTATAAATATTTAATACTGAGACATTTATACATTTAGGAAAGAATCTAAATGAGGTGTTTAACCTGCTTATGGTTAGCTTAAAACTCCGAAGATTAAAGCCTGATATGAATTAGTCATTGTCTAGATATACAAAGAATGCCGAAAGTTGACGCAAGTGTGAAACTGATATAACTTGAAAACAATATTCTCTCACCCATGGATAAATAATGCAAGTATCGAGGTCGAGTTATTATTTTACGATTATTATTATTATTACTTCTAATGTACCTATGGCTATGAAGTGTTTACATCTAGTTAGTATCAGTATTATTATTATTACTACATCATATGTACATACGATATGATAGCGTTGTTTGTGAGGTTATGTCATGAAACATGGGCCGTACATAAATATTTATATCAGTTCAGTTAATGTAAATACCTGTAAATTAATATTATATAATTTTTTATTACCTGTACATGATGTGCAATCCGCTACAGAATTTGGAAACACACTGTAACATCCAGAATGACGTATCTCTGACACTAGATGATGGTAGAATATTCTATACATTATAATCATGTTGTTAGGCACTCTAGAATTTACGAGAAAATGTATCTTTCTAGAAGCCTGGCCAGGCACATATGGAAGGAGGTCGTCTTGATGGTAGCGACGAGTTATTGTTTAGTAGAGTTATGGTGTAGCACGAGTATACTTGTGACCACGTGTTGTAGGTGACATGCTTGTAAGCAGTCAACTGTTTCAACTGTTTTACGGTTACGACTTCCATGTGGCATCTGCTTAGTGATAGACAGTTGTTAAAATGGCGGCTGTGTTGATGTGTGTATTTTGCTAGTGACAGCAGTGATTAAGGTAATGTGTGTGTTGAATTTGTAAATAGATGTGAATAAATAACTGTACCAACTGACAACACTTTGTGTGCATCTTTGTGGATACATAAAAGTGCAAAGGTTCGGCTGAAAGCTACAACGCTGGCGCAGCGCAGCGACGACAATGTGTAGTCGGCCAACAGTGAGCAAAACAATACCGCCGGCGAATAGTTGAGACTCGCGATAAGGAAGCTCCTGGAAGAAGAAGCTGGAAGCTTAGAGCAAGCGCCCATAATTATCTGGAAGTGGAAACCGAATCTCCCCCGTGTCTATATAATAGCGCGCAGCTGCGGCGGCGCGGAGTCATCTTGAGTGAAGCACTGTTGGGTCAATCGCGAGTGAGTTACGAGACAGTGGCGAGTCCTCTGCATCGGAGAGTAGTGAAGGGAAAAACCAAACCAAATACTGGAAACCATTCAAAAGAGAAAGAAGTATTGGTTAGGTCACTGTTCATGATGGAAATGTTTATTAACACAGGCACTGGAAGAAAAGGTTGCTGGGAGAAGGTTGAGAGGAAGAAAGAGGTAACAGATGATGGGCAGTGTGAAAATCAATCAAATATACTGGAAGATTAAAAGGATGGCAGAAAACAGATGGGCTTGGAAATTGCATGTGAAAACGTGCTGATAGGCAGAGAAACGATGATGATGATGATGATGACTATTTTCAGTGCAATACAGATACAAATTAAGTGGGGCAACAAACCAAACGAAATGCAATTACTCTAAAACAAGCGACTGGAGATCACGGGTCCGTGATACCAATATACACAGAAGCTATCCTTGAACAACCTCCGAAAGTTTGTCGGTGGGATTCATGTTCACTCTGTATAACATACTTAAATTAAATTAAAATAAATATTAAAATATGGTTTCTATCTGCGAGGGGACGGGGGTCTGGTTAGCTCAGTAGCTTAGCTGCTGGCTTCCAAATCGGAAGGCTGAGGTTCGAAACCCGGTCAACCCTGGGTCGAGATTTTCATCTCAAGAATCACGTGCCATCAGAATGGGCAAAACCAAAATAAGCCTAGGTGGCTACAGTGGCCCCAGAAGTAACTAGGATAAGCTAAGAAGAATGGTTTCCGTCTGTAAACTTAATTTTTGATCAAATATTGTTATTTCGCTTATTCTTTATCTCGTCATACATTTTAAATTTCTGTATTTCTATGTACATTCATTCCTTATTATATTCTAACTTATATTTCAAGAAGCATTTCTTAAATACAGCGTAATGATATGAGAAGTCATTACATGAATGTTACTAGCAAATATTAAATCTATACTTCTTTTGATCACTGCGCACTCTATTTTGATCCTACAAAGCTATTTTGGTCGCATTTTGTTAGTAATTTAATCGTCTTATCAATGGTGGAAAAATGGGATGTTTTCGCTTGCTCTATTGTGATTACCGGTATTATTATTTTGTAAAGTACAAACGGTAATTAATTAGAAGATCATATACAAATAAATAAATTTGTAGGAATCAAACAAAACACTAAGAAGGCATCGTATTATCTTGTAGATTTTATCCTGCGTGTAACCTAGACAAAAACCCTTGAGAACATTTTGGAAAATGCGCTGATTGGTTCAAACCGTAAAACCATCTTAATTGTACAGTTGAGAAACGTGGTGCGAGCTCATTTGTCATGTACTTCCCCCCCTCTTGAAAGATTATTCTAGACAGAATGGAGAAGGGTGAAATTTAATTAAGTCTTCATAAGAGGTTCTTGCATTCTAACTCATGTTCGGCGGTTAAACTGTCATAATTAACACGTTTTAAACTATCTGCTTTAGTATTTGTTTTCTGTTTTTATTTTTTGTGAGGCGAGTGGAAATTCTCAGTACTAGGTTATAGCATCATCTCCCAAGTGACTTAATAATAATAATAATAATGTCTGTCTGTTAGGTCATCAGCCCAGAGGCTGGTTGGATCCTCAAATAGCACCACCAAAAGTTATAAGGTTATAAGGAAACCGCAAAAACCAATGGCAGTACCAAAATGAGGCGTACTAGGCAAGACGAGGAGTGAGGTAGTTTGCCATTGCTTTCCTCACTGGGTCAGAAAGTGCTATTGCAGCACGACTGACCCTATGAGCAACACCTTTCATAACACTCGGATGCACTAGACGTGCTCTGAATGTCATTACTCAGCACCACCCATACCCCAGCAGCTTCCATATTGTCACAGCCATGGATGAGACTGGGACTTTGGTGGAAGCTACACTTTACTCTGGCCTGTGCTAAGAGATGGGTACAAAAGTACTGTATCCATCAAGAAATGGCAGCAGGCAAAATAATAATAATAATAATAATAATAATAATAATAATAATAATAATAATAATAATAATAATTGTACCGGGCGGTACACCTCCACGCCGCGAATTCAAATATTGCGCCAGTTGAAACCTCTCTACAGGAGAAAGCCTGAACTTTAACAAACTGTATTAACTCAACGGTTTCTCGGAAGATGTCACTACTGTAAATTTGGTAAATTTGAAGTGTTCTGAACTGTGTCTATTTGGATTTGTGTTTGCTCCGTATCAAGAAGTTTGAACATTCTCTAACAGATGTCGCTACCCAAAACTATGGTAACACACTCTGGTGCAATGGAATGAACTTTCTTGAAGAAATATTGTATTCCGAAATTTTATTTTTACTAAATTTTGTTCTGTGGTTTGTGGGTTGGCAATATAAATCCTTTCTTTCCGCCCGTTTTGAATGTAACCAATCATGAATTTACGTAATTAATTTTCCACCAATAAGGTGTTTCTTCCTCATCTTGTGTATTAGTTTTTGCTGTTGGCCAATAAACGTTTGTGGGCGGGTTGTTATCATTCATGAAAGGTCTCGAATGTTCCACGAGGGTATATAAACTGCTGATTTTCTTGTCTCGGTGCCACTTCAGTAACATCTCTCTTAGTGTGTGAATATGTAGCAGGGGGCGGGAAGCGCCTCTTTCTTCAAGCAGCAGTTCATCTACAAGGTAATGGCCTATTAACATCTTCATTTCTTGCTAGCTCAGCAGTTTAACTCTCGGGGAGGGTTCGAAACCTTTAGTATGTAACCTACATTTTTAAAATGTACATTCTTTTCTGTCTATCTATAAATTACAAATCTGTAAAGCGGGGATAGAGAGTGCTTCACCCTCTCGAACTCCCCTTCATTTTTGAAAAAGGAGGTGACTACGTTTTCATAACCGTTCTTCTCTTCTTTAATATAGTAAGTTTTCTCATACGTGTCACCTCCCTAGATTGGGATTAGCCCCTGTATTATCGGCCTAGCGCCACATAGGTTTTTGACACAAACGTTGTGTTGGAGTGCAAATTATCGTCTCCATTCTATTTTGCACTATGGGCCAGTAACTTAACTTGATGTTTGTTTTCTTCATGTAAAGGCCCTGTAGGTTGGGTATCTAATACCCCTGTTTCGTGGTGTGCCTTGAGGGCAGTCTGAAGTGAAAGCTGTTGTGGCCTTTGAGAGGCTTGTCAAATTGAGAGCGGGTCTGCTTTTTTCCTTAACATTGTAATTAGGAGCAAGTGCTCCTTGTACTTAGGGGTTTTCTGCCCTTTAGCAATTGTGATTGCGAGCTGAGAGCTCAGAAAGTAAACTTGGGGCTCGAAGCCCAAATTTTGTAATGAGCTGTAATTTGTTAATTGTTGATCTGCTACTTGGTACCTGTTATAATCTGTTGATTTTTGAAAAGAAAATATAACCTTTGTTAAAGTTTTAAATTAACTTTAATTTTGTAGTTGAGACCTATTCCAGCCCGCACCTTCTTTCACCTCTAACTACCACGGATAACTCCGTAACAATAATAATAATAATAATAATAATAATAATAATGGCTTAATGTCCCACTAACTACTTTTGCGGTTTTCGGAGACATCGAGGTGCCGGAATTTGTTCAAATACGACCGGACTGAGCCAGGATCGAATCTGTCAAGTTGGGGCTAGAAGGCCAGCGCCTAAACCGTCTGAGCCACTCAGCCCGGCCTGAATGAAAGAAGTTCGTCCAATACACCAATAACACAAGTTACTACACTGTATGGCAAATTCATTCAATAGGGCAAGTAAACCTTCACCTGGACAATGGTAAGATATATATATATTTTACTTTATGTCGCACCGGCAGAGACATGTCGTATGGAGACAATGGGATAAGAAAGGGCTGGGAGTGGAAAGGAAGCGACCGTTGCTTTAAGTTACAGCCTGCCGTGAAAATGCGTATTCACAGAAAACCATCTTCAGGGCTGCCGAAAGTGGGGTTCGAACCCACTATCTCCAGAATGCAAGCTGGCAGCCACGTGACCTAACCGCCCAGCCACTCGCTCGGTTTGGTAAGATTTCAAATCACACGTACACTTCCTAACACAAAAGTACAAGCACAGCCGAATGAAACGACAGTATAACAGAGATTTCTTCAACAATTAATATATGGAGGTTTGGCAATAGTTTGCCAATAAGTGTATTCAGTACAATTTTTAAGCATAAGCCCACCTGGTGGTATGATCGTTAAAGTGTCAAGTCTATACGGTCTGATATCGTGGTTATCCGGATCGAGTCCCGCTGGTGAAAAAAATTTTCACCTTCAGAATGTTGGCTGACACAGTAGGAGAAGTGGTGGTATACAATTACGAATCACTAGATTGCTTGCCAAAAGCCTGGAGTCAATTCCCAACCTCTGTGTACTATTCATATGAAATGAGGATATGCGATGCTGTTGATGGTGATTCGTCGGATAGCGACGTTAAGCCTCGAGCAGACTCCTTGGTGCTATTAGACAGGAGCAGGCTATGTGACCCCACCAGGTTTAACACTCTCCCTCCCTACTATCATACACTGGCGGAAAAAATATCCAAACACCAAGTAGGGGTTGTGTTAGCGTGGCGCTAGTTGCGGCCCCATGACGTTGCACATCAGGTTAGCTTTAAATACGGGCTGTACTGTGCGAGAGCGTCAGTTACCTGTGAGATTGGACGGAGTGACTGGATGGATCAAGAATGCCTTTACGACGACGAAGAAGCCAGTATCAACAGCTCACTGCGATTGAACGAGGCCGTATAATAGGGCTACGTGAAGGTGGATTTTCCTTCCGCGCTATTGCAGAACGACTTGGAAGAAATGTCTCCACAGTGCATGCGTGCTGGCAGCAGTGTTCAGGAGAAAGTACACCATTGAGAGGGAAGACCGCCTTATTCGGCGTATGACTGTGGCTCAGCGGACTGCGTCTGCAGTAGCAATTCGAGCGGCAGTTAGCAACACAGTGACGCAACGAACTGTTCGAAAACGGTTACTTGAAGGACAGCTCCGAGCCAGACGCCCTGCGGCGTGCATTCTACTTACCCCAAACCACCGCCGTCTGCGACTTCAGTAGTGTCAAACGAGAGCTCATTGGAGGATGGAATGGAGGTCCGTTGCGTTTTCGGATGAAAGCCGGTTCTGCCTTGGTGCCAGTGATGGCCGTATATTGATTAGAAGGGGGCCAGGTGAGCGCCTGCATTCCACCTGTCTGTGGCGTCGACACATTGGACCTACACCGAAAGTTCTGGTCTGGGGAACAATTTCCTATGACAGCACCCTGACTGCAGATGTGTACGTCCGTCTGATTATTCGATCTGTTGTGCTGCCATTCATGAACAGCATTCCTGGGGATATTTTCCAACAGAATAATACAAGCCCCTATGCCGCTGTTGTAGCCCAACGTGCTCTACAGAGTGTCGACATGTTGCCTTGGCCTGCTCGATCCCCCGATCTGTCCCCGATCGAGCACGTATGGGATATCATTGGACGAGAACTCTAGCGTCATCTACAACCGGCATTAACCATTCCTGTATTGACCGACCAAGAACAACAGGCATGGAACTCCATCTCACAAGTTGACATCCGGCACCTGTGCGACACAATGCATGCACATTTGCATGCCTGCGTTCAACAGTCAGGTGATTACATAGATTATTAATGGACCAGCATGGCACATTTGCGATGGCTTTTCTCGCACGGGTGTTAATCTGTAGTCTTGTACCTTTAATCAATTAAATGTTACCTCGAAAAATATAGTGGCAAAATTTCCGTACTCTACATTCCTTATTTCATGTTGTTTGGATATTTTTGTCAGTGTATATCATGTCATTCATTTCATCTCATTAATTCCTCTGACGAGGACATGAAGAAAGGCATCCGGAAGCAAAAAATCGCTACGAAGATTCATCTCACTTCATACCCAACCCGTAGACAAGCGGGACCAGGGTTGGACATACAGTGCATGTTTCGAAAGTGTACTTGGCCATGATTTGTAAATGTTGCTTCAACACTAAACAAGGTACATGATGAATCTAGTGTATCTTGTCGCAAGTTAAGTTCTGGTTCGTCGAGATTCCATTGCTTCTTTCTCAAGACCAATCCAACTGATCCATTCACCAAGGCATTTGAAATCTCTGACGATCCCTATTTTTTTCTTCCCCCACTCACTATGGAGAAGGATATGATACGGATGGAACTAAAGTGTGGATCTACAGCAACAGCAGCTAGAACATTATTCACCTTATTCTCCAATCACTGGTTTGTTTCTGTTACGTTTTCTGGGTGTTACACTTCCAATTTCACGTAACTGGTTGAAGAGGTTCACAAATAATTGTCGCGATGGGTCACGTCTGTCGGGATATCGTTCCGCGCACAGAACACAAGAACAAACAGCATTCTTCCTGCATCCTCCATAAACAAGTCGTTTTTTTCAGCATTGGTAAATACCATCTTCCTCCACGTACTGCTTCTTGAACTATCACAAAGTAACTGACAAGGAAGTCGCAGTGTAATCAGTTTATTGGAAAGGAAACAGATATAAGAACATCGCAGTCTTGTAACTAAACTGTTGAATAGAGCAAACAACTGTCTATATTTATAATTTTCAAACAACGACAGTTCGTGAACTACTTCACTATAATCCTGAAAAAATTCACCACTGATATTCTAATTTACTCTGGTTGTATCAATAGGCATTGTTCCGTTTGAAAAATTGAACTTTCTAAAATAATATACATTCTAATAATTATTGAAGTATGTGTATGGGCTACAATTATGAGGCATTGGTTATAGTACATGTCTATGAAGTAAAAACAGCACATCAATAGAATCTTCCATTTCAGAAATATTTGGGGTGCAAGCATTTGTTGTCTGCCATATGTGGCATGGTATACAAACCGATCACTACGCTGAAAAAAGATTCAAAATAAAATAAAATTTTTGCCTTCAACAGTAGCAATCTATACTAGATTATAAACATTTTTAGAAAAAAAAACCATCAATACTGCTTTCAAAACCGCCAACACTTCTGTTTCTTGTCCGTTTCACCCACTTCGGTGTACGATAAATCAATCAATGGTTAGTCCGACTCGTTGGCTGAATGGTCAGCGTACTGGCCTTAGGTTCAGAGGGTCCCGGGTTCTATTCCCGGCCGGGTCGGGGATTTTATTCACTTCTGATTAATTATTCTGGCTCGAGGACTGGGTGTATGTGTCCGTCCCAACACTCTCCTCATCATATTCAGACAACATACCACACTACCAACCACCACAGGAACACGTAATAGTGATTACATCACTTCATAGAGGGTTACGTCAGGAAGGGCATCCGGCCGCAAAACAGAGCCAAATCCACATATGCGACTCAGTTCGCACCCGCGACCACACAAGTGCGGGAAAAAGCGGTAGCAAAAGAAGAAGATCAATCAATGGTTAGTAATTCGTGTTTTCCTGTCCTCCCAGTAGGTACTTTTTCATCCTTTCAGATCTTGCATTCCTCTCTTCTTCAGAAATTCTGTATAGTCATTTGGGCTTCACCCTGTCCTGAAACCTGTTCATTTTATCTTCGGTTATTTTCTTCGCGGATCCATCTCCAAGAATCTCTTCTGTGATTTGGAACTCTCGTAGGTCCTTCTCAGTTTCCTAAAACCATTTCGGCTTGGTTTTCTTATTGCTAAAATAGTCGAAGATTATTTTAGTTATCCTTTACGTGACCATTCTTAGAATGTGGACATAGACGTCAATTCTCCTTTTCCTTATTGTGTTGGTAATCCTTTCTTTCTGTTTTCCTATAGAGTGTTTCATTGCTGATGTGTGAAAGTTCGTTATTATGGAATTTGTGGCCTAGAATTTTTCGTAGTATTTTACTTTCCTTGATCTCCAACTTTTCCATTGGACCCTATGTAGTTATAGACAGTGTTACTGAAGCATAAAGGGCTTCAGGCTTGACTACTGTACTATAATGTCTGATTTTGGAATTCCAGGAGAGGGATTTTTTTGTTATATGTGTCTTCCGTAAGCAGGAAGGCTGTTTCTATTGTGGTTCGTCGAGATTCCATTGCTTTCTTCTCAAGACCATTCCAATTGATCCATTTACCAAGGTATTTAAAATTTTTGACGATCTCTATTTCTTTGTTCCCCCACTTTCAAATATTTTGGAGGATTCTTAATGTTGGTTATTATTTTGGTCTTTCCAAAGGCGATTTTGAGACCTATCTTCCCAGTAATGCAAAACGTTTTTACAATAAATATTCATAACCTGGCGTTTAAATTGGCCAAATGGGAAGGAGTTTATCAACTAGATGTAAAGAACATGTAAACGCCAGAAAATATTAGCACTATTCAGCCATAAGTGAACATACGAGTGATTTTAATCACTCTTTTGCGTCCATAGATAAAGATTTGAAAATCCTGAAGACAGCCAACAGTGTATACTACGGACAAGAGGGGTGGGAATTACCGCCGACTTGTGAAAACAATAAACAAAACCTTTATGGAAGTGAGATTCAGTCCGTGGCTCATGAATTTGTGCACGTAATGTAGGAAATGTGTCACGTGCTAGTCTTGTGAAGCATTCACGAAATATTCAAATTCTATAATCTAAGAATTGGGTGGGAGTTTCCCTTTACAATTTGAACGAGTGGAAGTTCTCGCCATGGACTAAAGAGGCCCATAGACGTGCAATATTATTGCGCAATATCTGCGTTTGTGCAATAAAATTGATAGTGTGTATTTAATATTGAAGGGTTGTGCAATATATTGTACGAAATCAAGAAAGGTTGCAATATATTGCGCAAATCGCAAAATACTGTGCTGTGTGTTGGCAATATTGTGCAATATCCCGTCCTCCCGCCAGTTGGTATCAACAAGCGTTGGAGAAGGTATCGTGATGCAGGCAAAAAGGAGGAGAAAAAGTTTATTTTGGAGTTTATCGAAGTGTACCATGGCCTTCCGGCTCTGTGGGACGTTAAGAGCAAAGCGAGGAGTTCATCATACAATTCACCATTCATGCGCAGAATGTTTCGAAAATCATTTGGTTCCCATTTTCTCAGTTCATTGAGTAAATTTTCATGAGTGTACTTTTCTCTGTCTAGAAACCACTGTTTGGCCCTTTTGCTTCTTTTCCGTTTCTGCTTCTTTTTGGCACTTACGCCCACGGCGATCAAAACGCAGCAAAGACCAGTGTCACTCAATATATTTACCAAATAAAATACCGACATGGACTGACTATATATTGCAACGCATATTGTACGTCTATGACCACTTTGCACAATATATTGCACAACTATAAATATTATCTCCACACGATTCTATTTATTGCACAAACTCGATTTTTGTGCAATAATATTGTACGTCTATAGGCAGCTAACAATATATTGTACAATCCATTTTGCGCAATAATATTGCACGTCTATAGACCCCTTAAGAACAGTATATTGAAAATTGATCAAATCGGCGAGGACACGTTGACAAAGTCCATGACTATCTTTGGATCTCCCTCAGTGAAGTAGTTTGTTCATGCAACACTTCAGAATAAGGCAACAAAGAGACGGTAGAGATCTCTTCCCTAAACCCCCAGTGTGGCATTGTTCTGTCTTCTATGAGGCAACAAACTCCTGATTTACAAGGCCGATAGGGAACAAGACGCCGAAACCAAACTCCCAGCTTTAATACGGCGATAATCCGATCCCCCTACGGCGCTGTACTTCTTTTTTATCATTATTTATTGCCAGTGCTCTGGTTAAATAGAGCATCTCTCTGTCCCCGCGGGGAAACAGCTGTGGTCGTGTCGTAGCGCGCGCGCATATACAGCACACACACACTCACACCACACAGTGGGAAAAAGCCAGGTGTACGTTTTACACGCGCATCTCCAGGAAGTTAAATGCTTATATGGCACAGGTAATTAAAGTACATTATACTTGATGTGCGTGATATAAACTAACGGGCAGACCTGCTCGTAACGCATTAAAACACTCGCAGTCTGCAACCGAACACAAGTGGAATAGTAATGCCCTCTCTGCCGTATGAACTGTTATATGTAGAAATTCACTACGGAAGATATGGAATGATCCATATAAAACCGATATTTTAAAAATAGCATATTAGTGCAAAGTAAAGCCAACATTATTATTATTATTATTATTATTATTATTATTAAAAAGGCATATATTTGTTCATACTGCAAGGATACTACCCATTTTTTGTTTTAACCCTTTGTTTACTTTATTATTAACTAGCTGATGTACCCGTGCTTCGCTACGGAATTCTCAGAAAGACTGTTTTTGTGGTTTTCCCAACTGAAGTCAACATAGATCATTACAATTACACCAGTAGGAATTTAGTGAATTAAAGCAATGCTATCATATAAAATACTCGATCAAATGAAAAATCGCACAACACACTTTCAACGAACAGTACTACGGTGCCGATCTAACAGTCCAAATTTCCAGTGCTAGAATGACCAGGCTGTAGACAGCCATGAACACTCCTCTGCCATTATTCCGCTAAATTTGTACACTGCTCATGTCAATCAGTGCCTCAGAGTAAGGAATGAATAGCTGGAATGCTATGATTAACCAGTGTGTTACGTACCAGTAGTATCAGAAAAATTATGAACCAGAGGAATGGCATGCTACAAAAGAGAGAGACTGACCTCGATAGCTGCAGTCGCTTAAATGCGTCCAGTATCTAATATTCCGTCGGCAGCCCTGAAGATGCTTTTCCGTGATTTCCCATTTTCACACCAGGCAAATGCTGGGGCTTACCTTAATTAAGGCCACGGCCGCTTCCTTCTCACTCCTCGTCCTTTCCTGTCCCATCGTCGCCATAAGACCTATCTGTGTCGGTGTGACGCAAAGCAACTTGTAAAAAGAAAGAAAGAAAGAGAGAAAGATCTAACTCCCCAGCTTCTTTCCGCCTCGGACAGGCTATTATACTCGGTACGCATCAGTAACCCCATCTACCGGAGAAGAGTGGCAGCAGAAGACGCAAAGTACATCACAACAAACAATGGCCAATGTAATGTTATTGTTGATCAATTTTATGAGCTTGCTATATTGTAGGCTTTCCCATTTAGTTTTCTTTCGACTGTGATATTAGGGTATCTTATAAAATTATTTATAGCGTAGACTGTAGTTCCTTATTCCCCGACTTTACATACCAATTTTCATTAAATTCTGTTTATCCATTTTCTCGTGACTCGGCGCTGATATGGGCTTAGCAACAAAAATACAAATTCATGAATATCTCTACCGGGCGAGTTGGCCGTGCGGTTAGGGGCGCGCGGCTGAGAGCTTGCATCCGGGAGATAGTGGGTTCGAATCCCAATGTCGGCAGCTCTGAAGATGGTTTCCCGTGGTTTCCCATTTTCACAAGGCAAATGCTGTGGCTGTACCTTAATTAAGGCCACGGCCGCTTCCTTCCAACTCCTAGGCCTTTCCTATTCCATCGTCGCCGTAAGACCTATCTGTGTCGGCGCGACGTAAAGCCACTAGCAAAAAAAAAGAAGAATATCTCTGTTATCACCGGTACGGTAAAAATGTATGTGACATAAATGATCGGAAATTTAATAATACTATACAACTTTATTGATGTAGTATTTATCAATAGAACCACAAATAACAAATATTTGAGAATTACATTTTAGGCCATCCCCTAAACTACCATTTCACTCAGTGTGAATACAATTATTTATGGCCTACATTGTAGCGACTTATTCCCCGACTGTACATGCCGATTTCCATTCAGCTTTGGGGCTGGCTGTTTGTGCCGTCTTCATCATTATTAGGTAGGGCGCAGGGCGTCAACTGGAAAGATCTGAACCAGGCCTTTACTCAGGCCACATGCCATTATTTATTTATTTATTTATTTATTTATTTATTTATTTACTTACGAATTTGGCCCACTATACACCGCTTAAAGCCTATGACTAGGTTACAGTATTTTTCATTTTCTTTTCTTCCCAGAACTTCATTCGTCAGCTGATCGCCCGCCTCTGTTCCTCCAATAACATTCTCCGAGGTTGACGTCGAATTTACAAAAGCGAAAAATCCAGAGAAGTGATCTGTCAACGGAAGGCCACCCTGTTATTTGTGATGTGATCTGCGATCTTCAGTCTTTGTAGGTCTCATCGTATCTCTTCCAGCCAACCGGTGGTGTGTTTTAATTTGGAGATGTAATCAAAATTCTTCTTGGTTAGCCTGTCGTTCATTCTGAGAAGGTTGCAATAAGACTGTAGTCTTCGTCTTTAATTATGTCTATATGTTTTTCTGTATTGCCGCACAGGTCTTCATTTTTTCTTTGCATCCAAATATTTTCTCCGTTATGCCTATATTCAAGATAGTTTTTTTTCATACGAAAGTTGAAGACCGGCTTTAATGGCTATGTCATAAAGAAGTTTCACCATTATCTGTGCTTGTAATTTGTTTTCAGAAATTACTGTGATATCAACAGCAAAGGTAAGACATTCCACCTCAAATCTTCCTTTTACCTGCCTTAGATTGATCCCTTGAATGTTTTTTTTTTCATGCAACCTAATTCCCCATTCCCTCATAATTTTGCTTAATACCAAATTAAAGAGAATTCATGGAAGTCCATCACCTCATCGAACTCCAGCCTTGATTTTTAAGGGACCTGGAAGTTCATTTAAAATCTTACCTCTTGAGGTTGTATCTGTGAGTGTTTGTTCAACTAATTTGCTAGTATTTTTATCAATCAATATTTTCTAGCTCAAGTGCTATGTCCGTTACTTCAAGGCATTTTCTGTAGAAAACCATAATGCTGAAAAGTAAGGAAGGACTTTTATTGCAGACTTCGAAAGAATGGTAATATAATAACAGCATATGGCCTCCGGAGAGTTCTGGTGCAGGTCTTTCGATCTGTCGTCGTATAGGCGACCTGCGCATCTATGAGGATGGGGGCCAATCTAAGATGAAATCTAATGCTCAAAACGTCACAAACACCCAGTCCCCGAGCATAGGAATTAACTAATACGAGTCGAAATCCCCGACCCGACCGGGAATCGAATCCGGGGTCTCTTGAACAAAAGGCTAGCGTGCTAATCTTTTAGCCATGGAGCCAGACCGTAAGAATGGTAATATATATATAAACACTCAACTGCTGAAATGAAGGTAAATAATAATTTATAGTTGGCACTGATGCTATTTACCATGAATAGGCTGTCCAATAAAAAAAACCATTGGTATTAACGCAGTTAGCAGTTTCCAAAGATAACCTCAACCACTCCTGATCTCCGGAACGTTATGGGACTTCGAAGTCCCCAGTATATTACCATACCGTAATTCCACAATGTCACATAATGAATAAGTCAGAGATTGAGTCAACGGTGGAATAAGTTCATAAAGAAGAATTTATTTTAAACATTCATTTAGGCTGTGGATTTTCAAAAATGTTAGCTTACCATCTGAGCAGTAAATATGCTATTACAATTTATTTATTTATTTATTTTTCTCCAACATTCACCACAATGGCTAAACCACTACTCCGTAGTGGCACACGTGTCAGCAAGATAGCTGTGTGTGATTGATGCTGCCATCTCTCAGTAAATTCTGAAACTATTTCTAAAGAGAACCAAGGAGTTCCGTCAGGTTTTCAGGTAACGTGCAATTGCTGCAGCGATTTTTGAAAGGTGGAACTTTAAAGTCCCGTAAGTAAACAAAGGCTTTTGAAACTATGGGACTTCAGTTTTATGAAGTACCCGACTGATGTCGCTATAGTCCATACTTTACTCTTTTTGCATCCCCTCCATTTTGATATCGAACTCCATCACTGCTACACAAATGGCATTCCGAAGAGAATATGATGCATTCCTTCCGTAATAAAAAACCCTCAATAAACGGGGGACAGCGGGGGGGGGACTATAGGGGGATGATGCGCTGCGGGACTCTACTTAGGGTGCCTCTTGTGGGGGGTCCGGCGTTCTCTGCGCCAGAACCAAATAATATAATAACCAACGCATGTACAAACATACAAATCCACCTATCAAAATCAACAATTCCAAATCAAAGCCTAAGAGCTATGAGGAATGAAACAACTTCGATTCAATTCCGTAGAGAGGCAATCCTGGCCTTAGTTACGAAGTACGAAACAACAGCTTCATTGGTAAGCGATACTGGCAAGCATCGTAAAAAATCTCGTTTACAAAATGCGGCGGAAGACGTCCGGGCCTGTGTAGAGCAGTCTCCGCGTAAATCATCCCGTCGTTTGTCTCGGGTAATCAGGTTATTCTTATACTACACGTCAAGTGAGTGCCTCGCCCTAATATAAAGCTTCTTTGATGACCGAATAATTCACACACGTTATGGCATCCTAGATCGCCAAACTGCACGCCACCAGACTTTTCTTTTAATGTCACCTAAAAGGTGGAATTGTAATCGACCAAGAACAACTGGTCCAGGGGTACTGCAGCGAGCTGCCAGAATCACGCAACGACTGTACGAATGTGTCTCTACAAGCAAAAGGTCATTTTCAGCATCTACTGTGAGGGTAAGCAATTTTCCCACGTATACTGCACATATATTTAGAAACACTGCATGTTTGTAGCTATCAAACAAAAATGAGACGATATTAAAAATCACCTGTTTCATATGAACCACTTTCTGCAAGGCGTTCCGGGTAGTAAAGGTGAACTCAACGTCAAGTCAGTTTTTGATGACTAGTCTTGAAAAGAAACAAACAGAAGGTCGTCGATCTTTAAACAGAAGTGAAGGTGGCTTATTTCTGCACACCGCATAGATGAAATGCCGCCTTTTATGTGACACTGTCATTTTAAATTTTAAGAAGATGCGGGGACTACATGGTGACCTCCAGAGCCAAATAGGACCTTGAGACAACACGTACCCTGTAATCCAGGAAGAACTTAGCGCCAAGAATATAACTGGACACGTGATGGACGTTATCGTCTGCACTGTGAACTTTCTTAGGTTTCAAGGACTGAATGATCGTCAATTAAAGGAATTCCTTGAATCAGTAGGCGCGGAGTTCGTCGAAATGTTCTATTGCAAGGTCCGATAGTTACGGCGAGAAGCAATCTTACAAAAATCACTTCTCTTCAGAGAAACAATAAGTACATCTTAGAGAACAAGGAAAAACCATAGAATAGACTTGATGATCCTTGTTTCAATTTACTTTACGTCGCACCGACACAGATAGGTCTTATGGCACCGATGGAATAGAAAAGGGCTAGAAGCAGGAAGGAAACGACCACGGCCTTAATTAGGATGCAACCTCAGCATTTTCCTCGTGTGAAAATGGGAAACCACAGGAAAACAATTTTCAGGGCTGCCGACACTGGGGGTCGAACTCACTACCTCCCACGATGATCCTGGCAGCATTTCAAACTTAATATGCCTTTCGGCATCACCGGTCACCTCAATGCTCTCAATTTACAGATCCAAAATAGTTAGCATCATTATAGAAATGTTCGACGAAATTTGGGCGTTCAAGAGAAATACGGGTACTGTGGGGAAAAGTAAGAGCAAATACAGTGTACTTCCTAGACTCAGAATCGGTTCCTGAAGAAAGAAACCTAAATAATTATGTTGAAGTAATAATAACATGAAAATACAGTTTCTCCTGCACTTAGTCCTCCCTTCTTGCTTTTATCCTGAGTGCAATCTACCAGAACTTGGTGCAGACGTGATTATGATACAACCTTTCCCTGTAGTTAGTCTACCCTCCTTGCTCCTATTCTGCACGTCATCTCGCGCTATCCCTTGAAACGTTAGTTTCTGTTGTGTGTGTGTGTTTTTTTTACCCCTTACTGCATTGCGAAGGAACTGGCAATCAGTTTGGTAAAAATTAATAGTTAAATCATATACTAAATATCTGTGGTAACATGATGAACCTGTTAACTAGCTTGTGTCCAATCAGCGCTTGGCTTACTGTCTGTAACAGAAACCAACTTCGTCTTGGCAGTGTCTCTTGTACTCCATCGGAACTAACTCACTCTCACTCACACTCTCACTCTCTCTCTCTCTCTCTCTCTCTCTCCACATGTGACTATGTGACCGCGCCATCGATAGCGGGCTGAAGAAGGTAGGCTAATATACTAATATGTGACTCATGAACTTTGACTCCACAACTCCCTTCCTGGTTGAGGGAGATATTTTATATACTTTTAAAATTGTAATTATGTAAATCTTACGATAGGATCTTCGGGTTTTACAGCTAAATCACGTAGGGAATTTCTTAATCATTTAATGAATTATAAGGCTAGTATGGTGTGGGCTAACTTAAAGCATCTTATCTAATTGTAGACTTCAAAAGGATGTAAGAGTGTTTTACCCTCCGTATCTTCTTCTACAGCGACTAGGTGTTTTCTAAATGTAAATCATTCTTAACTCATTAGGATTTTAGCTTTCCTTTCTCCTAGTCTCAGCGTAGTTTGGGCTTATCGCCTGATTGAACTGGGCAGTCGTACCCCGTTATGTCTTACCATTCTTTGAGGATCTAATATGACGTTGAATCCCTAACTTTTCTATTTTTGTCCTTTTCTAAAACTATTAAGTTTTTCTTGGTTGGCGTTAATTTTCCCGTTAGCCAGTATTGTAGCCTACATTGAGAGTAGTTCTTGTATATTTGGGAGGAAATCCCAATTAGGATTTAATTTCTGGAACTGTTTCGTGATTCCTTATTTTAGAACAACTGAGAGTTTAATACTGGAACTTGATTAGCGGTACGCGACTGTATCAGACCGGAATAGTTTGCAAGATGGGGCTTGAAGGTCCACTTTATGTACACTACCATTCTGGTACCTATTCTTTAGAAATCTCTTAACTTTGTTGTTCCTAGGCCACTCTCATTGAGATTGGTGCTCAACCTTAGTAATTATATAGAGTGTATTTGTCATTAATGAAGCTTATTTTATTACTATGTCATTTAAATAATTGTTATATTTATATCATGTTTAATGAAAAAAGGAAAGAGTCAAAGTTGCTAATTATTTGGAAAAATAACTGAAGAGGCCCTGCTGTTTCGTTGAACCTAGCATTTGCTATAATAATAATAATAATAATAATAATAATAATAATCACATGGCCTAAGCTTCCGTGTGCAGGCTTCGCACTTTAGGCTGCCTGCGCGTCACTTTCGACGTTCTGTTTTACTTCACCACATGGCAGAGGAAATCGGACCTCTCATGACCGATTATGACTGAGTTTTAAATGAAGTCGGATCAACACCAAATGTATGATCGAGATATTTTACATGCCGACAGTGTGCGACATGGAATACTGAATGGACATTTGTCCATCCTTCAAGCACGCCTGGTTGCCATGATCGTTAAGGCGTCAAGTTTCTATGGTTTGGCATCGTGGTTAGCCGGTTCGAGTGCCGCTGATGGAAAAAACTTTCAGAATGTTGGCCGGCAGGGTCGACACCTCTCTGTACTGTTCATATAAAGTGAGGGCATATGACGCTGCTGATTGTGTTACGCCTTCAGCAAACCCCTTGGTGTTATTCGACAGGAGTAGGCTGTGTGTCGGCACCGGGTTTCGCCCTCTCCCTACCTCATTATCATCATTATCTCACACCCAAACGCACAGGTCGCCCAGGAGCATCAACTAGGAAAACCTGCACCAGGCGAGCCGAACATGTCCTCGGGTACTCCCGGCACTGAAAGCCGTAAGCTAAATAAATAAATAAATAAATAAATAAATAAATAAATAAATAAATAAATAAATAAATAAATAAATAAATAAATAAATAAATAAATAAATCCGCCGTTCAAAAATGCGACTACTTCTGCCTGGACTGATCTTGGGATCCAAAGGTAAGCCCACTCTTAATTTATTTATTAAATATTTTATGTATCAGTTGAAAGAGGTTCCGCATACCTTGCAGTTGAATCTCGTGGAACTACAGTACATTACCATGCTAATAACTCTTCTACATTGCATCAGTCTTATGCTAAATTCCTTCAACAAGAGTATCCGAATTCCATAAGCAGGTGTAGAAAGTGCTCTCCAGGTTCGGTTCTACTTACATCCGTGAACAGTCCTTTTGGGCTTTGAAGCAGTAGCAGCGATTAAAGGGGCCAGGGGGGAAGGCAGTCACCTCCGCACTTTGTGGAGAAAACATGACATTTTAATTCCACTAGAGCCAGCTGAAACTAGGAATTATTTTTTTTTTAAAATTACGAGCCCTGTTGCCTATTCGGCTAATTCCTTTATTTTTTAATTATTAACAAAATGATTGGCGAAAATATGCACAAAATGTCGTTCGTCCCGATTAACCGATTTGTATAGCGCCACAGCAAGCAGCGGAGACTTGGCATGCGCTGTGAGGAAGAGTAGCATGATTCACCCGCCTGCCACGCGCATTCGTCAGTCTGGCAGCCTCTTTAGTGTCTGTTAGTTTCTCAGTGTGTAGTCAAATACTAAATTATTTTAATTGTATACTTACGCCGTACTTCTATTTAATTGCAATATATGTGTAATATTCTTCCTTAGGAGTACGTTGTATTGTATAGTAATGAATCAAGATCTCAAAATATTATTATTACCGTACTTAAGTTGGTAAAGTGTCAACCTTAACCTCTCTGGCTAAATTCCCAAAAACATACCATTTTGTAGCTTTTGTAAAAAAAGGTTTTGATGTGTATACTCCCCGTCCGTCCGATATATCCCATAAACCCGGGTAATGTTTGTTGTCTGTATAGCATTTTGCCCCCGCACTTTTAATTCCCAATCGCCACTACTGCTTCGAAGTGTAGGTTGCGAGGACCTGTGTCACAGACGACGGCCGCTTCTGTACGCGATTGGCCGTTTCGAGAACACTTTTCCCAACAGACAGAACACAACCTGGCGTAGGCATGTAAATAAACATGAAATGTAAGAACGCATGAAAATAATTATTACACAAAAATATTTGCTTCCGGAATATAACATTCCCTGAATATACGCTTTACGTGTTATTTCAAAAGTCCAGTATTTAGGGCAGTGCTCGCAAAAGCGAAGAAAGGAAATTTATGAGATTATGAATACCGCTCTGCGAGGTCGGTCTCCCCACTACTGGTCTACTTGCGGTGGCAAGTGACCGCAAGCGGCTCTTGATATTCTCGGATGCTCGGAGCGCTGCTGCACCGGATTAGCGCGTCTGGCACGCAAAATCTGGACCTGGGCTGTGCTAGGCAATGCCAGTTTGTATCATACGCCGTTGGGTATATTCTGGATTGTAAGATCATGTGTAGTAAATGTTATGGGCGTCTGCGGTTGACTGCGGAAATTTTACAGTGTGATTTCTTGCCGGTTACTTATACCAGGCGGCTCGCGAACGCCGTACTTTCTACTTATATATATCCTGCATGCACAAATGATGAATGGGATCTCTACTAACTGATTTTCACAGGGCCACTACTGCCAGCAGGCAGGTTACGTCAGAATATGAAGAGATAACAACCGGACGGTCGCTCGCAGCATGTTACTCAGCGCTACCGATCTAATGCAAGACCTTGCATTAGTAAACCTCGTTTTTGACCGCATAATACTAGGCTGGTGTATGATACAACAATACGACATTTCCTGTCTGCATATCGCCAATGGCTAGTGTCTTCAGCAACAACGAATGCACAGACATTTTAATCTGGAGAACCTGGTCGGAATGCAGCCGAAGCTCCAGACGTCTGCCTTCTACAAACGTATTTCGCCGAACAGTATTACTTTTTGTTTCATACAAATAATTATTTTACAGAATGGAATGTCTTCGCGTGTATAAATTAATAAGTCCTTAAATTTTCTTTTCTGAATCTTTGGCGTATTTACAAATGCACCCTGTTGTGGAACGTGCAGAAAAATGACTGCTATTTGTTTCACAACAGCCAAAACATAGCACGTTGTAGCGCTCCTTCGAAAACAAGTGATCAGGCATCCCATGCATCACTAGTGCATGCGGGACAATTGTAAGAAGAAAGTACGGCGCTCACGAACCGCCTGGTATATTTGTATTTGTGAAAATTTATTGCATAGTATTGCCTCTACTTCATCTTAAGTAATTCTTATTTTCCTTCCTATTGATTTCGATAATTCGTTTGCGTCCTTTCTTATATCCAGGTACGAAAGTATATACTAATCGGTGGAAGACGTGCAGCCAGCTCCGAGAGGCATTCATTCCCTTTCTGAAAGTTTTCTGCCATAGGTTGCATTTTGCGGGTATTATTGGTGCACATTAACTCTCCGGAAGTTCCAAGCTCTCATGCTGTCTTCACATGGCTTAGTTCTTCCTGTTTGTTTATGACTTTTCTCAAACCAACTGACTAATCTATGCTATAAAAGTATCAAAAAATCACAGTATGATTTTTCTCCCTCTTTAGTCGTTAAGACCCTGTCTGAACATTGCAATCATACACTTGCTCACATAATATACATAGTAGAATCATTAAGTTCGTGGACTGGCCGTCTAGTGTCGCCGTAGAACACTATAACAGTGATTTTGGACCACAGGATGTTCCCGTGACAGTTCCTCGCTAGTCCTAGCACAAGGCAATTGTATGCATAAACTAAATACGGTCTCTGCTGTGCAGAGTAGTTGAATGTCAGCGGCGGAACTTGAGAAAGTCGTAGTTTGAGCAACAGGCAAATTTCAAGTTCTACCAAAAATTAGGCAAATCCGCTAGCGAAACGTTTGAGATGATCAAGTCGAAATCACTCGGATCACCACAACGGGAAGATGTGAAAATGCAACCCAAAAAACTGTGATCCTTGAACTATTAGCGACAGCCACGAATATATTGACTGTAGTACGTACATAAGTGTACAGTGCTTTGCCTGCACTGTAGGCGCTAGTCCGAAACGTTGACTGTAGTACACGAGTGTACACCGTATTGCCTGCACTGTGGTGCCATTCCACGAACTTATTGACGGTAGTAGTAAGATAGTGGACATTACAACATGCCTCCATTCTTTTTAATCTTCTGCTTTCTGTATAGAGTTCCTAAGAGCCAAGCGAGTGATGTCTTGCACCTGAGCAATCCACGTTTTGGCCGGCGTTCCTCTTTACATTTTGTCATTCACTTCTCCTTGATCAATGACATTTTCCAAGTTGTCTCCCTCCCAACTAATTATGTGGCCTAAAAACTGTACGTTGTTCTGATCCACCACAGTGTAGAGTCCCGTCTTTGATTATCGAATAATTAGTCATTTTCTTCATCCATGAAATCAGAAGCATTCGTCTCCAGCATCGCATACCAAATGCATGAATATGTGTTTCTCTTGGCTTGATTGTCCAACTTTCACAGCCATACAGGAATACGGAGAACACTAAGGTTGAGCGCTGCTTTGTGTTTCGTGTTATCACTTTATCACGCCGTATCTCACGAAGTTTGTCCATTGCAGTGTGCCCAAGGGCAATTCTCCTCTCGATATCCTTTTCTGGCGCTCAGTAATGAACCTAAATTATCAAACTCATGCACAAACTCCATAGCTTTTAACCACCCGATGAGTTGTAACACATTGCTTTTATCAATAACCATCACCTTTGTCTTTCTGTGGTTGATCTCCTTCTGAACACGTTCTAACATTATCATGAGTTGTTCTGAACTACTTGCAAGCAGGGTGGAATCGTCTGCAAAATGCAAATCAGTTATTAGTTTGTCACCAACAGAGATTGTCCTTTGACAGTCATCCAGTATTATTCCCATCATGTACTCTCCATGCATGTTGAAGAGATAAAGTGAAAGGATACTACAAAGACTTTGGCTGTGTTGTTCTTGTACAGACCCTCAAATCATTGTAACGAGATGAGGTGGGAAACCCATTTCACTTACAACTTGCCAAAACTTCAAGGTAACAGTCAAAAGCCTTTCTGCAATCCAAGAAACACATTAACACTGGATATTTAACTCGAGGAGTGTTCCTATTCCTAGCACAAATCTAGCCTCTACAATGGGAATCTGATGATGGACAAATGGTTTCAAGTGTTGATTCAGTATGCCAGCATACTTAGCTTGCACGTGGCATGACACTACAGAAGTTCAAATAAAACTCAAATATATGTGAAACAATCCACTGAAACACGTAATATCGAGATAGTTTTGCAAGTATTCATGTCACCCTAAATACTCAGGTAATGCTGAGGCTGAACCTTAATTAAGGTCACGGTCGCTTCCTTCCCACTTCTAGCTTTTTCCTATCTCATCGTCGCCATAAGACCTAGTTGTGTCAGTGTAACGTAAGGCAAATTTTAAAATAAATTTTAAAATACTCAGGTAAGAAAGCTATCATGAGTGAATAATAACTGTATCACAAGATCAAGTAAGAATCAGCGGATAATTCGGTGATACCGAACCTGATTGCAAAACCTGAGTAGGAAAGAGAAGAATACCGGCGACTAAAGAACGAAATAGACTGAAAGCCCAGAATAGCTAAAAGAAGAATGGCTGAAAGAGAGGTGAAAGAATGTTGAAGGTGTATGTATGTACGTAAGGTAGATGCTGCATATATTCCTATATGCAAGCAAACATTTGGAGAAAGGACAACTAGGTGAATGAATATCAGGAGCTCAGATGGAAAACCACTTCTAGGGAAAGAAAACAAGGCAGAAAGATGGCGGGTACATAGTGAACAATAATTATATCAAGGGGAAAAAGTTCATGTTAAGATTCTGGAAAAAGACAATGCTATTAATGATAAGATATTGGGAGACCCAATTTTGAAGTCAGAAATCGACAGAGCGTTGAGAAGCCTAAAAGGGGACAAAGCACATGGAACTGATGGTATATCCTAAGAATTACTGACTCTCTTAGGAGAGACCGGCATGGCGATATAGGATACAGGAGAAGTGTTATCCGATTTTAAGAATGCTATAATAACTATTCCCAAGAAATCAGGTGCTGACAAGTATGAAAACTACCGCACCATTAGTTTGGTATCTCACGCCTGCAAAATGTTAACACATATTTACAGAAGAATGGGGAAACAAGTCGAAACTGAGCTGGGAGATGATCAACTTGGGTTAAAAAATGTAGGAACACGCGAAACGATCTTGACTTTACGCCCGATCTTAGAGGATAGAATTAAGAAGGGCAAGCACATATACAAGGCATCCGTAGATCTATTTTTATTTATTTAATAGGTTGTGAAAGAATCGAAGAGGAATTTGGGAAAGGAATCAATCTAAGGAGGGGAATACGAAACCCAGATTTGCTGAATAGTATGGACACAGACTTGGAGGAATACATTTTTTTAAATCCAAAACGGAAGTAACAGAACGCAGTCGAACGAAGTCAGGTGATGCAGGAAATATTAGATTAGGAAATGAAGTCTTAAAGTAGATCAATATTGTCACTTGGGTAGAATAATAACTAACGATGGCAGGAGGATATAAACTGCAGACTAGCACAAGCATAGTAAGCCATTTAGACAAAGAAAATGCTCACTACTAACACATACAAATTAGAAAGATGTTTTTGAAGACTTTCGTCTGGAGCGTAGCATTGAATGAAAGTGAAACATGGACAATAACTAGCTCAGAACAAAAGAAAATAGAAACTTTTGAAATATGGTGTTACAGGAGAATACTGAACGTGAGACGAATAGATCGAATCACGAATGAAGGGATACTGAATGGAATTGGTGAGAGAACGATATAGCGAAATCTGACCACAGAAAGAATGACAGGACGACCAGTACTTGTTTCATTCGATATTGAGGGAAGGGTGGGCGGTAAGAACCCTAACGGTAGACCAGGGCATGAATATGGCCAACAGGTTAGATTAAGTTATACGTAGGATGTTGTACAGTATTTAAGTAGAAATGAAATGGTTAGCACAGGATGGAGTGGGCTGAAGAGGCTGCATCAAACCAGTCTATGGACTGATGTCCCAAACAATATGCACACTTCTTAGATAGAACGAATATTTCCAGAGATGGTAGCCCACCTGATGGCCATGATCGTTAAGGTACTGAAGTCTAAACGGTCTGAAACTGTGGTTAGCCGGTTCGAATCCCATCGGTCGAAAAAATTTCACCATCAGAATGTTGGCCAGCAGAGGGGGGGGGGGGGGGGGGAAGGGGGTGATATACAATTTCTAATCACTAGATTGCGTGACAAAGACCCAGACTAAATACCAAACCTCTCCGCAGTGCTGATATGAAGTGAGGGCATATGACGCTGTTGATGGTGATTTGTCCGCCGGGTGAGCACGTTAAGCCGTGAACAGACCCCTTGGTTTTATTTAACAGAAGCAGGCTATGTGCCGGCACCGGGTTCCACCCTCTCTCTTCCTACTGGCATATATCACGTCATTCATTTAATCTCACTCCATTAACTCCTTGAGGATGACGTCAGAAAAGGCATCCGGTCATAAAAGTCCGCCACGACAGATTCATCTCACCTCATACGTGACCCCGTAGAGAAACGGGACAAGGGTTGGACAAACAAACAATATTTAAAAGTTTGTGATAATCGCACATATCTGCGTTAGAAGCATTTATACAGTAAAATAGCGCAAAACAGAAAAGATTAAAAATTATATTTTGCACAATTTTTATAATGTCCAGTTTTGCAATAAGCTAATATTAACAGAGAAGTTTGACTTTTACTGTTTGGGTCCTTTTAATATTGTTGCACCACTCAGCGTTTGCCTGGTGTGATAATGGGAAACCATCTTCATGGTTAGCGACAGTGGGGTTCGAACCCACTATCACCCGAAAGAAAGCAGACAGCTACGTAACCCAAACCCCGCAGCCACTTGCTCGGTCTGAATAGTATTCAAACAGCATAGCCTAGAGCACTCTCCAGATATCCCTGAACTTAAAGTACCATTTCCCTGTGATACTGAGACGAACATACAGACAAAATTGAACTGAACTTATTTTCGAGTTTCCGTATACCTAAACCGAGAAAAATACGATGCATGAGGCAAATATTTGAAGTATACAGCCAATATTAGAATTTTATTTATATAGATGTTCATTTAATGAAATGCATTATGACTTACAATCCTTTCTAAATAGCTTCAGACATATAGCATACCAACAGCAGATTTTAAACAACTTCAATTTTCAGTTGCCTCCAATGAGCTAGGTTGTTGCAACTAGGGATGGGAATTCTTCTATAGGCCGGTAACCAAAGTCTCAAAATACAGAACTCAGAGAATTGTAAGTAGGTGAAGCAAGAGCTGATTCTGTATTATTTAAGAGTGGGGCACCACAAGGCACAATTATTGGACCTTTATGTTTTCCTATATATTTAAGGAGAACAATGGAAAATAAGAAGTAATAAGGAATTATATCAGAACATAGAAAATATAACAGAAACAATAAGGAAAAGGAAATCAGTATTTTTTGAACATATCTATAGAATGGAAAGAGATTGACAGAACAGATATTCCAAGTGCCTTAGGGAGAAAAAGTCAACAATGAGCTGGATACAAGAGATCAAGAAAGATTTAGAAAGAAACAAAATAAGAGAAGAGTAATACAAAACGACAGATTTTAAAAAGATAGTTTTAGGAACAGAAGGAAACCCAGTCCATAGTGGTCGGAGGAGAGCAGAATATAGCATAGTGCAATGATGAAAGAATACTGGGAAGAATGGAGGAGGAAATAACAAGGAAAGGCGAATTTAAATTGACACATGACTCTACCAAGCCTCTACCACGGAGTCGAAACTAGTTCCATGTAACTTTAAAATATTGTGAATATATTTTGTATTGAATAGGTGGAAACCTTTACTGTGTTATTTTCTCAAATGTTATGCTTTCTGCATATTTGAATAAAAATATGCTCTAAACGTTTCTCTCTCAAAGTACAGGACTTGAGCTGATTTAAAGGATTTTTAAAAATTAATTTGTCACAACACATGCAGATCATCATCATCATAGCATTTTTTGCCTATTGATTACTGTACAAGTATCTTCTTTGTTGATACCAACGTAACAGCTAATTTTGGGAAAAGAAATTAAGTATCACAAAGCTCAGTTTAGGAACTCTAAAAAACAAATCTAAATATTGTTTGCAATTAAATAAAAACTGAGTGTTCTTATTCCTTTGCATTATGCTTTCCCTCTTTTTTTAAAAAAAATTACAAAACTTCGTAAATAACTGTAAAACTATAACTACTTATTCACAAAAAAGGAATAAGGAATAGAACATAATTTAAGCTACAAATGCAATCTGCAAAGTAGGAGGAACCAGTGGTGACATTCAGCCGGTTTACACCAGTTAACCTGTACCAATTAGTAAATTAAAAATTTGATATAAATGTAGCTTTTTGAGAGAAAGGAAGGAAAAACAATTTAATAAGAAATTAGCTTTTTTTTTTACTGTAGTGAACACTGTAAAGATGGACAGCATTCCAACTAAAAGCAAACTAATCCTGCAATACTTCACTGCTATCAAGCACACAACCAGCCGAAATACACTTACCAACAACCTTGAATCACAGCTCCAATTAGTGTGAATTAATTGAATATGGAATTGGCAACCCTACACTAAACAATAAACAAAGAATGAACTGTTTAATGGGCCAGTAGTATTTAAATTACGCTTCATTTTCCACATTAAAAAGTGATTGCTAATAAAATTAAGTGCCTAGGTGTAATATAAAGTTTTTTCAATAGTGGTGGTACAGTACATCTAAAAAATGTAAAATGGACAATACAGTGATTGTCATTTCAGGAATGAATCAACATGACATAATATATATGAAGGTGCATTACTTAAATGTTTCAAACTATAATAATAATTTTGTGTGGCTATTTCTAGCAGAGTGCAGCCCTTGTAAGGCAGACCCTCCGATGAGGAAGGGCGGCATCTGCCATTTGTAGGTAACTGCGTGTTATTGTGGTGGAGGATAGTGTTATGTGTGGTGTGTGAGTTGCAGGGATGTTGGGGACAGCACAAACACCCAGCCCCCGGGCCACTGGAATTAACCAATTAAGGTTAAAATCCCCGACCCGGCCGGGAATCGAACCCGGGACCCTCTGAACCGAATTTCTTTTTTTTCTAGTTGCTTTACGTCGCACCGACACAGATAGGTCTTATGGCGACGATGGGACAGGAAAGGGCTAGGAGTGGGAAGGAAGCGGCCGTGGCCTTAATTAAGGTACAGCCCCAGCATTTGCCTGGTGTGAAAATGGGAAACCACGGAAAACCATTTTCAGGGCTGCCGACAGTGGGGTTCGAACCTACTATCTCCCGAATACTGGATACTGGCCGTATTTAAGCGACTGCAGCTATCGAGCTCGGTGAACCGAATTTCAAACTATATGTTGGTATGATCAGATATCCAGAGACAATATTTCACAAACAAGTATAGTTGGTTAGAAATTTCAGATTGTGGCAGTGTCTGTAGTAAATAATGTGTGCAGGACTGAAGTCTTTAAATGTGGAGTTTGCTTAATATGTTCATGTATCTTCAGAATGACAAAAGAAAGAGGTAACTGCATGTGGAACTTGTTTCTACAAGGATCATACAGCAAGCACCCATACATGAAATTTATGAACATCAAGTGTGGGCATCACACTCTACAGTTATGGAAATCTCACAGAAAAAGAAAAGAAGGGAGGTTGACAACAATAGTTGACAAAGCAAGTGAAAAATGTGTAGAATCAAGAGTCCATATTTTCAATATTGTACAATTTTGTTCAGAGTAACAGTGCTATGTCAAACATAATTGATTAAACTAAAGTGCAAAAGAAGAATGTCCTCAACTGTTATGAATATTGTAACACATATTTCCAAAGAAATGAGGAAAAAATATTTTTGAAAATAACAGAACATGCCAAGATCTGAATCATCACTGACAAAGCAAGTGTAAAAAGGGGGGGGGGAAGTTCCAGCATTTTTCTGAGATGTAATACTGATACTTCTGATGAAGCAGTCAAGGTGCTGATATATTTCAAAGAGCTTAATTTGACAGTCATACAAGCCATATGCGAGACTGTGTTATACAGCCTGAATGAAATAAACATAGTTTCACCGTACTGAAGTTATTTAAAAGGGATGGTGCAAGCCAAAATATTGGAGAGAACAATGAAGAGGATGAGAGAAAGAGTGCAAAGAAATTTAGGAGGAGCGCAGTATGAATTTCGACAGGGCAGGTCAATGACAGACCTTGCACTTTCCATGAGATCACTGATGGAAAAATGGTATGAATATGGAAAAGATGGTATTCCATGATATAGTAATAATAATGGTGTGTGGCCTCCGGAGAGGCCTGGTGCAGGTCTTCCGAGTTGACGCCATACAGGCAACCTGCGTGTCTGTGAGGATGGGGCCCTACCTAGGAAAATTTCTAATGCTTGAAACAACAAACACACACACACCCAGCCCCAGAGTCACTGGAATTAACCAATAAAAATTAAAATCTCCGACCCCACCGGGAATTGAACCCGCCACCCCTAGACCAAAGGCCAGCACGCTAACCATTTAGCCATAGAGCCGGACCCATGATCTAGTGAAAGCATACGATAGTGTTAATACAGAAAAGGTGTGGGAAACCCTGGAAAGAAAAGGATGTGGAAAGCAATCAAGAGAACTAGTGAAAGCAATGTATAAAAACTGTTCCAGTTGTGTCCACACTCGAGATTGGTTTAGAAACCAAACTGGACTAAGACAGGGAAGTGTACTGTCTTCACTTATATTTACAAAACTGTAGTTTTGAATGAAATTCTGAAGGAAATAAAAGCAACATACAAAGTGGATATCAAAATGTGTTATCAGATGACATAGTGATCTGGGAAGTCAACAATACAGAAGTGCAAATCCAATTACAGGCTTTGAATGACAATATTGAGAAATATGGTATGAAGATCAGTGTGGTGAAGAACAAAACAGTGGTGATGACAAGAGGAGAAAGGTACGGAAAAGGAATCGTCAGTATTAGGGGACAAGACCTTAAGGTGGTTGAAGGCTTTAAATGAAACTTTCAGGTGGTGGAAGGCTTCAAATATTTGGGAAATGAAATAATTCAACATGGAAGGTTGAATAAAGAGATTAGCAGAAGGGTGCAAGTGGGAAATATGTTCTACCAGAAAGTAAGGAACCTGGTGTAGAACGGAGAAGTTCCTATGAAATTTAAAGCGATAGTGTACATTAAAGTATGCATCAGAGACTTGGACATTGACAGCAAGAGATGAAAATTCAGGCCAGTGAGATGAAGTTCCTGATGAGTATGGTAGGGAAAACAAGGGGAGACAGAGTAAGAAGAAATGTTGAGGTCAGAAAAGAGACAGAGGTAAAAAAAACCATGTGGTAAGATGGAGAAGAATAAACTGAGGTGGTTTGGACATGTTATGAGGATGGATACTGAGATTAGTAAGACGATTCAAGCTGGAAGCTGTTTCTATCATAGTGTAAGAAACATATTATGGGACAAAGATGTGCCAATGGAAGCAAAGGAAACTATACACAAGGTGTATTACGTACCCATAACAACTTACAGAGCAGAAACTTGGACAACGACAAAGAAGGATGAGAGTCAAATACAGGCAGCCGAAATTAAGTTCTCGAAGAGTATGATAGAGAAGAGCAGAAGAGACAAAATAAGGAATGAGAAAATCCGGGAACAAACTGGAGTGGAAAAAATGAATGATAAAATAGAGAAGAGCCGATGAAGACGGTTTGGGCACATAAAGTGAATGAGTGATGAAAGAATGGCAAAAAAGGTGATGGAAATGCAAGGAAAGAGAGGCCGCGGATGACGATTGAGATGGAAGTACACAATCCAACGCAGTATTAGAGAAAGAAACCTGGACTGGGTCACAGTTTTGGAGGAGGACTGGTGGAAAGACCAAAGAAAGTGGAGAGGAACCATATTTGCCCCCTACCCCGCTACAGCTGGATAATGGGAAATGATGATGATGATGTAGAATGGAAGGATACCAAAACAAGTTTTAGATGCTATGATAGAGGGAAAGACAGCAAGAGGGAGGCCCAGAGCAAGATGATTAGACTGTCAAGAACAGTATAAGAAAAAGACAAACTGAATACAATATTACTGAAGAGGAGTGATGGAAGAGAGCTGGACAAGGGGAAATGAAAATGATGAAGATACCATATTTTGTAAATAAGAGGACTACTACACTTCATTTGCTTTTCCTAGAGTTAATTAATTGGCACTGTTTGAGTCATTAATTTCATTCCATTAGGTATGCTATGAAATATTAGTCCTGTGAATCACTTAGTCACTGATAAAATATATTGCCCTGATCATACCTCCAATAACAACCAGATAGAGTTAACAGAGTTTTTCTTTTGCTACTGGTTTTAACGTCGCACTAACGCATCGAAGGTTTTCGGTGATGGAAGAACGGGAAAGGGCTAAATTTGGGAAGGTAGCGGTTGTGGCCTTGATTAAGGTACATCCCCACCATTTGGATGGTGTGACAATGGGAAACCATGGAAAACCATCTTCAGGCCTGCTGACAGTGGGGTTCAAACTCACTATCTCCCAAGTGCAATTTCACAGCTGCAAGCTCCTAACCACGCGGCCAAATCACCCAATATATTAACCCGTCAATGCCGAAAACAGAATGGCTTCCTTCGTAACAAATTGCTTACTTTTCTGAAGAGGCTCACGAGATATCTCTCCTCTGAAAGACATTGAGATATTCTCAAGGCATGTACTATCATTTCCCAGCCCTAGCTGCAACTGTCATACTAAATTTAAGTTCTTCATGGCATAGTCAGAAATCAAACTAGGGCCAATCAAACCGAAAGCTCCCATACATTTTTCACTCATTTATGTATTTATTTATTTAGCTTCCACAAGTTACACAATTACATATTAGGAAATATGCAGACAGGATAGGAATGCTCAAGGGTTTTTTAACACTAACAATCTATGTACAATAACAAACACACTGTAAATAAACAAATCTATATATATAAAATAAGAGTTTTGTCTGTGCATTGCTCAGAATTTGAAAAGAATGGTATTTCTGTATCGATCATGTCCATACTAACAAGGAAATAACTTTTTACTTTTCCGTAATTTCTGTCTGTCTGTATGTATGTACATGCTTCATTAGAAAACAGCTGAAGAGAATTTAATGAAAATCAGTATGTGAAGTCGAGGGATGAGCCACTACAATCTAGGCTATATATCATTTTATTCACGCTGAGTGAAATGGTAGTTTAGGGGAAGGCCTAAAGTTGATTTCCCAAATATTTGTAATATTAGTGGTCCTATCGATAAATACTACATAACTAAAGTTATATAGAATTAAATTTCCAATCATTTATGTCATACCTGTACATTGTTTTTTTTTTTTTTGCTTTACGTTGCACTGACACAGATATGTCTTAAAGCGACGATGGGATAGAAAAGGCCTAGGAATTGGAAGGAAGCGGCCGTGGCCTTAATTAAGGTACAGCCCCGGCATTTGCCTGGTATGAAAATGGGAAACCACGGAAAACCGTATTGGCTTTAATAACACTGATATTCATGAATTTGTATTTTTGTTGCCAAGTCCATATCAACGCCGAGCCACGAGAAAATGGGTTAACAGAATTTAATGAAAGTCGGTATATAGAGTCGGGGAATAAGAAACTAAAGTCTAAGTTATAAACAATTTTATTCTCCCTGTATGAAATTGTAGTTTAGGGGAAGGCACCTAAAATTTAATTTTTAAATACCCATGTTATTGGTCCTATTGAAAAGTACTACATAAAAAAGTTAGAGAATACATTTCCGACCATTTATGCTTTATTCCATTTTACCATACCGACTATGATAAGACTGGTATTTCAGAGTCAGAAGAAAACTAAATGTGAAGGCCTACAATATTGAAAGCACATAACATTGATCAACAATAACATTACATTGACCATCGTTTGTGGTGATGTTCTTTGTCTCTTATGCTGCCGCTCAACTTCGATAGATGGTATTACTGCTGCATACCGAGTATAACAGCCTGACTGAATATTGGCGGAAAATAGCTGGGGAGTTAGAAAACTTTCTTCTTTAGCATGTCATTCCTCTGGTTCATACATTTTCTGATACGTTACTGCTGGTACATAACTCACTGGTTCATCATAGTATTCCAGCTATTCGATCCCTACTCTGACGTGCTGTTTTGAATGAGCAGTGTGCACTCTTAAGGAAGAGGCTCACTTAGTAGTAGTAGTAGTAGTAGTAGTAGTAGTAGTAATATGATCTGGTCTAGAATTACAATTTAGGCATATTCCAAATTATAGCACCACAATTCACCAAGTAACTCAAAATTCAACCCTGAAGATAGCAGTTTCTTAAAAAGAGTTTCTTTCTCTTCACTTTTATTAATTTTTATATTCATTTTATTCCAAATTAGCAGTGAAGAGGGGGTTTCCCCCTCTGGCTTGAAGGAAAAAATTGCCCCCAAGTCAAATAGATTTTTCCACCACCAGTGTAGTGAATTGAGATTTTCCGATTCATTGGGTACTCCTAGGAAACATTAGTAAAAGGGCATAGTTTTTGCCCTGGGACTCTCCACTATTCTACACCACCACCCCCCCCCCCCCCAACTGCGAAAAAAAGACAGTGTTCACGGATCATGGCTGTCTGCGGCCTGGTCATTCCAGCTCTGGAATTTTGGACTGTTAGATCGGCAGCATAGTACTCTTCATTAAAAGTGAGAAAATGTGTGGTTTTTTATTTGATCGAGTATTTCATGTGAAATCATTGCTTTTACTCGCACCATTCCTGCTGACGTCTTTGTAATGACCTATGTTCATTTCAGTTAGGAAAACCACTAAGACAGTCTTTCTGAGGATGAAAAAAGGCAGGTGCAGAGTGAGTGTCTGCCATTATAATGCAATTCCCCAACCTGATTGTGACTGATGGTAGGCAAGAGGGCCTACCATTACAATAAAAATTCCCTAACAAAGTCTTCATATGAGACAAGACTTTTGGTGATTTCTCCGTCGAGTTTCCAGGGTAACGTTAAGAGCTATGCAATTTAATACAGTCTTGCTCACAACAAGTACTCTACCTAACCCACAATTCTGTATACAATGTAGAATTCCGTAGCGAAGCACGGGTACATCAGCTAGAATCCTAATATTAGAACAGCACATACTAAAATCTGTAAAGGAACTATAAGTAAATAATTAATGACACATCAACGTACATTTTAAAGTTACGAAAGTAGGCAGCCGCCCATCCTCAGAGGACTTTGATGTCACAATCCGAATTATTTGCAATATTGGAAATGACTAAAAAGGCCTCCTCTGGAGTAACAGCCCTTTGCACAGTTTTAGCATATGAAGGAGGAGGGAGCTTAACCAGAATCTGCTCTAAACTTCCTGAGTTCTTTTGGTGAGAAGTACATAGTTACAAATCTTCACTGCTGACTTCACTGTATTTGACTGTTATTTTCCAGCATATCTGTCACTTGCCGTGTTTGCCTAATCAATGGTGTCAATGGCTGCATGACACAGGTCCTTTTTGCACACCACCAGTTCAGGCCTGATTAAGAGTCTTGAATCTTCGTTTAGCTCCCTGTACAATAGAGCCTTAGGGATCTGACTGCTGACCATCCTTCCAACGTGCCCCAGTCATCGGAACCTTCTTTGGCTCAACAATGCATGAATACTGTGTATGTCTGCATAATCAAGCAATGGCCTGTTTGGAATTCTTTCTCGTCACGAGACATGAAGATGAAGAGCATTTAGCACTTGTTCATGCCTAAGAACACTATTAATTAGATATTAAGAACATTAAAACGTTAGTAATAACATCATTGTCAGCATTTCTTCATGCCTTCTTCAGTACTGTACAAGCAGTTGCTGAACGGGAGACTTTTTGTAATACCGCAGTGATGGAACTAATATTTTAACATTATTTCGAAGCGTATTATACATTCTGATTCCAGCAGAGCCTATATATCTCATAGAAATGTACTCAATGAAGACATTATTTTCTGTAATAGTGATTGTACAATTCTTTCTGAAGTGATCAATTTTCTTCCTTTATGTGTCGAGTGCATTGCATGATGTATATGCTTGAAACTGGGGAACATCCTCTGTCTCTTCAATAATGGTCTGCAATGGTCTAATCTGTTACTTCTCAATATAATTCTAATAGGTCATTTCTATATTTGAATATGTCACATGTCAAGATCTGATTTCTAACACCCTTAGAGAGACCAATAGGCATTACTGTAAGAGACGGCTGAATGGAAATATCCAAAATGTTCCAACCTAACACAGCTCAAACCCCAAGATCATGGCAGTGATTAACTTAGATTATCTTAATAACACAGAAGGATTTGGGGGAATTCTAGTATACAAGCTTTTGCTTCCAAGAGTTTCTCTTTTCTTCTTTTCTTTTTTTCACTTTTTATTATATAACACATACAATATCTTAAAATAATTGTAACAAGAATTACATAATCAGTTTTATAAAATTAGTGGCTACTTTTCTGAACAGTACGGCACTAGAAAATCATTTGGACTACGAAGGTAATCCCAAAAATAAGGTCTCCTATTTTTTTATAAATAAAGAACTCTGTTTGTGTGGCTGTTGATCACAATACTGTGAATAGTGTTTCCCGTGCTTGCATAAAAACATGCGCAGGCCGCGCTGAGGCACTCAGTCTTGGCTTGGCAGCCGTTGAGAATGGAGCTCCCATTAGATGTTATCGCCAAGTGCGAAGTGCGCGCAGTTATTCGGTTCTTGAACGCAAAAGGTACTGAACCGACTGAAATCCATCGCCAATTGACAGAAGTGTATGGTGAGTCATGCATGGATGTCAAAAATATTCATAAGTGGTGTAGAGAGTTTGCAGCTGGTCGGACTGAAATTCATGACTAACAGGACAACTTTTCGGACTCAATTGTCACAGGTGACAAAACCTGGGCGTTCCACTTTACACCTGAGACCAAGCAACAATCATGCCAGTGGTGGCATCCCTCTTCGCCAAAGCCACGGAAATTCAAGCAAACACAGTCTACCGGTAAAGTCTACAGGCGGCGAGCTGGTATGACATAGGCATACTGAAACTGTCACAGCGTCTACAAAAATGCATTGACCGAAATTATGATTATGTAGAAAAATAGCTAAATGTTCAAGCTGTAAAATGATGTAAACCATTGTAGATATAAACAGGTCTATGTATTTACAAAAAAAAATAGGAGACCTCATTTTGGGGATTACCTTTGCATCTTCAGAAAAGTAACCAAGAATGCTTGAGAAATCTTTATCAAACATGCACAAATAACATCAAATGCAGAACTGCAAGCATATTTTTCTCGCATGAAGAATAGTATTCTCTTTTCTTCATGCAACATACACTCACCAGCAAAATTAAAAAAAAGCAAAACACTACTTATTTCAGACAAAATTTAATATTAGTCCATTTGGAACCTTATATAAATTAAATTTTATGACTTTACAACAATATGGCAATGTATCAGAAGCTAATTAGCCCATTTGAGAAGTTTCAGTGCAATAACTGATAAACATTGATTGTGACAATCACAACACTAATACTACCGTTTCCCACCTCTGGACAAGAATAACCACAGACCACTGTCTTAAGGTTCAATGCTATGAATTCTCAGCCACATATTTTTGTGGACATTACAGCTTGTCTACAACAATTAGTCTCGCTTCTAAGTCAGATCATAATGGCTCTTTCATTTGGAAACGCAGTAAGGGCCATGGCACTGGTGGAGGATGGGTGAATTATACGCTATGTAGCAGATACTATAGGCCTGTTTTGTTCTACTGTGTACAGAGAGGACAATATCTACACCAGGAGACCTGGTTCTGGTCATAGGAGAAGCACTACTGAGCGCAATGATCACTTTCTCATAATGCAAGTTCTTTGTGATCAACACACAACAGTTGTGGAGGCCAGAAATCGTTTGGAGCACAAACATCAGCAAAAAGGACAGTAAGGAGGAGGTTATACAAAGCAGATTTCAAGTTCAAGAGGCCCGCCACAAGACCTCCGCTTACACGTGAGCACCATGCCTCTCGGATGCAATTTGCCAACGCCCATTGAAACTGGAATGTAAAGCAGCGGATCTCAGTGCTGTTTACAGATGAATTCAAATTTGGTTTGAGAGCACAGGATAGAAGGGAGAGAGTATGGAGAAGGTCTAGGGAATGTAAGGACACTGTTCAATGGAGGTTCTGTGATGGTCTGGGCTGGGATTACCACTGATGCACGCAAGGAGCTTGTGTTCATCGAGAATGGAAGTCTGACAGCCCACTGACACATCAAGGAGAGTTTAGTGGATCATGCGGTGCCTTTTGCACTATCAACGAGAACTTTATCCTGATGCATGACAATGCCTGCCCACACGTTGCCGTTTACGTATGCGAGTACCTGGATGAAGTCTGAATTAAGCCCACGGTGTGGCCTGCTCATAGTCCTGACTTAAACTGGAGAGAGCATGTCTGAGATATGCTTGGGTGACATGCTAAGAGTTGTTCCCTGACACACTGGGTAAACTTTGGGCTGTGCTCCAGGCAGAATGGGAGCTCATACCACAAGAGAACATTTGAGCTTGCATCCTGAGCATGCTTGACCGAATTACAGATGTAAACTATGGTTAGAGGTGGTAATATCTGTTATTGAAGCAATGGAAATGAGTTGAAAACAAGTGGACAAATGGATTGCATACGAAACTATACAGAACTCCAGGCTTTGACATTTCTAAATTCGTATTTGTGGACTGTTGTGATTGTCACGATCAATAATGTTTTTCTATCATTGGGCTGAAACATTTCAAATGGGCTATGTAATTTAAAACATTACCATATTGTTGGAACCTCATAATATTTTATTTTCACCAGGTTTCAAATTGACTAACATTCAATTTTATCTGAAATACGTAGTATTTTGCTTTTTATTTTTATTTTATTTTATTTTTTTTAAGATTAATGTATTAGGTTTCGTCTCATCTCCATAATTATCCAATAGATAAGATGGTACAGTTAGTAGTAGTAATAACAATAATCCAGTGGGAATAAACATAAACGGAACTGTTATCACATGAAGAGCATAAACGTTCAGATTTAACATGTTGTGAGAGTTAAGAAATGTTATGTCATGGCATTCTTGCCCGTCATGAGAAACTCGAGGGTTCGAAGCAAAGAAATATTTCAATAACTTGCGACTACCAGATGCTACTTCTATGACATCTCTTCTTCCTTCTTTGACCAAACAATTTCCTTAAGGTAGCCTGAAAACTTGAAGAATTGCCTCCAACCTTACTGATCACTGTCACCTTGAACATGATAATATAAGCCAATTTGTTGTTTTTATTGCTTTTATGCCACACTAACTACTTTCCAAGCTTTCAAAGTGGTCAAAGGGCCAGGATTTACATGCCGATAAATCTACGAACACAAGGGTCACATATTTGAACACCTTCATATACCATTGGACCAAGCCAGGACTGAACCACCAACTTGGCTACCAAAAGCCAGCACTTTACTGTCCCAGCCACTCAGCCCAGCAGCAAATTAATACGAATCCTTTCAACTTTCATCAGTCTTAAGAAATGTCCGAGTGCATAAATTCTGCCCTGAAAAGAGCTTCTTTATCATGCTGCAAGATCCCAGATATGGATTTCTCATACTTACAGCAGTCTTAAATATCATCCAACTGTGCTGAAATTCAGTCTCACAAATTTCACCAAAGATGATGAGTACATAACCAGCTACATTTGTCAGGTGATTCCACCACCATAATTATTACAGTAATCTACTTTATCATGGAAAGCATGTGGCTTGAAAACTCCAGTGATGATATCTTATACACCAGTTTTAAAACAGAAGTCAATTCCTTTAACAGAACATTTTCAGCGACCATAAAGGCAATTGATAAAATCCTTTCTGAGTTGTCTTTGTTTTTATGCAGTTCATGATAAAATGGTTCCAACTGATCTATAAACTTCTTCGCAGCAGCCTGGTACAGCATGTACAAAATTCAATATGGTCTCTCAATTGCCAAAGACTAGTAAGAGACGACAGCTTATCACATCAACGATCTTGTACCTTCCCTGAAACAAAAATTAACACAAAATGCATAAATACATTTACCTATGTAATGCTATATTCTAACTACTATCCTTCAGGAAAAAGGAAAAAACTGCTAATAGAAGCCAAATTACTCAAACCATTAACATCACTGTGAAACAGTAACACTTTTTCAAATCCCAACATTTCCCATGTTCACATACTAATCAGACAGAGGAAGAAAAAACAACAGGACCAAACTTTTCATTCCCACATGTCACCAGAAGGAAATAAGACAATACTTAGACAAGATTTACAAGATGATACAGTTCTTGAGAAACCCAGAAAGATGATGGTTGAAGTTCTACAATTGCCACAGTTAGTCTCCTTTTATAAGCTAGTGGTTCTAAATGTTCTGAAAATTTCTTTCTTTTTTTTTTTTCTTTTTTAACCTGATAATATATATCTTAATGAGGAATATGGAGGTATAGGCCCACTGCACAGATCCAGGGCCATATTTAAGGCATGTCCAACTGGACAGTTGCCCAGCATGGCAAGCTTTAGTGGGTGGCAAATTTCTATGATCTGATACAAAAGGATGAGTGAAAAGGAATGAACAACGCTCAGCACCACCTCTGATGGGATCATCATCATCTTGCCTAGCTTCCAGACACTGGCCATGTCTGCTTAGAACATTAGTCTCTCCATCGTCTTCCCACCATCTGTCGTCACTTTGGTCCACCCCTCCCCTATTTTATACATACACTCCTCCATTCCTTGCTCTTCCTCTTGATCTCCTGCCTTCCACCTTCCTGGGTAACCCTCTCTTCTCCATTCTCTTCATACCAGTGGCGATTACATAGAGCATGCAAATCATGCACTGCATTCTCTAACGTGCCCTTTGAAATTAATGTATTTGTTACATAATTTTTTTAATAATTTTGTCCAGAGATTTCAGAGTGGGCTGCAAGCAAGTATACATAAGCCAGGCAAGTTAGACTGCAAGTTAATTTATGGAATTCATACAGCTGACCAAAGAAGTGTGTCTGAAAGCCTTGGGGCAACTTGCTAGGAGTCTCACTAATACGCCATGCCAAAACGGACGAAAGGACTTTTAGGAACATGCAGGTTTTTTTTAAGTTACTACCCTCTCTCCATGCAGTAGACTGTTTCACAAGAAACTGTAATTCTCCTTCCATGAACCCATAGTTCTTTCTGTTCACAGTCTTAGGGCCGCTTCACACTAGGCGACAGGAATCGGCGACCAGAATCGGCTACAGAGTAGCTCAGGTGAATTCCGTGTCGCCGTGCGGTAGCCGGCCACGCTACTTAGCCGCCTTCCCCGGCCTAGTGACAGTTTTTATAAGGAGTTCTCAGACAGAAGAGTGTCTCTTGCTGCTCTTATTATTGTCGAAAAGAAGGAATGAAAGCTTCATAGGTTTCATTCACAATCTATAATGGAAGATCGTTTGGAAAAAGGACTTTTCTATAAACTATCCCATGATTTATGTGATAATGGTACCAAGTTTTTTTTATAGTTACCGGTACTTCGCTTTTCGCTGTAGACTACTGAGAAGAAGGTACTATAGTTGTTCGTACAGCCTTATTTTGAAAATTGTTGACTGATTCCCTTCATTTTAAAAGTATAATCAAGAACTCTCGTCAGGAAAGAGGAAAGAAGGAAGCCTTCGGATCTTTAGGTATAATTTATGCAATAATAGCAATAACCGGGTGCCTTAAATATTGTTCTCTCCACAACTTAATTTATAATAAAAAATTTCCTGCCTGCCCTTGTATTGGCAAAATCTTCTCCATTATCTTTCAATTCTGCCTGACTTTTTCCCAATCAATTGAGGTCGGCATCTGACCCAATTTTACGGAGCAATGTATTTACTATTGCGTGTGGTGTGTATAGACGAACAAAAGTACCCAGTCCCCAAGGCAGTGGCATTAACCATACGAGATTAAAATCCCCAACCGAGCAAATGGCCGCGCGGTTTGATCCACGGAGCTATCATATTACGTTCGGGAGATAGTGAGTTCGAACTCCACTATAGACAGTCTGTGGTTTCATATTTTCACACCAGGCAAGTCCGACTCGTTGGCTGAATGGTCAGCGTATTGGCCTTCGGTTCAGAGGGTCCCGGGTTCGATTCCCGGCCGGGTCGGGGATTTTAACCTTCATTAGTTAATTCCAATGGCCCGGGGGCTGGGTGTTTGTGCTGTCCCCAACATCCCTGTAACTCACACACCACACACAACACTATCCTCCACCACAATAACACGCAGTTACCTACACTTGGCAAATGCCGCCCACCCTCATCGGAGGGTCTGCCTTACAAGGGCTGCACTCGGCTAGAAAATAGCCACACGAAATTAAAATTAAACACCAGGCAAGTGCTAAGGCTGTACTTTAATTCTGGGCACAGCCGCTTCCTTCCCACTCGTACACCTTTCCTGTACCCTCGTCGCCATTAGACGTATGTGTCGGTGCTACCTAAAGCAAGTTGTAAAAAAATCCCCGACTCGTTCGAGAATCGAACTCAGGACTCTCTAGACCGAAGGACGCTGTGCCGACCATACAGCCAAACAAGTCGGACAGCAAAATCTCAATCATATTGAACATTTTATAAAAGTGTTGTCGCTTATATTTGTAATATTTTAATTACAAAGCTCGTTCCTTTCCTGGGATGTTCTTTCTTTAAAGTCGCTGAAAAACTGTGGCATTACTTCATACCATTCCTCAATTCTTCGTCACAGTTTAAGTTCCAGATGGACGCTGCTCAGTTTATATAATTAAATCATTCGCACTGAATGTAATATATTTATTTAGTGCAGTTTGTAATATTCTGAAACGGAATACGCAACGGGAAGGAACTTGAAATGCACAATGACACTGAAAGGTGTTTTGAATGGAACGCAAAGAGGACGAGTAGCTGGGCTACACAGTCGCCTAGTGTGAAGACTCCAATACAAAACAATGGTTCACCAACTGTCGCCAGCCGGGGTTGTGCAATCTGCCTCGGCGACCGGTAGCGGGACTGAGCTACTGCAAGGTCAGTCACCGGGCTTCTTTCTGTAGCTCGGCTACTGAGTCGCCCAGTGTGAAGAGCTCCATTTAAAACAATGTTTCACAAGCACGGGCGGCTGGTCGCCGATTCCAGTCGCCTAGTGTGAAGCGGCCCTTACAGTGCAGTCTTCATGTTGTTCTTGCCAGTTGCTATGTGAAGTGCACAGTATTTTCATTCAGAAAATTAATTTAGTAGTTTTACCTAGCATTGTAATGTGGGTCATCACAACAAAAAGTGGCATTGAGAAAAATGTTAAAAACCACAAAGAGAAACTCATCTTCAGCCCTCCATGGTGCCATTATTGATGAATACGTGAAAAAGGAGCAGCAACTGGACTTCATGTACAAATAATTTGGTAAGTTTTGAAGATTATGCCCTAAAACTTTAAAAAATGAACGTATAACATTAAAATGATATGAAATTATAATATTATAATTACAATATTCAAACTATATTAAATTAATTACAATATCATAATTATAATATTTACATCATATTCAATTTACTATTGAATGCAATATCTAAATAAAACTTGCCAGAAATCTCGCGAATGGAATGACAATCAGATCACTGAGCTCTCGTTGTTTGTCTACATCAACCACTGTAGTATGAATCATTTATATTAAGTGCTAACACCCATATATAGGCTCATGACATGCTCGGGTGACATATAGTGGTGGTGGTGATTGTTGTTTTAGAGGAAATACAACTTGCAAACCATCCTCTGTGACAAATGGGACCAGTCCACTTCCTTGCTGTGGGTGTTGGATCATTAATGGCAATGTAGTGTATATATTTGTCAAGTCAGATGATGATGATGATGATGATGACAACTATAATTGCAGAGATGAAAAGGTTGGTACAAAGCAGAATAGCATTACACCAGTCCATGAACCGATGACCCAAACAACAATTAATCACATTTATATCATAAGCCACGAAATTCATTGAAAAGCAAGAAAAGAAATCTGTATTTTAATGATCCCTGAAATACCAACAAAATTTGCAGTGATCTATACTAAAGGAGAAACTTCAACTATATCCTGTTATCATCACTGATGTACAAGGAAAAACAGCAGTAGTCTGATACACAGCATGTATTTGGAATATTGTTAATTTACCCTTTTGCTTGCGTTTATGTGGGTTTCATATCATCTTACACTTCCCACATCAAGAATGAAGATCTGTCAAGATAGTCTCTGAATGAGTGTAGAATTCCACACTCCTGATAGAGCTGGGGAGACAAAACAAGCTCGTCAGGGACCAAGAAGAACTGGCATTGAGGAAGAGAGAGCCAATCTGTTTGAAGACAGCAATGTAGGAAGATGTCCTTTTCTGTTTGTTTTCATTCTTTCCATTTCTCCTTCATCCCATAATGACCTGTCAGAGGTTTATCCTATTACACCACGTGTATGCGCAAGTTTTTGCCGGTTTTTGTGGTAAAGAAAAAGCGTAATTTTGAAGGGAAATTCATTTTTTGTTTATTTAAAATATTGGCCATCGGCTTCTACACACTTTGCCCATCTATCAGGCAAGTTATGAATACTATGCCAGAAAAACTGCTTGTCTTTTGCGGCAAACCATTTGTCGAGCCAATTACCAACTTCCTTGAAATTCCTGAAGTGCTGCTCTGCGAGCATGTGCCCCATTGATGTGAAGAGGTGATAGATACTGCCAGATCAGGACAGTACTGCAGGTGCGGAAGGATGTCCCATCCAAGCGATCAAGGTGTCCTTCCTGGTTTTGCTGTGCGAGATGGTGCATTGTCGTGGAACAAAATCACTTTGCCATGTCTTTTGGCCCATTCCGGTCGTCTTTCGATCAATGCATGATTTAAATAAATCACTTGTTGGCGATAGCGTAGTGCATTAATGGTTATGCTGGCAAATGCTCATCTTCGCACTTTTGTGGTCTACCAGAGCATTTAAATTGTCGAAACCATGTCTCATATGTTCTAATCAATGGAGCGTGCTCACCATATGTTTCTACCAGCAAACGATGACTTTCCACAGCCTTTTTCTTTTGATCAATTAAGAAAAGCAATGCGTGAATTAAATGTACTTTTTCCGATACAAACGTCAACACGATCACTGAACGATACAACACAGGCGCTAGTGTTTGGCGGACTCAACTTGTGTGTGTTGGTAGGTTAACGTCAGACGAACAAACTTACGTATGTGTCAAATTCATATGCTGCGTACTGTTCGCTGGCGTCATCTCTTAGTGAAACCAGAAAAGACTTATGCATACACCTGATATGTTCCTTTCTTTCTATGCATATCTGGAATATTGTTTATACTTTAACATTCAGAAATATAGCAGAACCACATTATAGCAATAGTTGATAAAATATGAAGAAAACTCGGAAACAATAAGTACTTGCAATATTCAAAAATCCCGGTTCTTCAGATTTTGTAATCATTTTATACATTATGAGTTACCCTATCAAACTGAAAAACACACCAAAAATTCAATACTTTTATAAATGTACTGAATATAGAACTTACTGCTGAATAGCAACACAGTAGGTAGTCCAAAAATATTAACATAGCACAGCACACACAAATGTTAGAAGTACAGCAAATTATTTCCCTAGCATCTCTCATTGCAATTTTAACAAACACTATGAATGCATATTCAACCTTAGCACAATGTTACACAGTGAACCTCATCTCAAAATATTATAGGTAATTCAGGTGCACCTCAGGGCTCAGATCTCGTACCTTTACCGTTTCTAATTTATGTTAATGTTATTGAAGTGTCTCATTCTGAAATATTACTCTTTACCAATTACCTGAAACTATTTTCTCCAATTAAAACCACTAATGACTAAGAATTTAAAAAATTACTGTATTAAAACTCTGTTGCAAACTGTCCACTCTGTATCACTGTGGACTGAAGAAAAATGACCATTCAATGTACATGTGTTAAGATATCTCTTACAAGATGCCACCAGCAGATCAGGTGTACTTATTACATAAATGGTTTCTTCTTTAATAAAGTCAAGCAAAAGATGGATTTAGGTATTCAGCACAATACTGATCTCAAGTTTGGAAAATTGTTTGGAATATCAAGGATGCACTGCAATAATAAAGTTACAGAATGTTGTTTATTGTAGCACAGACACACACAACCTGGAAATGTATACTTTTACAAACTAAAATGTTTTTCTTCCAATATCTCATGCAAATAAAAGTAATAAAGTCAAGGTTACAATTTGTAGGGGTTTTTTTTTTTTTTCTTTTTAAGGGGAAGTTGGCATTGTTCAGGCCTCTGACATGCAGGGTCATGCTTGCTATTGGTACACTGACGTCAACTCGAGGAAAAAGGTCCTATTCCATCTGGCCAACTCTAATGAGGTCTGGGAGTGTCTGTGAAGGTTGTGGATGATCAAAAAGAACCGTTTTCAACTTGTCCCATGCATGCTCAAAGCAGTTCATGTCCAGTAAAGTAGCTGGCTATAATTCATACATTTGATGCGTGCCTCTTTCATAAAGTTCCCTACAGATGCACCTCGATGAGGACAAGCTTTGTTTTGAAGGAAATGAATTATGATGGGATGGGAGTGGGAAGGAAGTGGGTGTGGCCTTAATTAAGGTACAGGCACAGCATTTACTTGGTGTGAAAATGGGAAACCACGGAAAACCATCCTCTGGGCTACCAATAGTGGGGTTCGAACGGAAATGAATTCAGCATTAAATTCATCCCTAAAGGGTTGTTCAAACAGTTGAAGAATTTCATCAGTATATTGTTTGGTAGTTAATGTCTCTTGAATTGGTATCAAATGTGTACGACAGCCATGCATAACCCCAGCCCAAAACATTAAATCACCACCTCCAAATACATGCACCTCTTGAACATGCTGGTACTTTCCACCATGTCCACACACTTTGTTGACGTGTATCTGGCCTCAGTGATATCTGTGTTTCATCTGCAAACATGACATTACACCATTTATCCAACCCCCAATTAAGATGTTGGATGGTCCAATACGATGACAATTCTCTAGTGGAACACTATGAACTGATCAAAATGACCTTAACTGGGCACTATGCAGCCTACTGCACACAGTTCGTGCAGATACATGGGCCCCAGTTACCCTCAAGAAGTCATCTCATAATTGTGGAGCAGTCGCAGTTGGTATCCTCTGTTCTGTTATGCTGATGAACCGATCTTCATGAGGTGTTGTCACCCTCTGTCAGTCGTCATATCATTGGTCTCAGGGTACTTTTTCCATGTTTTTGACACTGCACTTTGGATAACCCCTTCAATGCATGATACTACTGCCTGTCTCTGTCCACCTTGAACCAATGGCACAATTCTGGCTCAGACAAACAGGGAAATACGCATTCTACATGGAACACTGGCTGAAGCTCGTACTGTACCTGTACACACTACTACCAGTCATCACCTTAAACGCATAGTTCATAGGAGGCTCAACACAAATCGCAGGCAGCAACATCTGCTATATTATAAACAAGCAGTTGAATTATGTGTATACAGTCTCTCTACCACTTACAATAGAACTACGTAAGCCCTATCGTGAGTCTTCTTCTTCTTCCATTTCCAGTCCTCTGGGTCGGGTTGTGAATCAAGGACCCCCACAGTTCTCTCTCTCTCTTTTCCACCCCCTTCCTTCTTTCAATATTTCTTCTATTTTTACTCCTCCCTTCTCTACACTCTGCCAACAGCCGTAGCCGTGTTGAGGCACTGGATCCCGTGAGATCTCCAAAGTTAAGCAACATTGGGCATGGTCAGGATTTGGATGGGTTGCCACGTGCTGTTGGCGGGGGGGTAAGGGAATGGAGGAACGGAAAGGACCTGACCACCCTACAGTATGTAAACTCCGGCTCAGTCACACCTCTGTGGAGGTTCGGACCTGCCTTCAGGCAGAATACACCCTCACTGTCCTTTACCATATCCATCCACCTCTTTCTGGGTCTTCCCCATTGTCTTCCTCCTATTATTTTATCTCTAAATACATGCTATGGAACTCTATCCTCTTCCATTCTCATTATGTGTCCATACCATTTCAGCTTATTGGTCTCTATCTTGTCTTGCAGTTTAGGGAATCCAATTTTCTCTCTGATTTCTATGTTTCGGTTTTATCCCTTCGTGTCTTCCCAGTTATTCACGACTGCCTGTTATGACTGTTGATTAATTAATTAATGGTTAAGTATTTACCCTCTCCTACTCACTGTTATTACTTTATCCAAATACTTGAGAAGCACACAGCAGATAAACCAATAGACTGATGGAAAAATATATTTTCTCCTAGCAAAGGAACTTTATGAAATCTTACATAAACAATTTACCTCTGCAAATATTCAACACAATTAAACTTTTGAAAGAAAAAAAAAAAAATCTGGATATTTAATTAGCTAGTAACTTTCTTAATAGCTTGCAATGAATACTGCTTGACATCATGAAATTTTCTAGTCATCTGTAGACAGACTGATTGTCCAATACAAATTGTTTATAGCTTCCAAGGCTTCCAAATACTGCCATACGCAATGGTACCACTAGAGACTCATCTTCGCCTTCATCACATGCCCCCCCTCCCCCGATTGTACAGAGTTTGTACAGAAAATTTATCACTTACCAATACACAGGGATAAAAGTCTGTGTTATCATTGAAATTATACAAAACACATAAACAATGTGAAATCTCATTCTATGCTTCGGATTCTTAGATTCAATGAACTCTTGCTGCAGTTCTCTCTCAGACTCACCTGGCTGTATGCTGTTCTTAAACCCTGCATGCATGGAAAACGCTGCCACATGCTTAGGTTTCATTTTATTTCAACAAACAGACTGCCCCGACTGCATCTAGAAAATTCCAGTGAAAATTTCTTGGTTTATTGTACCAAGGCAGCATGAGAAGGTTAACCAACATACTCCAAAAATAATGCTTCAGCATATGAAATACTCCTTGATCAAGTGGTTGCAGAACACTGCTGGTATTTGCTGGGAAGAATACTAACTAAATGGTGTGCAGTTCCACAGCTGCATGTGAGAGGCAGTGATCCACAAATAACAAAGCTTTCCTGTTCAAAGCACCCGTTGTAGTACCAAAACACTTCAGCCATTGCGTGAAAAGTTTCTATGTCATCCGTGCATTGTTATTAGCTTCATAGACAGATGGAAGAACTGTGACAGCCCTGACACAGAGTGGGCATGAAGACCTGCCGATAATGAACTACTGTACTTTATTTTGTCCGAGCTGTCCATATTGGTACAAATCAGCATAGTTAACTGCTATTTATCTCTATTCACTCCCTTGTAAAGGTCTTCTTTTACAGTAAGTATTTTACTGATGATTCATCTGTGTTATGTACATCCTGCTGCACGTACTGTAATAAAATATCATGAAGCACAGGGGGTCCAGTCTTTGATGACCTGCGGATTCACTGCTGCAGATTCTCCCGATACCTTGAGCAAAAAAATACCTCTCCTAAGCTTGAAGCATTGCAGCCAACCTTTCCAAGCACCTGAAAATAGCTGGCCTTTGCTTTGGCTCTTCTTCCTTAGCAAAGCCACTTGAAAAGAGTGGACTCCATATTTTCACTTAACACTATGGATATGCTTTTGTTACAATGGTTTAACAGCAGATTTAATTTGTCTTTGGTTTTTAAAATTGACAAAATCAATCCATATTGCCTATCTCACTCAGAGACACTCGACCAGCTCCACACAACCATGTGATTTTTAATTTCATGTTCAGATATAAATATTTCTTTTACACAACATTCTTGCGATACCCTCGGTGCAGCTGCACACAGGAGAATCAACAATGTAAATGATAACTCCGAGCAGGTCACCGGCTGTCAAGAGTGAGCCAAGAATGTTAAACTATCTC